>NC_088989.1:7913849-8228751 GCF_963932015.1 Anas acuta | reverse complement strand
TGATTTAAATGGCAGCTGGTAGCTTAACAAGTTTCCCGCTGGGAGTAAGAGCACACCAAGTTGAATGGTCTTGTTTGGAGCCTCTTAGAATATGTATACTTAGCATCAGTAAAAACAACAGCAAACACTTTCAAATTGCTGCTGAGCCAAATTCTGCTGCTAGTACCTGCACAGCGCTGTAAACCTGATGGATATTCATTGCTGGAACTTATGGGAAAAATGCAGCCTGGTAAGGTATGCTGGCTTCCAAGTATTTCAATTAAAACTTAACTCTGAACTCTGCAACTCATCAAGTGGACGGAGGAGAAATAGAGCAACAAAAATCAATATAAAAAATAGTTCATGCTAATGACATTTAACAGTCCTGCCCTGCAGTGTGTTCTCGTCCAGGGAGAAGGGAAGTGTATTGGCTATTGAAATCTTACATAAGTGTGAAGTGAAGAATGTGTGCTGGAGGGCATCAATATAAATCTCATAGCGTATTTTAAATTTTTCCCCTCCTAATTAAACCAAACGAAGCTTATGGTGATCCTCATGGGATTTTCTTGAGAAGAGGAAAAATGAACTGAATCTGGATTCTGTATATTGAAGGTTAATGCTAATAAATCAAAAAGCAAAGATCTTTTAACAGGAAAGTATTTTCTGCACTCACCCAATTAAATGTTAGAAGCTGGATAATAGAATAATTGTAGTTAGTCAATTGCTACAAAGGCATAATAGCTTGAGTACAACTAAGACTTCAAGGCAGTAAAATGCCGGTGGTAAAATAATAAAACCATTATTTCAATAATAATCTTGAGTTAATTAGAAGAAGGCAGTGCAGCATATTTTTAATACTAGACAAAAACAATTAGCATAGTACTTAGTAACAACAATATCCTTATCTGAAAGACAAAATAGGATTAATACAGCAGTGGAGTATTGAAACGGTATCAACAAAAACAGAGGAAAAATACATGTAACTTTGTCAATAGCCTATGCTCCAGCAAAAATGGTGGAAACTTCCACCTTGAAGGAAAGGAATACTTGGCTGTAGCAGATGTACAGTTGAGTTTGTTTCTTGTTATGAATGGGGTCTTTTCCTTATGCCAAATGTTTACTTGTGTGAATTCATTCTTCACAAAATGTCTTGAGTCTGTTCTGATTATTCCTTTTTTTTTTTTTTTCTGACAAGATAAGTGGACATGTGGGGGATATATCATGTCTCAGGGTACAAAATAACTGGAAGTTAAGGCTAGAGGGATTATTTAAATGATGGTCTGATCTCCTGCAAAGTACAGACCAGAGGATTCTGCCCAGTTGCTCCTGTGTTACTAAGCTGATGTTGGAAGTCAGATATCCATCGTAGATGCTTCTGGAAGTTAGCAGCGTGCAGCAGTCAGTATTCTGACCCGATCACTTCTTAATGACGGCAAAAACCTGCAGTATGTTTTGTTGCAGTTTCCGTGGTGGAGAGCTGGAAGACTGAGACCGTATTTAGCATTCGAACCAAGCCTTCTCCTACAGCTACAGCAAGCTGTCCGTGGGGATGTGTGAGCACGTTTTCTTGCTTGCAGAGAACAGTCGAGAACAAAATGCTGATTTTTGTTCTACAAATCTTTATAGTTGGTTCCAAGCCACTCCACTGAATGTTACGGCCTTCTCGCTTTGGTGCTGTTGTCCCCTGTGGGCTCTTGGGTAGCTGTTATGTTTTCAGGGTTTGAGGAGGAGAGAACAATCTGCTCACCTTCAGTGGCACTGTTGCTCCTGAGGAAAATTAGATTCTCCTTATCCATGAGGGAAAACAAAGATGAGCAGTGATTATTTTTTAATTCATTCAAGTTCTCTAAGCTTCATTTTCTCCCTGCCTCTAGCCTGTGCTCAGTTTCAGACTAACCTCAGATCAAGAGACTGGTTGGCTGTCTTCTCACTCTCCTGCTGAAATTTTTGGAAGGATGTAGAGCGTGCTTAATTTTGTCCAAGACCGTTCCTTTTCTGTTTTTATATATATATATATATATATGTTACTTTGCTAATTCTGGAAGAGGCCCCGAGAGGGACTTTCTGCTTGTGTTGCTGGACCTTCCACTTGGCAAAGGCAATGCTGAAGGACCTACTGACACTAAGGGGTGGAAGCACGCCTGCCTTCACTGCTGAGACACCCAACGAGTGAAATCAATGCTGTCCATTACCAAATGTTGTAATGAAGCCTTCCAGTATTAAAGGCTGTCAGCTGTGTGAGTCTGCAGAGTGTGAAATGGTGACCTGAATGGGAAAAAGCCTTGAAGTCTTGGGGTGCAGAGACAGGATGGGGAATGGGAGGAGGGAAGCTAATAACATGAAGATTTTGTAACTTGGGATTTGTTACTTGTTGTATAGTCAGGAGTGCTGGTTGTCTGTGACCTAGCTACAATTCTTTTGAAAATTAACTCTTCCTTGAAAATCTTTGTATTTTTTCTATCTCTGTATGTTTTATGGAAAAATACATAACGTACATGCTTGCATTCTGGCAAACTTGCTTATGAGTGTTGGTAAAAGGGCGGTGGTTTTGGAGAAACTTGGCTGTTCAGAGAAATACCAAGCATTCCTGCCTAGCTACCAATATCTGGATTATAATATCTGCCACATTGCAATAATATTTTTGCAATTTAAGCCCCAAGACATAAATTCAGGAACTGCAGCGTAGTCAATAAACTAAAAAATTGCTTGGTGTGGATAATTATGGCAGTGATCTTACATTATATTTTAACCTACATGAGACCCTGCTGACTTGACAGTGTTAGTTATTTCCTTTTCTTGTAATGCATGTTACACTGTCTCAGTCTAGCATACTGGCCAAAAAAAATGGGCCATGGATCCATTCCACTATGTCTATTCCTGTTTTACAGTACAGCTATTTCATAACCACCATCTATTTTGTGTTCTGAAAAATCTAGGAAATGCAAGATAGGAGAAAGCCCTCTAAAAGCATAACTTCAGTTTATTAGAATGAGATCTTAGCATTTTATTTCTTTTTTTTTGATTATCATTTATGATTTTGCCGTGAGTTGTGCGTTCCTCTTGGGTTCTATCACTGGGACTAATGGCTGACATTTGGTTGGGGAGCGTGGGGTAGCGGAGAAGGTTAGGAAGCTTCTCCATTCTCTATCATGACAGTTTCTTCTTTAATCTAGATAAAATAAGAATCCTAATGAGATGTGTCCTATGATTAATTTGTAGCATTTTACCTCCTGTTAATTATAACGTACTGTCTGGGGAATCGGTAAGAGAGGGCAGAGTCTCACATACAATCAGGCATTTGAAAGAATCAAAATATATAAGCTAATTCCCAGAAACCTGTCTCGAAGAGAGAGGCTTCTCCCTAAGGCCCTTTACACGATGGGAAAGCTCTTATTTTCAGCAACATCCTAATGTCTGTGTGTTACTTGAGATTTTCATGATGCTGTCAGCCGCTGCAGACATATGGCTCCAATTGATTTGTCCTGACAATAACAGTTACCAGCACTCATTTCTCCACACTCAGAATGAGGCGCATCTGTTATAAATTTGTTGACCGTCAAGGCCCAATAAAGACCTATCTGAAAAGCATCCTTTTTTTGTCTTGCTCTCCCTCACTCCCCAGATTAAGCATGGTTGTGGCCTGCCATCCAAGACACGGCTCTTTAAGGGTCTGTTTGCATGGTGTGGTGTATGTCATGGGCATCAATTTTTATCAAGAATATACATGTACGCTGAGACTAAATAATTCCTGAGCACACTTGCTCACTTTCTTTTGGAAATTCATCTCAATTCCTCAGAAGGTATTTTTGGGAGCTATTTTTTCCCCTCCCCTCAGAGACCATCATACTCTGCTCCTTAGTCCTGTTTTAGGCCATAGATGATACTCTTAGTGTGTACTTCTGCCCTTGAATGGGCAGAATTTTAGTTTGAGTCTGGGCTAGAAGATTCCACTGGAAACTATAGTGGGACCTTAGAGAAGAAAACAAAAGTCACCTTTTACAGTACAGCAAATAGACCTAGAAATGCCTCACCTGCTTGTAGGCAAGTATTACCAGGTACGTGCAGCAGGAGGTTATCCCTCTGCCACCAAGCCCCTAGGGTTCATGTACTATCTTCTACCTGTTTCTTCCGTAGTTGAGTACTTGGATGTTCTTTCTGAACTAGTTCAGGCTGAACTTCTGGCATCACCCTTTGTTTAACTTTTGAAGGACAAATCGGCCCAACTGCCTGGATGAAATATTCCACTGGCGTTCAGGTCTGATCCTGCATTTTAATCCTGATCTGGCTGATAGCCCTCAGCTGATACTGAGTAATGACTTATCTTCTTTGCACCTCTGTTTTTCCAGCACTAACCACCTTTGCAAAGTGCTCTGATACTGAACATTTCACCAGCCTGTGTAAGAGCAGTTTTATCTAGCTATGATAGAAAACTTCCATGGCTTGGTGGGAGCACAGGAGCGAGGCTTTTCACAGTGTGCAGTGTGAGCTGAGTGAACACAGCGATGCTTAATCATCTTAATAACTTCAGCAGAAGCGTTGGCCCGGTTTTGGGGCACTGCATGGACTGTTTCTGTTTTTTCTTGGTGCTGGGAAGCAATCGAGTCAAACGGACTCTGGCCTTTTGCCACTAGTTCCCAGCCTATAGGATTCAAGGTGTTCCTATTGATTTTATCCACCCCAATCAAAAAAGGGAAGTATCTAATGGGTATGAGAAGTTTCTCTCTGTTGGCACTGCACCCAAGACGTTTTCCAGGTGGAAGAGGGAGCAGGAGAGAAAGGCACTGCAGGTATTTTGCTTCTCCTTGGACTGCCTTGACTCATTTGAGGATAACTTTTGTTCCCTGGCTCTGCGCTTCACCTGCTACATACAGATTGTTACAATAATATGGAGTCATAGTCACTTTTACCCTGTTCCTCCACTTCAGCAGGAGGAACGTGCACTCCGGTTTAGGAGTTTTGCTCTTAGACTATGCAAAGATGCAAGTCTTGGCTTTCTGGTGTCTATGGGGCTTACCAAAGTTTAGTTTTGCATTTTCGTTGAGTTTGTGTAAAAGTAGTAAAACTTCTTTTCCTGCATCTCATTCAATAGTAGAAGATAGGATTCATAACACTGTAAGGGAAATATTAATTTAAAAGAAAAATCCTTTTCCTCTACTTTAAATTAAATTTAAAATGAAGGAAGACATCTCTATTCCTCCTGTGGTAATCTTTCTTTTGTTTTTAATACATTGTGTTATAACATCATAAATAGAAATGTAATCTTATTAAAAGACACACAGCAAGTGCTACTTTATTAGAAACTTTTTTAAAAGAATAATTTACCAAATTGAAATATTAATATAGCTGGCTGGAAACTAGATTTTTACTAGATTATAGTAATTTTTTAAAAAGGAAATTAAAGTAGATATATTTTGAAGAAGTCCAATTTCTGATAGTGCCAAGCTTTTACTAGCATATCCTGGCACCACTATATATTTTTAAAATATTTTAAAAGCTCTTTAATACAAAATTTATTTAGATGTTTAAAAAAAAAAAAAAAGCCCACCTTCCTCACCACCCTGTAATCATGGTGTTTTATATAATAGGAAGAAAATTATTTCAAAAACTCTCAATTTGACTGTTTCTTGAATTTCATATAGTGCAAATAAACATGCACCTTCCTAGCGCCCTTATTTATGAATGATACAGTGCAACACCTTCTCACTTACCTAATTTGAAGGGGCATGAATGCAGAGAGCACTGATAAATCTCAGCTGTGTTAGACCTCAGTGGCAATTAAGAACTAGCAGCATTTTCAAGGCTTTCTTTCCTCCTGACTTGATGTATTCCATACAGTGACCTGAGAAGCACCTTTTTCCTTTCCCTACCCATACAGAAAATAACAAGTAGTTATTGATTACTTGTTGCTTAATTTGGGGCTTGGTTCATTTGCAGTTAACACAGCTCTGCTGCAGCAAACTGGCTGAAAATTGCAAAAGCAGCCTGCTCTTTTTTTTTTTTTTTAATTATTGATGCTATTTAAACTTGGAGAAGTTGATTACTGATAAGAAAGTAATCAGTGCCATCATATTTGTGAAGAATACTCAGCAACAACTTTGGCAGTCCCTGATCCTGAGTGGAATAATTCTAAGTGATGGGCACCTCTGTTGGGCTTGAGATAGGGCAAGCCTCCACAGTTCCCATTTCATTTGGGGAGTGGTGAGCTGCAGGCATTTCTGACAGTTACAGACCAGATAACCTCTGGGTCTCTCACCTTTCCTCAGCTTTCTGCTCATATTTGACTTGTTCCACATTTGGGCTCTTTCCTCATTGCCCCGTCTCCCATCTGCTGTGGCAGTGCCTCTCTGCAGTCGCTGCTTCGTCCTTCTGTCCATCCTTCTGCTTCAGGTAACTGCGGCTAGAAGGGGCTGTTGTGTTCCTGTTCCAAACCATTGTGGGTTTTTTTGGTAGTTATGAGCAGTGCTTTTGTCATGCTCGGCTGTCACGCTTGCCACCTGCATGTATTCTTCAAGCCAGACCTTTGTCAGCATAGCCATACCGTTGTCTGAGAATTTTGGGTTCTTTTTGCATTGCTACTCCACGAAATAGTCCTCCTTCTCCATCCACCCAGCTAAAAACCACTCTTCAGGGTTTTGTCACTGAGCAGTTTGGTTATTAAAATACATCCTCTGTTGTTTTCTTTTGTTTGTTTGTTTGTTTGTTTTCCTACAAGTTTTTGACTAGTTTCCAAGTCTGTCATTTGGATTCTGCCTAACTTTCTTCATTTTGACTGTGGCTTGCTCTTGTCCCATGTGTCATCCTCTGAGACTGTCTCTGGCCCATTGCTGCAGTTCAGTTTCCACCTCTCAGCCTCTGTGCCCTTTTCTTTTTTTTTTAACCTTTTTTTTTTTTTTTTAAGTCATCATTTGCCAGGGTTTTTGTAGGTCTTGGGTGGTTTTCTTTCGGATTTCTGAAGTCCTAGCAGGTTCTTGTACCCACCTTAAAAGATGGTGTCTAGAGCCAGCTTTGCCAGAAGCTTAGCTTAGTATTTCAGAAGATCTGCTTAAACTAACTTCTTATCTCATGTTTGTATCTCTTTAGTTCTTTTCAGAGCAATGCAGTAATGAGGGATATACTCCATGGGGGCAAAGATGGTCTTTGTACATGCTGTGTTAACATGGATACTATCAGCTGCCAAATGTGCTTTACATCGTGTTTCAGTATCAGTCTTTATTTTCCTGCTGCTTTAAATCTAATCGCACACAGTAGATGATATTTTGCTAATCATTCGAAACTTATTTTATAGCTATTTAAAGTCCTGTGTTCAAATTGGATTTGGTTGTCAGTTGGCAAGTAGCTTGAGTAAATAGATGCCTCTTTGTAATACATCAGTTCGTTCATCAGAGAAAACTGCAATGTCAAGAGTCCTCATCCCCCGCCTCCCTCTGAAGTTTTGATGCGTGGTTTTTGAAGAAGTCATGAAAGGATTTAAATCCAAAGCTGAGAAGTCTGACTGGAACTGATTGCTTTGAGCTTCTTGTTTACAAAATAAGAATCGAGGGTTAAAAAAGACAGGCGACAACTTGAGGTTTTCTTATGAATCGTCTTACTTTTGATTTTTCTGGCGTAGACTATCGTGTGTATGGAGAATGTAAAAAAAAAAAAAAAAAAAAAAAAAAAGAACAACAATAAAAGCATATTTAATGGTGAACTTTTTTTTTTTTTTTTTAAGAGAAAACTCACTTTTGGTAGTCTGTGCAGAATTGATGGAAGTTCTTTATAGCTGTAAGATACAGCTTTGCAGATGCCTATAATGAATAGGACTAACGCTGTCACGGAGCAAGCACTGATCTGCTGTTGGTGTTTAATGCATTGGTTATTTAAAAAGTCATTTCCTTATTGTAATGTATTTTTAAATTGTTTAGAGTAAGACTGAATACCTGTTGTGATATTAATATCTCCTTTTTGTGGAAAAACTGGAACATAGGACATTACCATAAAGAAATCTCTCAAGCATTGTATAAAAGGATGAATTTGTTTTTAACGCTCATACCGGCTACATGGGAAGAGATATTGTTACAGTTCACAATGAAGGCATAAAAGAAGCATAAAATACGGAAATAGCAACTGTGAAACACATGCACCCACTTTGGACTTAACTCACCTGGGGGCAGTTACTTTTGGAGCGTTCAGCTTCCTGTGGGTAAGGAGCACTGTTCTAGGGCTGAGTCTAAGCACGAAGTCATATTGTAATTAAACAGCCAACCCAATCTGCATGGGAAGTGGGAAACTTGCAGCAGTCAAACAAATGTGCTGTGCAGGTTGGCTGAAGTCGTCGTGAGATTTCTAACAATCTTTAAAAAAGAACAAACAATTGCGTTTGTCAGGCCATGAACTGTTCACTGGAATGGTGCTCCCTAGGCACAGCGATTTTGTTGTCAATTTTAATAATTAAAATTTTTGTAATAACTGCAGTAACACGGGAAACTGAGGAATGTTGCAGAGTGGTTGAGGCGTGAATAGGAAGGGGGCAAAGCTCTGTGCCCCAGAAAGTTTGGGTGTCAGGCCTGCAGCTCTCCAGCTGCCTTTTCCCCCTGCCAGAGCTGACTTCCTCCATGCCAACGTGGTGCTGTGGGACCTGAGGGAAGCGGCTGTGAGGACCGGGTGCCTCTGCTGCTGATCCCTCGTGTTGTGGCCACCACCCTCAGCCGACATGCCCTGGTGCTTAAGCAAATCTCAGTGTTACCAGCACGTGTGTGCACTGAGCATATCCTCTCAGGCCCATCCGTGCGTCAGAGGTGGTGTGTGTCGGAGTCCCGCTGCGCCCACCTCGAGGTGAAAGCATCCCTTTGTTCCTCACGAAGCTCTTCATCTCTTTCACTCTTGTGCTGTGAGAGCACTTCTCGCCTGAAGATCAACACTTTGGAGTGCTCTAAAATCTAACTATGAGGCTTGTTAGGAAAATTGATGGATGAAACAAGGAGGTGGGGAGTGGAGTGGCGCCTTCGAGGCCTGAGAGGATGTGAGCGTGAACCAAGGCAGGGCTGAGCCGCCTGTGGCGGGGCTGTCCAGGCCTGCTCAGCGTGGGGCTGAGGGCTGCTATTGAAGCTGCTCTGATACATCCCCTTCCCTCCCTGCCCCTCCAAGCACTGTCTTAAATTTTGGTTTTAAAAGAGGGGAGAGAAGCCTTTCTTTTCCCTTCTTTTTTTTCTTTTTGAGTAATGGGCCTCAAACAGCATGTGGCACTGCAGTGACAGTCTTGCCAAAGACTGTCTAAATCTGAGTTATTGCTTCCAGTATCTCTGTGCATGTGCCCCAGGATAGCAATTGCCTTTTTCTGCAGTGGTATTGCAGCATGAACTTTCATCTAATTCATTATCCACCCTAATGCTCAAGTCTTTCTGCATTACTGCTTTCTAAACAGCAGTCTCTCACTTCATTCCTGCACTGATTATTATTTCTCCCCAACTGCATTGCCTTACATCTATCTTCTGTAGGATGTCTCACTTACATCAGCCTATTTCGCTGAGCTTGCCAGATAGTTGAATGTTTTGGAGGTATTTTCTGCTTGCTTTTCCTTCGTTTGGTTTAGCATCGTTTACATTTACTGAGCCTGGTATTAGCAGTGTCCTCCAGATGGTTAAATTGGTTGTATAGGGAAGAACGGTGACCTCTTGCCTTTTCAGACTGTGCTGCATACTTTCTCTGTATGGTTATAAAATGTGCATCATTGCTAGCAATTTTTATCTATTTGCTTCATCTGAGCTCTGTTAGTGCTTTTCTGTTCTTGCTGCCAAGGCCTTAGTACTCCTGCTCTCAGCAGAACTGGGGGGTTGTGCTGAGATCTTTATTGCGTTCTCTGGGGACAAATGACCAAGGAACCGAGTATTAGTTTTGGAGCCTATGCAGTGCCAGGCCTTCCTGCTGGGAAACTTCCAGAAAACTTTTTGTCTGGGTGAAATACTTACTGATGGTGTACCACAAAGTAAATAGGAAGTTTGAATCATTTCACAGATCAGCTCCGTAACGTTTGTAGAGTCTTTTCCCTTTGAGCAATGAAACTTACTGGGAAGAAAATGAGAGCTCTCAAAATGGTAGGTCATGTTTTTGGGGCATATATCCCTGACTAGGAACTTGTTCGGTCAGCACAAAAATCTCCATTTATCTCAGTTTCCACTTCAGATTTGTATTTTGGGAAATAAATGTGGATGAAACCCTCTGCTACAAAATCTGTTTGTAATGCAAGCTGTCAGCATAAAAAGATGGGAAAAAAAAACACCAACACACTATTTTGTAGACCATAAGCTAAATTAAATACATTTTTACACAAATAAATATGAATGGTTGTTTGCTTGGCTCTACTCTGTTTTTAAGTTTGATCCTAAAATAATTTTTGTGGATCTGGCTGGATTTGCTGTCACATGCTGGAGGCACTAAATCTGGCTACCTGAGCGCTGCAGATCTGTTTCGGTGCAGAGTGATACAAATCTAAAATTATTTCTGCTCGATCCAGGGGAGCATGCTCATTTATGCCCTTCCATCTTTTCTCCAGGAGATTGTGCAGCCATAGATGGAGAGACCTGACTGCAAACTGAGAGGAAGATATCTCACAGTGGGATTGGAGCATTTCTCTTTCTTTTCTTAAATAGTTCTTTATTGAGCTTTCCACCTTCTGCATTAATTTGAGAGCCTGAACCAAATAACCAGGAAGAGATTGATGTGGCCTCACATTATTTCACACAGTCAATAAATTGTTAAATGGGCCAAAGGACACGGGTTAAAAAAATCATTTTGTATAAAGAATGAGGAATTTTTATTAGCTGACAGAGCCCCCGTCTCTGAAGACTTTATAATGGGGCGGGTTTGATCTCGTGCCATGCAGTGGGAGCAGCTCTGTTGGCTTCATAAAGTGCCTCGCTGTTCTCAGTGTGAATGAAATCAGTATTGTGCCCTGTATTTTCTGCTGAATGAATGCTGAGCTTGCTGCTCCCTGGGTGTTAAGAGGCAGGTGAGTTTGGAGGGCAGCCTCGGAGTGAGGACTCCTTGCAGCGTCAATGCTGAATTATCCACCAGGAGAGATCTGGCATACTCATATGCAAGAATGCGGTCTGAGCTAGGAGGCTTTTGATATCGCTTGTTCTTGGTGGTATTACCCTTATGTAAACGTTAGGAAGGAAAGGAGCAGAGGATGCTATTTGAAGTGTTCTAGGATTACAGTAATAGTCTCGTACTGGTGGTCAGGAGAGCTGCGAAGGCCATGATGGTTATATATGTGCTTGTCTTCACTGTAACACCTTTGTGGCTTTAATGGGATGATGAGTAAATGAAATTGTAGGCTACCTGCAGGGAAGCGTGACTGTGTCTGGCAAGACTGCAGCCCAGGTGGACAGAAGTCAGGCGCAGACCAGGTCTGCATCACAAAGTCTGTGCTATGTTTGTTTTGAATATTCTGGCCTTTTTTGTTATCAAGATACTTCTGGTATGTGACTTATGGGAATATGTTTTGAAAACATAATGAGGCTGTGCTGTGATAAATGCCAGCAGTAGATACAAGCAAAGTGGATACAAGCAAATTGTTTCCTGAGCAGAGAGGTGAAACTGGTGATGTTGTATGAGTCTGTGTGTTTTGAGGAGCATTGCTAGCTTTAGTGAAATGAAAATCTCTGTGATTCTGCGTTAAACAAGGAAGTGAAGCTACAAAATGCTCCATTAAGGTCACATTTATTTGCTGTTCAGAGGTTGCTCTTCTAACACTGCATGCTGCAGCACCTAATTATGTGAGAAAGAGTGAGACAGGTGGTTACTGCCATGGAGGTTTCTGTTGTAAAACTCTTAAGGTTTAGGTACGTGCACTAAAAGGAGAAGTGAAATAAAGCCCCCCTTTTCCCATTGTTAATTGACCCTACAAACAGGCTGCTGTTATATATGTGTGCCTTATACATTTCCCAGACAAACTGTGCCATGAATAACAAGACCCAGATGGCCCCTTCTCAATTTGCCTGTGCTGATGGACTCGAGTCCCCTCTGCACAAGGACACCGAGCTGCTTCTGGATTCCAGCTGGCTTCAGGCGTGACTTCATGCTTTCCCATGGGGAAACGGTGCAGAGATGCTGGAGCTGGCTCGAGTAGTTTTGTCCTGATGCTTGGGTTTTCGTTGACTTGGTTCAGCCTGACCCTGCTATCCTAAATGTTGGAGAACTGAGTTTATCTGTTTTTTTCCCTCATATCTGCTCCAATTCAGTCAGCGCTGGCTGAGAGATCGTCGGCTTTCCTGCGGAGGTCAGCCTTGCATATGAACCTCTGCTCTGAAGTTTTATTTCCGTGTTTGCCTTATGCATTGCTATGAGTAAAATTCAGCGGTGACGTGACCCCTCTGAGGTACCATATGGAGGGGTGATGAACAAGGAAGAGGATTCCTCCTTTTAAGAAATGCAGATAATGATGGTTAGCAGAAGTCTGAGGGACTGTGCAGGATGCACAGGCCAAGAGTTTTCAAGGTTACAGGGCTGTCAGGTGCACCCAATTATTTTTTTTGTCTGACTGCCCAAATCAGAAGAGTCTAAAAGGAGTTCAATTTTCAGGATGTAATGTGCCTCACTCTTCTTTAAAGTATCTCGTATTAGATACCTAGAATATCTGTCTGTTTGAAAAACTTAGTCTTAAAGGTAAATGGAGTATATCTCTACGTGGGGGGAACTGTTAGAGAATGGTTCAAGGAGACAAAGGTTTTATTCTGGGTTTGGATATGGTGATGTGGGATGAGTGGTTCCAAAGTGGAGCCCTCACCTACCACCATCACACACTGTCTGCAGTCTGAACAGCAGCCCCTCCATCCTGGAGGAGGAGTGTGCAGTTGCCTGAGCTATGTTTTCTGCTCAGCATTTCTATGTCTTCTCAGGGGAAAAGATAGCAGATTGTTTCTTTTTCCCGCTGTGTTGCTCGCACGCTGGTAGATTTGAGCTCATGTACTGCAGTCAGAGAAGTCTTAGACTATATTCCACAAGCCCTGTGGCAGAAACCATGCTGCAGTACACTGTCCTTGTGGAAAGGGTGATGTTGCAGTTAGTTTAATTTGTGTGTTTTTATCTTGAGAAGGAGGTTGTTGGCACTGCTGGTTGTCTGGCTGACTTTGCTTCTTCCTAGCAGAAGTGCTGCAGGTGATGCCAGTTGAGATCTGTGGTCCGAGTTCACCAGCCATGTCATGTCTTGCACAGCTGATGCCAGCAGAGTGTATAAGCCATGAAAATGCAAAACCAAGCCCTTTCTAATCATCCGGCAGCATCTGTCTCTTCCTGGCCTCCCAAGCTTCTTTTTCTGAGTCTTCTTAATGGGGCGTCATTAATGCAACTCAAAGCTGCCTTGCTAATGAGCTTTGCTGTAAAGCTGAGAGAGGAGGGTCTGGGGGAACTGGCCATGACTGGGGAGCCTTCAGTTTGCTCTTCCTTGGGAGGGAATCTGCCCTGCCACAAGCATCTGGCAGCACGTGGCATGTGGGGCATTGCATGTCCTTGTTCTGGTTTGGCTAAATAGGAGACCTCCGTGTCACCCTTGAACTCCATCCCTTGTAATTTAAAGAAAAAACTGCACTGAAAATCTGTCTTCTGTTGCTTATCTGCAGCAGCTCTGATGCTTTGGGACTGCTGTTATGTTGATACATTGGAGTAATGCAGAATACAGATCACCAGCTTTGAACTCAGTGGGTTACCGAGGGTTAATGCACCTAGTGACTTTTTGGGATAAGGGCTTTTAATCCCACTAGTTAATTTAATCCCCCCAGTTTGACAGTGTGTTCCCTGGACTATCTTCCATCTTCAAACTTCAGTCTGCTGGTTGGTTCCTGTACAGGCCTGCCATTTGCGTTCCTGTTCTTAGGCTCTGCGCTGCTACCACATCATCTCTCGGGCACGTGAACAACAGAAGGAATGGTGTGAAGAGCCCCGTGTCCCTTTTAAGAATAGACCTGTAGATTGTGCTCACACAGGAACCGAGAGGCTGTTTGGGTGACTACTGTCATCTGGGAAAGGGATATGCATCTCTTGGCAGATTCTGCATTCGGATGTCTGTTGTTTCACTCAGTCATGAGAAACTCGTGATTGTAACTCCCTTATTTCATTAATGGGAATCTGTTTGTGAAAATGTGTATGCATTCATGGGAGAATAGACCGTGTCTTTTATCTGATAATCAGAAGAAAACTCTGCAGCAGAATCAAAGGAATAAGTCTCATTCAGAACAGGATTTGTTGATGTTGTCTGACCACCATATGTTGTTTTAAATTTCATCCTTCTTTGGCAAGTTATAAAATAATCTCCCAAAAATATGGGAATCCAGGGCTGAGGAGTCCGCTTGAAAGTAATGCACTCTCAGAATGGATTAACTGTGCCTGAAATATTTTCAGATTTATTTGCTGTCAAAGGATGGTAGAATATTTGAGACAAATAGCCTAGTTTTGTTTAGGAAGTTGTCCATAAAAGAGCCTAGAGAAATGGATGTAACCATTATTAATTTTAATAATATAGAAAAAAAAAATGATAGGAAATAAATTTATAATATTAAACCTTTTTTTTTTTCTTTTTTCTTTTTCCCTACTGGCCCATTTCACAACATTTATTCTAAGAAACCGCTGGGAAGCCTAAACTACTGTCAGCAGAGCATGTGTTACAATGCATAGCACTGCAGTGTCTTCACCTTACCTGCTTCACTTTAGCACAGTCCAATTAAAAATACAATAAATATGCCTAGATGGAGATACTGCCTTTTTTTTTTTTTTTTTTTTCCCTCCCTGTGAGATTTGCTTGAAGCTTCAGGCTTGCAGATGGCTAAGTGTCTTGGCTCAGTGATCTCTGAAACTCCCGATGATGCAAAAGCCCTTCAGGTATCATTCCTGTGCCCCCACCCCTTTTAAAAGAAAGAGGCCTTCTTGCATCATCTTCTAAAAAAAAAAATAGTAGTTTCCTTGTTTTGAAAAAGCTTGGTTTTTACAGGCATCAATTTGATGCCTGTAAAATTGCTAACTAATTGCTGGTGTTCCTTAGGATTTAGTGCTTTTTGGTTAAATACTACCAAGATTTGATTTCTCCCTGTTTGAGTTTTCATGGTGTAACACCTCTCCAGATTCCAGCAGCCAAGCCTCTGTCTCCAAAGGCTGCCTTGTTTTCCAGCAGTAGCACCAGGCTGAACTACATCAGTCGAGAAGTGTGTCCACATCAGGGACTGGGACTGAGACTGACTCAGCTGCTCAGGTGGCCCACAATGGCAAGTTACTGAGTGATTATGAGCTGGGCTACGCATGTGCCATTGTCTCTGTACCATTTTAATCGGAAACAAATTAGTGTGCGACCTTCCTCTTTGGAGAAAGCTTAAAAGAATCTGAGTTTGGCACACCATCTAGTTAATCTACCATCATAACTAATGATTTCACCATTCAGACGTAAAGTACCGACCTTAAAGGATTTTTTCTGACACAGCGGATGGCTTGATACCATTTAAACACTAATGCCCAGGGTATAATCTCTCTGAACAGTATGATAGTTTTATATTTAAGGTAGATTGGGGATAAAATTTTGCGTTTTCATGTGAACTATGAATACCAGTAAGGTATTCAGGCTGGAATTACCTTATCATACCTTTGAGGGCACTTATCAAATAATTTTTATTGGAAACTTAATATATTGAGGCAGAGTAAATGGAAAGCTGATCAGAATGCTAAGGAATATCCCAGCATCGCGTTGCATTTGCTGTCTGCAGATATGCGGCATGGGTTGATTAATTTAGCACATCATCTAAAATCATGTAGCGTTCAGTACCGATTAAAATTATATGAAATTGTGTGTAAGAGATTTCTCCATGTTAGCTTTGAAGGATCCTCTACTCCCTGCAGAAGTGGTCGTGATAGGCACCAGCACAACTCCGCCGACTGCAGGTGTTACGCTTCGCAGGCACCAGCACTGCACCAACAGCCAGAGGAGCTGCTCAGGATTTAATTTCATGCTTGTGTATCTGAGTGTCAGATTGGTCCCCGTCTTTTTTTCAGTCGTGTATTTGCAAGTCTCTGAACATATATTATGGTATTCATCGCTCCTCTGCCATCAGCACTGGCATGATGCATCAAATCAAGCCTTGTAGGGCAAGCTCTTCTGCTCTCCCTTCCCTTCCTCTGTCTCCTGCTGTGCGCGCGTATTTCCCCCCCACCTCTCTATTTTGGCTGGTCCATTTTGAGCCTTCCTGGAGCATGTTCCTGCCCCTCCTATTGTCCCGATTTCCACTTCCCCCACTTTTTCAGGGTTCCCAGAAGAGCGGAGCCTCCCCATGTTCGCTCCGTGCCGGACCAGCCCGTCTAATTGCTGGCTTTTCTCCAGCATCCAATTCTGTGGGAGTGGAGCAGGAAATCACTTGGCTGCTCTCTGTTCTCGAGCTGTTAACTGTCTCCCAGCTGAGAAAGACTTGTGGAAACCCGTCATGATTGGTGTTAATAACTTAACTCTCGTAAATATTTTCTCCAAAACTTGTTCTCCTATTAGAAACACGAGAAGATGTCAGTTGAGTTTGTCACTTATTTGCATGTGTAGCTTCTGGAACAGTGATTGGAGCTCTGCACAAAAATGGATAAATGTGCTCTAATGGCTGGAGCTGAATGAAATCTTTTAGTTGTGTGCTTTACCACTGAAAGAGGCAGGCTCAGCAACACTGAGATGCCTGTTAAATTTCCACAGGTGTCATTAGGTTGATTTGGTAGAAAGGCACATCCCTGGTCCTTCCCAAAATCTGAAAAAAAGTAAGCTGTCTGAAATGTAGCGAGGTTTTGATATATTTAAAGCCCTTTCTTTTTTGAAGTAATTTGACTTTGATACTTTGGCTCTTTCAGACTTTGATCTGTGGAAAGTAGAAATGAAAGATGAGTTTTGGGTTGGACAAAATGTATTTTCAACTTTTCCAAAAGACCGGCAAAGCTGAAAATGCACCGGGTGCTCTGTCCTGTATCTCACACCTCTCAGTACAGGAGACTCCACTGACCCCAGCTGACAGCACAGAACAAAAGCACCTTGAGATTGACTCTGTGGCTTCCCGATGACTTTACCAGTGTAAGATACAGCCAGCAACAGCTGCTTGTTCCCGCAGTGGTTTCTCCTAGTGTGTGTGCAGCGCTGTGCAGAATGCCTGGCCCTGCCATCAGCAGGCTGGGGAGCTGAGCCAGCCTGGCAAGAAGGCAGTGTCATGGTTTTTTGGTGGAGACTGACCACTACCTTCCCAGTTCACAGCACGGCAAGAGATCTTGACTGCCATCCTTTCCCAGAGTTTTTACAGTTATCCAATAAACATATATCTTCTCAAAATTGCTAATGACTGCAGAATTACTGCACGTCTGTAAGGGGACTATTGTCATTAACATTGGGCTGCCTAACAGTCACTTGGGATGTTATTTAGTACGTACCAATTTGTTTCTCTTTCAGTCCTACAGAAGATGTTTAGCAGCATAACGAGCAAGTTCCCTTCCACAGTTCTCTTGACAAATGCTTGAGCTCCCCTCTCGGTTTGTAACATTCTTTTGGTGGAATTAAATTTGTGTATAACATGGCTCTTCACTATTTATAAGTATAGATAAATGTACAAATCTATTAAGTGTCCATGCAAAAAACTTAAACTGTATATATTCACCAGAATACCAGGCTTTTAATTGCATAAATAAGATGCTGACTAAAGCAAATGTTCAATTTCACATTGAAGTTAGGCATTCATAAAGGCCTGGATTTACATAATTTAATTTTCTGCACAGAGGATACTGAAAATCAATAGTATGATTCATAGCCATACCATGGTTGCCATGTGGCTCTTCGGTTCAAGCTAGGATTACAAAGGGCTTTACAGTTTCAGATGTTCTGCACTGACTCAGATCCTTTTTCCCTTCAATAAATACAGGTTATCTGGGCATAATTTCCTCCTTCCAATGGCAGGGCACAAAGAAAGGCTCACTGAGCACATACCTACCTGCAGGAGTACCTTACTCCTTGGAGGTACCATGGTGAAATCTTCCTTCTGCTTGCAGGAATTGTAGCTTTTTGGGGCTGAAAAAAAAATAAAAATAAAAATAAAAATCCTTCCTCTCTGTAGCACAAGCTCAGAAAAGAGCTGCTGCTCTCTTTCATTTTGTAGTAATGGGGGGGCTTCAGGTGTATTTCCCAGGACACAAGTGTGTGTTTGTTTTTGAGTAATTGGATTGGTTTATCTGAAGGCCTTTCCAGTCACCCAGCTAGGTTAGTTCTGTGTTCTGTTCCTTGGATTTTCATGGTCTGTCATCTTTGCTCAGCCTTTTCACCAAGGCAGTTTGGGTCTCCGCATCCCCTACCTGTTCTTTCCTGTTGATGCAGATGTTTGTTGCCTCTGAACCAGGTTAGACGCATGAGGGTAAATCAGAAGAGAGAATAAGGCAACATGTTGTAATGTTGCCTACAAATCCTGGTAGCATGATATGTTCCAGTGTTTCTAGTTCAGCCTGCAGTCAATTAGTATTTAGAAAGTTGCCAAGAAATCTGGAAAACTCATTCAAATCAGAGGCTCGTAATAAATTGCACAATTAGTACCTTTGCTCGCACAAGAGAAAAAATTGGCAGGGGAAAACCTGCAGTGCCTTACCCAAGGTTGCATGCCTTTTCCTACCATTTCAGGATTCCAAAAATCTGCAGAAATCCATGACCCATTTGCAGATTGAAGGCTGTCTACAGAGGTGTTCTGCCATGTAGTGACTGCGTATGGGTAGAGTGATTCTTCGGGTGATTTTCTGATGTTTTAATTTGAATTATTCAGATAGTTACTTATCAAATAAGTGGTCTGAGATCAGTTGGACTTGAATTGCCATAGAGTCAGTTAGTGTGTGGTTGTTTTTCATGTTCTTTGTGTGCAGATCTAAGGGTTTTTGTCTGTGTGTGTTTACTACAGCACAAAAGTTTTCAGCTATGGTGTTCTGAGGAAGGTGGTTGAATTTGTTATAGACTTGTTATTGGAATTTGTGAAGTCATGCACCTCCAGTTTGATTCAGTCAGATGTATAGAAACACTGAAAAAAATTTACATGTAAAAAAATAAACAAATAAACAAAAACCCCTACTTCCTCATGAAATCTGTGTGGTCCTTTACAAGAAAAAAATGTGTGGGGGTATTAAAAGAAAAAAGCTGGGATGCAATGTAGGATGCGTTACTTTCTATTTTGGTTGATGAATTTTACTCCTCCTTGCTTGTGAATTTTTATAAGGATTTCTTCTTTACTGGTCCCTCCCTTTCATGTCATAAGGCATGGGTATTGCACACTGGATAGTTGTTTGACATGCAACCTTCCTCTGTCTTATGTCTACTTTACTTCAGTTAATCACAGGAGGTGATGTTTCTTGAGCCTTGCTCTTGTTGAGACTGTTACCCTGACTGAATGAAGCTGTTCTACATGGGATTGTAAGACGTGGTTTAAAATAGATGAAGTTGTGGTAGCAAGGATAATGTGAACTCTTGCATCTGTATTCTTTTAAGGACCTTGATAATTTGTGTGTAGATTTACAATTATTAGTTTGGTAGCTTGTTTCTCTAATGACCATCTTTAAGGTCTAGACAGAGGAAGATGAGTTGTCATAGCTTACATTTGTTTGCTTGTGTATATCAGAAAATCCTTATGGAAATTACTGGAGTGGAGGCTGGCATGGCCAGATCAGAATAATGGTATCAGTGAGTCCTGGCTTCTCAGAATCATCTTTGGATGGTGGGTTTCCATGGATGAGGAACTTACCTTTTTTTTTTTTTTTTTTTTAAAGCAATGCCAACTTAGTAGTCTCTGCTCAGCAAAAATTTAAGCTTTACAGTGTAAACTCCAGGGAGTAAATACCAGTTTCCTAACAATTCCTGCTTCTTCTCTTTGCAGCTCTGACTGAAGGTTATGTTGGCTCTCTGCATGAAAACAGACATGGTAGTTCTGTGCAGATACGGAGGCGAAAGGCTTCAGGGGATCCTTACTGGGCATACTCGGGTGAGTTGAATTCTTCAGAACAGTGAAACATGAAATATCTCCAAAATAAAAATGTTTCTTTGCTTTATGTTATTTCTATGCTCAGAAAATGGAGTTTAAATGAATTTTACAATGTATTTTCTGACTTCCTCTTGGCTTCCTATACACAAATCCAGTCCTTTCTTGCATTTCTGCCACTTAATGGAGGGTTCTTCTTATTACTCTGCACCTTCTCTCAGTCCTGTGTTAGTCTCTTAACACACCCCTAAAATGGCATATTCCCACCTCTCCCTGTCCAGACAACACATTTCCAAGTTTCCCACTTGCTTACTCTGTTCAGTATTCTGTGAGGATTATAAGAATCCATACATATGTCCAGATAACAAAATACTAGAAATTCTAATAATTACCATTTTGTGTGTGTGTTTTTGCAGTAGGGTATAGTGTCGACAATGACACCTGTCAGTTCAGCATCACACCAGGATGTGTGCTGCTGAGAAGGTAGGGTGTGGAGGGTGTTTCTTTATTTGTCCTATTGCTGTTAGAAGTCTTAAGAAAAACCTGATGTGTGTACAATTTTGTAATGCCACAAATCAAAATGTGCTTCAGAATGGCAACGTAGACATATGGTTTGCTGGTTGGTTCAGGTATAGAAAATTCCAAATCTGTATTTGAAGTTGTCAAAAAAATGGAAATCATGTCAGTAGCTATGTTGGCTCTCTATGGAAAATTGCTGAATATCTAAAAAGTATTTATGAGGGTTTCAAGTATCATAATGAACTTGTGCGTGCTTTTTTTTTTTGGAATATCTGAGGTGCATTTCAAACATTTGGTGCTTGTCTAGGAGGAATGTTGTGCAGGCCTACCTAGTTTTAGCTGAAAGAAAAATACTGTGTCCTTAGAAGTCTGAATACTGATACTGGATAAACAAGCAAATGTTAATTTTTGACTGCCAACTCCTCTGTTTTATGCAGACCATAAATTTCATTGGAAGTGAATAATTTTAGGTAAGGTTAGAGTTTTTTTCCATTAATACACAAAATACCAAATGTCACAAATTTTCTTTATTAGATCTCAAAATACAAGCTGCCTCATTTGCAAGTGAAGCCATATGAGTAAAATACATCTATGCATTTTAGCAATGTAGGACAAACGACTGCTTTTTGTTGAACTTGGAGGTTATCATCAAATGGACAAATCCTGTCATGAGATTTATTTCCATGCTTCAACTTAAAATAACTCATTTAGATTTTAAGCCCCCAAACTCATAAACAGTGGAAATAAATAGAGGAAAGATTTTTATGCTGGAATGAATGGCCTATTCTTATCTGTTGTCTTGTATAAAATATTGAAAGTTAAGTGCCACTTGGCAGGTTTATTTTGTTTCTGTTACTGAAAAATGTATTTAGAATATTCATTGCTGGTAGTTAAATCAAAATGTTTGAAAAGGACAAAACTACTGGAATTAGTCAGTTGTCATATATGTCAAAACTCTTCGCTGGGATTACTACACTTTCTTTTTTTTTTTTAACTAGTCCTTTGCCTTAAAAAGAAAGAAAAAAAAAAAAAAACACACACTACAAAACCGGGGAGAGGAAAAAAAAAAATCCCCCGAAATCTCATTTTTTTTTTTTTTCTTAATTCTATTTTTGAGCTCATGTAGTTCTTCCTTTATGAGTAATATTGGTTGTTCACCCCTCCAAAAGAGCTTTTACCACCCACTAATCCTTTTAGGTTTATGTCAAAATAAAATGTATAGTCCTGATGTGTAATTATACCGTATCTGTTGGGTTTTGCATCCTTTTGTCTATTGATAAATCTCCTGCTTCTCTGAGAAAAATAGCCAATCTGTTTTTCGGAGAACAGATAGTGACTTCTCAGTCGTCAATCACATGCCATTCTACCTGATTAGCACTACCTAATTAGAACCTTTTTGTCACTATTGCTGATAAAAGCAGTAAATGAGGAGATGGAAAGGGTGGAAATGATATATTTACCAGTACTTGTCAAGAAACCAGGAGAGGATATAATATTTTCTCAGGATGCTTTGTCAGGCTACTGTTTGATCAAAGAAACTTGAAATGCCGTTCCAGGGAGAAGTGGTTTGGCACCGACTATTCCAGCTGCAGAACATGGATTTATGCCAAAGCTTTTGTGACGTGAAATACAGGTGTGAGCAAACAGTGTAGGTACAGCATGTCGTGGCTGTATGGACTCTGTGCATACTGCATCACAGCAAGCCCACGGTGGAAGTAGCTGGAGGTCTGGTGTCCTCCTGAACCGTTTTGTGGCCTCTGCTTGCAAGGCAGAGCAGCTCTGCTGCTTCAGCTTGTGCTGAAGACATGGTTATTTCTGAAGGAATTTTCTACTGCAAGAATCTCAGTGTTGCCAGCATCTCCCTGAGAAAGGGAGGAAGCGAAGGCGAGCAATTAGGTGGGGAAAGGAGCCTCTGCTCTGTTCAGAGTTGGATGTTTCCACAGGCTGCTGCTTTGTCATGTCTTCCTGTGTGGGAGTTCTTCTCTTCCGTCCCCTCGCTTGGTTCCTTCCAGCTCCATGCGGGACATTCAGCCAACTCAGCCTCTAATCAGACGCCTTTTGCTCACATTTGTTTATTGAGGTGGGCAGGGGTAATGAAGATGCCTAGCTTTCTGTATTAGGTTGAAGATAGGGATAAATGGTGGGTGGCTGAGCCCAGATGTCACACAGATGTTTCTTTCTACACAGGCACAGTGAGGAGGATGCTTATGTTATCTGATTATTTCTCCTGCCTCTCCATTCCCTGGAGTATTTCCTAGGAACCCTGAGCAGGGTTTTGGACATAGCAAGGAAGTTTACATCAAACTTTGCTGAGCCTACAGAGTGATAAACCTGCTCTGCAATAAGCAATTAGTCTGTGTCAGTGGTTTCCAAACTCTTTTATATTATAGGTGTTATTTGGTAGGCTGCTTTCCTTCCATGTCCTCAAATGTGCAGGCCAGCTCTCTTCCACTTAGTTGTACAGCAGCTGCTGGCCCAGCCCCAGCAATTACAAGCAGGGAAAAAAGCTGTGCTGGACTGTATGATGCTGAATTTGAAGTTTCCTCTAAGGGAATTTGCCAACTAGAGTAAATAAGCCCGGGACAGCTTCTGCCAGCCATCAATGGACAAGCATGGGCAGAGCACAGTGCTGACCGGTAGGCCCGCATCTCCACTGGGCCTACATTAGGCTGAACTGTGGCTTTATATTGATTTCAATTGAGCTTTACTGATTTATAGCCACGGAGGCCTCTTTACATTTATGGCTGTGCTTCCCTGTTTGCAGAGCTTTTGTATTTTCAGGCTTAAATGTTCTGTAATAAATCTTGAGGTAGGACGGGAGAGGTCTGAAAGCAACCAGCCGGTTGTGGTTTTCCTGCCTGGGGGCGGAAAAAGGGCACAGCCATATAACAGAGAGCCCTCAGGTCTTTATCTTCCACAGGATATATCTGTCCTATACAGTGCTTATCAAGTGACTCCTCTGTAGCCTGTGGAAAACACTACTGTGTCTCCATGCCCCTCCTGTGCAGGACAAATGGCCTGGGAGATGCTTTCAAACTCTGGAGATCAGGAATTTTCCTGGTTTCACGAGGTATGTGTGGCATTACCATGTGTTGCTTGTAACATTGCTTCTCTCAGGCGTGAGAGCTGGGGGAGGATAAACCTTCAACCACTAATGAGGAGTCAAATGAGCCTCGGGTCAAACGTTTGTATAAGGCACCCGTGTACCCAAATGTCCCCGCAGACAGGACCCTGTGAACTTCTGTGCTCTGTGCACATACTGCACGTGTACTGTACACAGAGCTCTCCCTTCACTGTCCAATTGTAAAGGATGGGATTTTTAAACCTTATAAAATAAGCCTGTTGTCTACAGACACAATTCTGACTGTAACATTCACTCCAGTTGAGAAATAAAACTCACAAAAATAAAGAGCGGATAATTAAATGAAGGCCCGTTTTAAATGGGTTTTGTCAAAAAGACAGAAGGAAACACAATTGGCCTTTCAGAAGAAACTTCATTAAGTCTGTGCTAGTAGCTCTTTAAAGCAAATTCAGGAGTGAGCAAACACTGACAACAGAAGACAGTAACTTGTCCTTAGATAGGAGCTGCAAGAGTGAACAGAGACTGAGATCTCCTAGATTTTCTTTTTAGGAGTTTTCAGGAAACTAACTACATTTCTAGGCGTGTTTCTCTGTGTGCATGCATTTGTGTATGTATTGGCAAAGCATTTATTCCATGAGCGTGTCTTATGGCTTGCCAAAGACTTCCTAAATTGCAACTGGCCACGTTACTTGCAGCGTAATGGGAATGTGAAATGGGCGCAGTGCAGCCAAAGCAAGAAGTAGGTGTGGATCCTGAATGTGCTTCAGGGCAGGCCTGCTGGATTTCTTTTCACCATAATCTTCTCTGTTAGGCTA
Organism: Anas acuta; assembly: GCF_963932015.1. Taxonomy (NCBI): domain Eukaryota; kingdom Metazoa; phylum Chordata; class Aves; order Anseriformes; family Anatidae; genus Anas; species Anas acuta. Next base: position 8,204,377 of record NC_088989.1, on the reverse strand, counting down.
ACCACTGAATGAAGGACAAGTCTGGAATGATTTTTAGCACATTGTTTAATTGCCGCAGAGTTCAGCACAATTCTAATATCTGTAATAGCAACAGATAGCAGCATGGGTACCTTTTCATCAGTGTGGAGACATTTTTGTAAATATAAACTATTTATTTAAAAAATTGAAAAGAAATCCTATGGAAACAAGCTGTTGAAACATCTACCAGATTCAGGGCTTTCTGACTGGCCCTCCCTTGTACATTGTGTGCTATTTCACAGTGTAATATTCCAGACATTTGAAGATGACTCTCAGCTGTCAAGTGTTGTATATGTCAGGGCTGAAAACACTTTGCCAGTGGCCTGACTAGATCCTGTTTTGCCATGCAGTAGCCCAAAAATGGCTAGCGAGAGGGTGAGGACATTGGGATGAGATTCTCTTATGAGATGCTGACTCAGATGCTTGTATCTTAAGTGGTAGGGGATCTGAAAGGCCTACCTGTTGCCACTCTAGAAATACCTACACTCATATACATTTTTCTGAAAAATTTTTATGCAAAATTAATGTAACAGTTGTTGCAATGAGATTATACAAAACCAGGAGTAGCTGTGGAGAAATAGCACTATTTTCTCTGTTATTCAAATGAGGAGACTCCTCTTGGAGTTTTTAGATGTAAGTGAAGATGTAATGTCAAACCATGCCCAGTACTGATGTGTGTGATCAAAGGGTGTGAAATGGGAGGCCGTGCTGTCCTTCAGCAGGGGATGCTGTAGACAGGTGATGTGCTTTTGTCACTGGAGTTTCCTGGATGAGTTGGTGTGTAGGTGCTGGCAGGGCTGGTGTACCCTGCTCTCTTGGTGGCTGTTCTGCTGCTCGGCCCTAGTGCTGCAAGCTGACTCACTCAAGGAATACTCCCTTTTAAGTAATCAAAACCATTTGGACTTCTCAGAGAACAAAAAAGCAGACTCTAGCCAAGGATGTGTACATGCTCTTTTTACTTGTTTATGTAACCGTGGCTTTGTAAAGAGAACCCTGTGTAGAAAATGCATACTGTTGTGTTGTTGTTTTTTTTCTTTTTAATCTTACGGTATTTTCAAGGCATCTTTTTCCTCTTTGTACCTTGATAGCTCTCATTTTCTGTGTGAAATTATTAGCACTATTTATAATGCTTCTGTCTTTCATGCTTATTATTACTGATGTTGTTTTTTTTCCAGTCTAAAATGTTGAATCCCTTCTCCCTGCAACTACCATGAACATAAGTAGAAATTAATAGAAGAAAAATAGGATTCACAAGAGTAGGGATGACCTTGCAAGTGGGGAAAAAATGTCCATTAAGAATAGGGTTTTTGCTCACACTGTCATGCTAGTGTCCACTGTCAGTGTGTGAATGCTTTGTCCTACAACACTTAAGTAGTTACTGCTTTTCCTATAAGATGCTGTTATTTAAAATATAACCAGTGGTGAATATAAGAGCTAAGTGGTGTTCTCAGAAGCAATTGCTGGCATTAAAACAGGAAAGATCAGTAAAGGTTATTTCCTGAAATAATAGCAAATGGTGTTAACTGTGATGAAATGTAACTTGGTGATGTCTTCTGTAAAAGTGTGAATTTTTCTCTCTTTGCTTAGATTGTTCTCATTAAATAAGCTCCTAATGTGAATTGGACAGGAAATAATCAGCACATAGTAAGGAAAGCATCAAGACTTATTGAACTGAGAGGTAACTAATGGACTATTTGCTGTGGTCAGTATTTCACTCTTTCTGTCCCTCGGAATAATAAATCTTGATATTGACCAAAGCTCTGGCATGCTGCGTACATGGTTATCATCCTGCTCTCAGTGTACTCACCTCCTTTAAATGCAGAATGGTTGAAATGAGCAGGTTCTGGCTCTCCCTTTTTTGCTCTTTAAAGCTGACTGTCTAAAGGGGGAGAAATCTGAGAGATCCAGAAAAAAATATTCCCTTTAATATCTGCTCTGATCAGTAAACTGAGCTTTGAATATTTTATCTGCGTTCATCAGAGATGAATGGTAGTCTTCACTGAACTCTGCTGAAACCAGCTGTGTTGCATTCATTTCCATGTGCAGTCTTATTAGAGTAACAGTTGTTCCAGAAATCAGTGCTACACTCTTTCATAAGAGAAACATGGAAAACCGTAGTTTGAGAATTTACTGTTACTGCCTAAGCATGAGCCCAGATTTCTAATGTGCACAGCTAAAGCAAGTGGCACACTGCTGTGTGGTTTATCAAATAAACAGGAAATACCATCTGTACGTTTTGATTGTTTGCATTCTGATGGTACTTGGTCATAGGTCTTTGCATCCATGAGCTAGGCACTGCACAGTGTGCATTAGACATATGTTGTCTGAAGTATCTGTATCAAAACATGCATTCGCCAGGATGGTGTCAAAGAGAATGCTTTTGATTTTTCCTTAGCTATTCAGACTTTTGAAGTAAAAAATATGAAATATATATACCAGTTTTTTCTTTTTGTCATAGGACTGAAGAATTAAATTTCCAAGTTCCTATTCCTGAGAATAGGATACATCTTCCTAACCATAACCTAGTGTAAATAAGGAATTCACAATCACATGGCTGCGTTGAGTATTTAATACTAGCAGTGCTCAAAGAAGTGCCTGTCTTGCCAGAAGCAGTCCAAGTAGTCTGTGGTATCATTTCTGCTAATCCATATTGCTGGGGAACACGGCTCTGATTGAGAGTCTTGTCATTTACTGTGTTTGTCTATTGGCAAGTTTCTATGTAATCTGCTAAGAAAACCTCAGATAGTAATTTAGTTTCTACTTAGACACAGACACAACTGCTTTATTGAATACCAGTAATACTGTTTTCTGTCTCTTCTTGCCACCTTTTCTTGTATGCAACACTTACATTTCATTCCAAGTACTGTCATAGTCAATCCTGGTATCCAGTCTATAATGAAATGGTTGGCTGAATTTTTAAATGTTGGACACGGTTATGGTAAAATTGCCTTTTTTCTTTTTTTTTGGCAAGGTTCTTTCTGTAAGTTGATTGTTTTTCATGACTTAAATGCATTAAAGCAAATCCCTGATTTCTGAGTGCTCTGATTTTTTTCTTTACTGTTTTTGAGAAGATAGGCCATTGGCAGCTGAACAGCTTTGAGAAGCTTAAATATGAGGTGCAAATAACCAGATGTTCCTTCAACTTCAGTTCTTTCATGAAGTTTTTCCCTACCACAGCACAAAAGTATTAAATAATTGCAACAGATGCTAGATGATACCTTCAGAGTTTCAGATGCAGTTGTTCCAACTGAACATCAAAGTATATCAAAGTATCTTTACGTTGTGCTGCTGCAGTCACAGCTTTTGCTATCTACAATGAAATGAAGACACACAAAGAGCTGTTTTTGCTGGGGAGGGGGAACTCCTCACTTCCTTAAGCATGTACTGTTCTTTTTGTTGCATTTTCTTTGAATGTGAACACTGGGACATTTGTAGAAAACCTTTGGAATGACAACAACTGTTGCAGTGTTTTACAAAACTGAAAATGTGCTGAAGTGCAGCAAAAAGTTGTGTCAATTTTAACTGATTTCTAGGCTTTGAAATAGGAAAGAGTATAAAATACTTCATGCTCTTCTTTAGACAAAAACAATTGAAAGGCATATATTTTAAACCTAGAAAAGAAAGATGGAGTATTTGGGTAGCAGCTGTGAAACAAGCTCAACAAATGGGCTGGCGACTACAAAGAAGGTTGGAGTCTGCGGTTGCCTTGACGTTCTTGAATGACTGCAATAATACATTGAAATTCCAGTCCTGGTTTAATATGTAACTGAACACATATAGAAGAATAACAGTGGAGGAAAAACGTATGCAAACAGCAAGGATACTGCAGTGAGAAATGAAGCAAATGGAGGAGCTCTGAATAGCCTTGTAGTGTGGATTGAAGAAAAAAAAAGGAGGAAAAAAAGCTTGGCACAAACATTTTTGCAGTAATCCAAGTATGAAATAATCAAGGCATGAATCAGAATTTTTGTTGCAGGATGTAAGTGGAGCCTTTGTATGAAAGAGCTAAGCAAGGGCCAGTAGTGCTGTTGATGCAATAGTTGTAGAATTATTTCTATTATTTTTTGAGATGGCTGCTTTGTGTCATTCCAGTCACTGTCTAGAAGATAATCTTCCTTTCAGTATCACTGCCTCAGGAATTACCCCACCTCTTCTCTACCCTTCCCCAGAAAGTATATCTGTCTTGCAGGATGCAGCATTGAAGACTTGCAGTTTTTATCCTGATCTTTGAAAAAGCAGCTCCTGCTCACAAAAGGAGTACATCTGCTAGGATGGGAAGAGTGAGCAGAGCCAGCGTTGCAGCGAGCTGCTGGCAGGGCATTCCCACACAGCTCCTCGTCAGCTGCTGGTGGTGTAGTGTCTACTAGAGGTGGCGGAGGTGTCCTTGTGTGTCTTCTAGGTTAAATGTCACATCTCCGTTAGAGAAAGGTAGGGTAGGAGAGTCTCATCTGTACAGGTTCTTAGGTGTCCTTTAGTACTGCAGTGCTTAGCAGTTGGTAGTTTTAATTCTTATAACATCTCTGAGGTCGATGTGTTTACATGGTGGGAACTGAAGGACAGGGCAGTTGAACTCCTCTGATGCACCTGATGCACCCCATGCAGCGTCAGAAATTCACCCAGGTCTCAGTGCTGTGCTGTTTCTTAGGCCAGGCATCCAGCCTGATCAGGTGCTAATTGAAGAGATCTTGGTTGCTGTGGAGACCTCCTCATCCTGTGGGAGATGTGTCAACAGTTTGGCTGTTGTGAAGCTCCTGAGCTACCAGGAGGCCTTCCCTGAGGTCATCCCAGCACCATCATCCTGTCCCCAGCAAACTGGGCTGTGCTGGCCGCTGTGCTGATGCTCACGGTCCTCTTGGTGCTCTCGTTTTTTTTCCGGTGGCATTAGGACAGTGTTGGGCTTGAGCAAGAAGTTATTATTTTCCTATTCAGTGCACTGAACATTTGGGTCTAAGTTCCAAAAGTTTTTATTAAAGACTGCGTGCACCCAGGGAGTTGGATGGGCACACTTTTAACCATCGAATTAAATAAATATGAAATCCTGCAATGGAGTGCAGAGCTGTGCATATAAATTACATCTTTAAGCAGCACTTGAATGAGTTTCTGGAAATGTTTTTAACTCTCTCCACTGAACTCATAAGGGTCATCTCTGTAGCCTTCCAAACCAAGGAAGGACTATTGGCACCAGAATGATTGTCGAAGGGGTGTGTTACTTTGTGGTATAAAAAGGAATGTCAAGTCTTGCTGAGCACCTGAGTATCCAGCTTCTGTTTCTGGAGAGCTGGGAAGGCCAAGTGGGTTTAATTCAATCAAACCCTGAATGAATGTGTCCTAAGTAGGCCTTCCCACCCCCTCCTGTCTCTTACCACTGCACAGTCGTGAGGTGAGTTAGACTGTGGGTGGATAATGTTTGCAGGACAGCTGGTGAGATGACTCATTTCATTCATGAGGAATTAGGAGCCCCACATCCCTGTTGCAGAGATGAAGGTTGCAACCTGAGCTGCCCCAGTAAGGAGTGGTGGGCATTGCTGGCTTGTGTAGGCCTTTGGTTGAATCCTCAGTAGGGTGAGAGACTTTTGAGACCTTAGTTGCTTTAAAATCCCTAAGTGGGCTGAGTTGAACAGCAAGCAGCTCTTCCACCAGCAATCTTCACAGTCTTGAGTATTAGGCCCTCTGTCTTTTCTGTGTCTCAAAGCTGTCTGTCATCTCCTGAGCAGTACTGTGGTTTCACCTAAGGCAGTCTGCTCTACCCACGACTGAAGTAAACCTTTCCTCCCCTGCATTTCTCTCTGAATGCTGTCTTAATGTGTGTTTTCTCCACACTGCTATAGCATTGCAGACTTGCAGGTAACAGAGGCACGTCTGTGCTAGTAGAGCTGCTGTCAGGTAGGGTCACATTTTGATCGTAGAGACCAGGGGGACACAGAGGGGCTGGGTGGTGGGCCTTGGATCACTTGTGTGCCTGAGCAGAGGGCTGAAGCTGGCTGGTGATCCCCAAAGCTGGCTGGTGCTGCTTTTACCCTGCTGTAACTAGAGTATTCAGGGCAACGTCTAAGTTGTCCAGCTGCCAGAAAGCTCAGGAGGAGCTGAGCTGTTTCACCTGAGGTTCTTTATTTCTGACTCACTTCCGAGACTTCCTCAACTGTCTTGGTGTATAAATTTCCTCAGAATCTAACAAAGGAAATGTCCCGCAATTGAATGCCTGAAGGTGATCAGTATTGACATGTGGACTGCAGTTTCTCTTGCTTTCCCTACGTGGATTAGTGAAACAAATGTCTTCTGTCTCCTTCCCAACTGACCTGTAATAAAGTTACAGCTAGAGACAAGGTGACAGAGGTCCCTTAAGTGCTGCTGATCACGTGCATTTGCACCGTGCCACACCAGGACCTCACAGGACACCTCGGCTGTATTTCACATCACCAGGGCCTCGAGCGCTGCTCGGTCCCAGGTGCCGAGCTCCTGCACAGCAAAGCAGCAAGTGGACGCGCTCAGAATGAGGAATTCAGCGGTAGGTGCTTTGCTTCACATCTGTGTGAATGTGTTTCTCAAGTACAGAAATAAGATCTACCCTGAGGTAATGACGGTAGCGAAGTCATGGAGAGTTTAGGTCACTTCACGTTCAGTCTCACATGCTGCCTTTACCCCAGAGGTGTGGCGGTGTGTCTCAGGCTGCTGCTGGAGCCTTCTGCCCCTTTGGGGTATGAAAAGCCATTTTGCATGCCAGATGCTAATCTGCTGCTAACCAGAGGGGACGTGAACTTTTCAGATAAATTCCAACTTGCAAGCTTCTGTGGCACTTCAGATTATGTTTTTAATTTGTATCTCTGTTGTTGGAGACTTGTAATTGAGACACTTATCTGCATGACACAGTATTGTCATGCGTTGATCTCTGAGGAACGGGATTTACTGTATGAAGTCAAGTTCACAGAGAGAATTTGATGCAACTTTTGGAAAGAATGGTGTTGGTGTCTGTAGTCCAGATGCTGTTTATGTTGTACAAGGGCCCCCTAGGTGTCTTTGGGACTTAAGCGCTCTCGCTGTGAACACAGAAGTCACTTCTGCCCAAAATTCCTACAGGAGATGCAGAGTCTGAGAGATGGCTTGGTGCTAAGCACATAAATGGCTGAAGCGTAATGGTAATGAAATGAGGAATATGAGCTGGAGCAGGTACTGAGAATCTTTCCTTTCTGTATGAGCCGGTAAATGCTTCATATTCCTGTGAAAACTGTCTGATGCCTAAGAAGTTTTGAGCCACTTTTGTGAGCTTTGTTAGTGCTCCCTGCCACAGTTCCCTGCATTGGTGCTTGCCCTTCACAAAACCCATAGCAATGCCATATCGCTAAGCTCACCAGCTGCTCCCCAGTTTGGTGAAAATTAGCCCTCAGGTTCAAAAATGGTGCAGGAGGGAAAGGGAATTGGCAGACCAGGTGCACATTGAAGGCTCAAATGTATAAGCCTGTTTCCTTAGGAAACTAGGCTAATCCATGTGGGCCCCTATTCAAAATTGCAGGCTCCTGTGAGTAGCTTTTCAGAGGCTGTGCCAGTTAGGTGCTGTGTTTCCATGAGAAGTCCCTGCAATTGCAACAGATGGGTTCTTAAGACCTGGGGAAGGTCTGGGTAGTTCAAGTGATCAGAACACTGGTGACAATCCTCTCCTGCTGTGCTAAATGAAGTACAGCTGTTCAGAGGAAGCAGTTCAAGCCCCTGAAAACTTTCCATTTGAGTCTGTGGTCCTGATCAGGTGTGCCAGGGAAGGTCACCTGCACAGGAGCCCTTGGAAGAGTGCGTGCGAGACAACCATCTGCTTGTCATTAACAGACCTTAAATTAGGGAAGGTGCGTGGTTTGGGGTTCATTTCATGGCTTCTGTGTGAACTGGAGTGCAAAGTACAGTAAACATTTCCAGCTTTTTTTCCCAAAGTGCTGTTGGAAAGTATGATAAAAAGTAACTGCTGGGAAAGTAGTTTTGCTGAGTTATGCTAATTTTGAAAATGCATAATACTCCATAGGCTTTTAAGAAGTGATACTGGGCATATTTAACATTCTTTCATGTTAATTTCCTGGCATATGGACATCTCAACTTATTAAAATAAATAAGTACTTTCAAATTTAATGAAATGATGGAGGAAATGGCCTTTTTTCACATTCACGTCCGCTTCGCTGGATAATTTAATGTTTTAAAATGTAAGTTCATATTAAAGTTTAAAATTCAAGTATTGGTTTTTGAAATTCTGTAATAAAAAGGTTTTGCTGTAGGAGAGATGTATGAATTAGTGCGCATGATAACACGATTTAAAAAGTGTAGCTGGTGATTTCCTCCGGACAAAACGCTAGCTGTAAATCCTCCCACTACAACTCTCAGAGCCGGGCTGGTGCTGTGATGCCCTGGAGTAGCCGTTTTTTTCTGGAGCATTGCTGCATAGCCCGGGTCGGACTCAATCCCGAGTGCAGTGCTACCTGTGGAGGAGGTCTTCCTCCATTGTTCACCCTTTTTTCATCTACTGTTGCGTCTCACTGTCTCTTGGAGCTTAGACTATAAGCTCCTTGGGGCAGAGAAGGTCATTTGTTTATGTTGGCTGGCAAAAGGATCTTTATGTCTTCCTTTATACTAGATTTGTATATTTGCTTCTGAGCTCTTTGTATCTAGTTGGAAGGATTTCTTTATAGCCTTAGGTGTTGCTGAGTTGTTAATAAGTATAGGAAATGCACTTTGGTGCTCTCTTCTGTGTTGAGGGAGAGGAAGAATTCCCTGGAGGATAAGTAGTGCTTAATTTAATTGACTGGAAATAAATATTTGAATCCTACATATTTAATGGAAACCATTGTGTTTGAATGTAGGGATGTGCAGCTGACGGAAGTGTGCTCTGTCTTGCATTTCTTGAGAGGCTGCTTACCTGCTGTGTTGGAGCCAAGGATGGCTTTATTTCATTTCAAGGCAGACTGGAAACTGAAGAACTTATTTTCAGGGAGAAAAATGGCAAGGGACCCAAATGAAAAACCTACTCAGCTGAGGCAGAGGTGACAAAGTTCACTGTGATTATATTGATTTTAAATTACTGTGTAGAGCTGGGACTAGCCTATGTCTGGTCCTGCTCATGATGAGAGGAAGAAAAGAAGAAGGTGTGAATATTCCTCTCACCTCCGTTCCCAAATATTTGGTTACCAGAGTGATAACTGAGAGCAGCCTCTCTGTCCTGATGATCCCACCATGCAAAGGCAAGGGCATTTTGTCATCCTCAGCGGAGCCGAAAGGGGCTAAGAGGCACCGTGAGACTGAAATCTGTTTTTTCTTTGGCAGCCCACCCCTGCGCACTGCCTGCCTGAGCCGGGGAAGCGTGCGGTGCCCTGTGCAGCGCGTAGCAGATGCCTCCGGTCTGTGTGTGCCCCCAGCTCTATGAGGGATGACATTAATGGGAAACAGAGCGTGTCCGAGTTAGATGCTTTTTTCGTAAAAAGTGCCGTGATATCCTATACCACAAATTATAACTAAGCTAGAATTAATAGCAATTAACAGCACCGATATTCATTTACCAGAAGTTTTGCAGAAAAGTCATTACTGCTTAACTTCATGCAGTTTGCATTCATTTCGCTCTCAATGAGAAAATTATTCAGTCAATAAGAGTTAATGTTTTATTTTAGACCAGTCTTGACTATTTTAGTATCTAGTGTGCCTTTTGGGAACAAGAACTAAGAGCAAATAAAGCTAATTGTGATAGAAATTTGATACATTATCGTAACAAAACTATTAGTTGCTGTATGACTGAAAGAGCACAGAAGAATGTCTTGTACCTGCACTAAATCCAGGGAAGTTGTGACGGGAGATGTTCTGACTCCTTGTTTTGGTGTGATAAAGAGAATGCCTGAGGCACCCGGGTAGGGAAGATGATTATTTCTGTGTCTTCTCCATGTTTTTTTCAGCCATCTGACATAGTGTGTATGCCTGGGTCTATGCCAAGCAGAGCTGCAGCCTCCAAGTGAGACTTTATTACTACAGTCCTAGCTGATTAATTTTGTACCAAATTGTATGGGCCTGATTAGCCTGGAACACAGTAATGCTGTTTTAAAGATCTCTAGTGCATCCATTACTTCAGTTTCCCGTGTGCTTCTTCAAAAGGAAAATATTTATTTCTTACCATCGCATCTTCAGGTATGGTCTGGGCCATAGGAATCACACTGAGCTCACTTTAGCTCATGTATTTGTTACGTTCAACTTTGACTTGCTGGAAGGAATGTCTGAGATACCCATACCTTGTAGCAGTTCTGTGACCCAAGAGATTTTTTTCCACCATCATGTTAAGGGTGAAAAAAGAAAAGCGGTTCCCTGTCCTGAGCCATCCAGAAGACCGAGACAGCAGAGACTGGAACAGAAATCAGCGTTCATAGATGTGCGTTCATCCCTTTCAAGGCAGAGGCTACTTTAAGTGGTCGCACACCCATCTGATCCAGCCAGTGTGGCAGGTGCTTGGTGTGTTTTCCCACCAGGGAGGCCCCAGCAAGCTGGAGCAGGAGCTGTTGGGTTTAGTGAGCCTGCAGGGCAGACGGGACGGTCCCTGCCTGTTAGCACTGGCTCTGCACAAGTGGGAAGAGCTGGGTGGCTCTGCAGGCAGGGCAGGGCTGCTCTTGCCTTCACAGCTCTTCAGCATCTTTAATAAGATGTTGCAATAGCTTTGGGGTGTTCTTGTCGCTTTTTGTTTTTAAGTTCCAAAATGCATTGTAACTCCCCCGTAGAAGTGCAGGTTAGAATAATCTATCTGTGTTTTGCAGATTGCAGAATTTTAATACCTTTATCTAAAAAGCATTTCTCAGGCTCTGCTTGCCTCTTAGAAATCCCTCTGTTCATTAAATCACTCTTGAGGTTTTGCATAGTTCAAGACTTAAAGAAATGAAAATAAAATAAAGCAATCTTCCTACTGTCCCTGGAAAAGCCTTGTGCCCTTATCAGCATCCTCTGACTTTTCCGGGGAAAGCAAATACACCCCCTCATGCCAGTGCCCATATACAGACAGAGTCTCAGTATTTCTGCAGGATCATGACTTTTGTGACCTCTTGCAGTGGAGTGTTTGCATGAATAAATAATACAGCATGCTGTTGGCTGGCCTTCTCCATATTGAGAACAGCGATGGTGAGAAGCAGACACGATGATTGCACGTTTGAAATGAAGCACGTTTGTTGAGTTGGAAGGAAATAGGAATGCGCATAGGAATCTTCCCTGCATGCAACGTGCAGGCAAATGTCACCTGCATAGCCCCATCAGAAGGCCCTGTCCTAATCAGAGGTTTCATATCTGGTAGAGAGACAGGTCAGACTTTTAGAGGCCTCCCGGGGCTTATTGATGTCTTCCGAGATGAGGGCGCTCAGCAGAATCAGCTGAGGTGACCTCCGTTTCCCAGCACGTGGCAGTTGTGGTTTCTGCTGCTTTTCAGCTTAGGTCAGACTTCAGCTAGAGGTGATGGGCTTGGGTCTCATTATCTCTTCTTTTCAGTCCTCAATTTCCTTGCCTCCACACATCTTTCTTCCTTGAATATCCATAACAAGGCAGCTCTCCAGCCAGCTATGCTGTTCAGTCTCTCCTGCAAACACTTTTGAATAATTGTGCCCTTTCTCCCTAAGACTCGCTTTCACGAAAGGATGTATTGCTGACTTTTTAGACACTAGATCCCATTATCTTGATGCAAAGACATTGTCTTCCTAAATGAAGGGCAAATTATTTTTAATCAATGACACTCTAAATGCCATTCCTGCATGGTTTTTAAACCAAAGTACTGGAAATGCCTGACAGTGTCCTGCCAGCCAGTGCCTCTGAGAGGTGTTTTTCAACCAAACTATGCTCCTAGAGACTGTCAGGGAAAGCTTACTTCTTAAACAAAATCAGTTCCAAAAAATCAGGTTTTGGCTCCCTGGAAACCTATATTTTTTGCAGCCACCTGTCCTGACTGCTTCCTGTTGTGATTTAAACCTGTGCCGTCTGCCAACGTATGCTGATAGAGATTGTTTTACGGTAGGCTGGGCTGCGGGGCCATGTCGAGATGCGCTCTGAAAGTATTTCACTCCTTCCACTGCGTGCAAGTGGGCAAAAACCCAAAACCCTGAGCTGAAACCCTGCATGGTTCATGTGAAACTGTTGGAGTGCAGACTTAAACAGCACACAGATTGAACTGTCAGAAACCCGGTCCGTCTTCGCTTACAAAAAGGACAGATAAAGGAAGAAGCATCTCCCGCAGGCAACTTCTATAAGTGGAGTTTTATTACATACGGACCTCCAGGACAATCAGACAAGGATTTTGATTTATGAGATAACGTTTACCTTTAAAATACTGAAGGGAGGACCCAGGAAAAGGTTACTTCTAGATTAATTAGTGTTGATAGAATTGACATGGGTATAATGTAATGTTGCCACTGTGGATGGAAGTCACTGAGCAGCCAGCCAGTGAAAGCATGTTTGTTTAGGTTTGAGCTCACCTTATCTCGTTTCTTGTTGTACAGGTGATTCATGAACAGAACTGTGAATGTGAAATGAGGTTTTGTGTTTAGTGCTCTGATAAAGAATTAAATGTTTTTATGTACAAAATGTAAACAAACTTTAAATAAAGTTCCTTCTTTGATAATTAGTTTCTCTTCTAATATTCTGTGATACTCTTTTTTTTTTTTTTTAACTGAGTATGGGTATTAAAGTAAAACCAATTGATAGAAAAGAAGAATATGTTTTCCACAGCACCAAAGTAGAATGAGAGTTTTGTCTTTAATGGCTTGAGGAGGTACTTTCAAGACCTTACAGTATAAATAAATTTTGCAGACTTAGAGCTTTTTTGCTTACTTAATCCAAAATAGTAGTATCTCCTACAGAAATTGATAATACAGAGAAAGCGTAGGACTTCATTTGCAGGAAGATGAATTTGGATGAATAAATGCTACTGGAAGGGAGAATTTAGGAGTAATCTTAATAGAAATCTCCAATTAGTTGAATGGCTGGTTATCTGTGACAAGACATAATATTTACTAGACACTGGAAGCTGCATGAGTACTTAGAAAGAGAAAGGTAAAATAAGATTAAGGTCTGTGTACTGTGTTGTAAAATGTGGGCAATCTTTGCAAAGCTTTTTGGCTTAGATAAGTTTTTGAGAAAATATTGGGAGAAAGGTATTAGTGGAACATAATACTACAAAAATGACAGTGTTTGTGTACCTTGTTGAAATCATTGTCCAGCAGCACATTTTATTACATTTGACTCTAATTTGATAAGCAAAGCTGGCAGAATTGGGATTGCACATTTTTGTTAATAAAGGCTGCTCTGTGAAAATAAGAAGGAAAAGAAATATCTGTCCTTCAGTGATAAAACAAATAGAAACAAACTGAAAGCTGCATTGTAAATTGTATGAAGTGACCACTAAACTCCTTTCATCGGATACTTTAGATTTAAAACAACAAAAAATGCCATGGAAAATAATTTTATGAAAATTACAAATTCTATTCTTAGCCCTAGAGATGATTTGAACCTTGCATGATTAGTCATAGGTGTGAGTATCAGGCAAAGTGACATTAGCTCATTTGTAATTGCAGAGCGAATTTTATAATGTAAAATATCTATACATGGTTAGAAGTGTAAGAGAAAAAGTAGCTTTTGAAATGGGATGCTACACGGAAAATATGCTAATATAGATGTTCTATACCTATGGTTGACAGTTTTCCAGGTGATCTGCAAAAGCTGCTTTCATGACAGCAGTGAAATGTCTGTCAGTCCTCGTACAGTGACATTTCCTCCTGTTCATTTTGTAATGCAAGCTTCATTTGGGGTTTCAACACCTTTTCTGGAGCCAATTAACTTCAGAAAGAAGCGCACACCTGTGTGTAGCAGATACCCCAGCTTTTGCATCTCAGATTTTATTTTATAATAGGGTCTGGAGATCTGTGATGACTTAAACTCAACATCAGCTCATTGATAATATTTTAATCTGCTGAAAACAGAGGAGATCCAGGCTGCTGAGGTACCGGTAGCGTGCCTGGGAACTGAAGCAGCAAAGAGGCTTTTAAGACCAGTAAATGCTGTAGGGCTAGGGCCAAGAGATAATGGGCAACTGCAATGAAATCTGGGGTGGAAGTAAACCAGAGCTGCATCTTTTATCAAATTTGGTTCCTTTCATCACCGAATCATTAACGGCCCTGCTCCATGTAGCAGTTGGGAAGGAAGAGTCCTGGGAGGTGATCCTTCAAAGGCCTCCAGTGCATGCTGCCTGTATCACTGCATCTGCTTTACAAACCCGGAGAGGGGGGAAAGGGCTGAGACTTCTTTCTCTTCATCTGGAAGTGTCAGAGAAGAAAACAAGAGGCCATTGACGTGGTGGCCAGTGACTAATCATCACCTGGTGCTTCCACAAGTGCTGAACTGGATTAGCATTCCCACTGCTCCCCTTGCTACTTCTGCCCTCAATCTCAATTTTTTTCAAACCCTGTTTGAGATGAAAATGCAATAGTCTGGCATGAATGAACACTGATATAGATCTGTCTAAGCTCCTTTCTCACTTCAAACTCAGTGATAGTTAAGACAGGATTATAAAGAAGCAAGGAAATGCAGCTCAGAAGTCTCAAAATCAAAGCAGTTGGGTAAAACTAAGGTAGTCTCAAACCTTTGTGCCAATTAACACCGGGCTGTGACAGCAGAGTTTCTTTACCTCATAAAAATTCTAACTTGTGCTTATTCGGGTGGGTGGATTTAAGTAGGGGGAACCTATAAGACTTCCTTTTGATTAGCTTTCCCCAGGCGTTACGTCAGATCAAGCAATGCTCGACAGTTGGATTTTTATCACTTCAAAGAAGAAAATATTTAGCATGATATAGAGATTAGATGCCCAAGCTGATGCTGTTAGCTGTGCAGAGGACACTTTTTTATTTTTTTTCCAGGCATACATGTTGCTCAGGGGAGGTGTGTTTCTTGCTACACAATCAAAGCTTTTAAATTTGGAAAAATTTCTGCCGACTTTGGTTCAAATCCTGTTTACATGGAATAAATTTTAAGCTCAGATTTTGCAGCCATTTAAGTAATCATGAAATTTAATTTACACCAATCCTCGTGTAAAAACTATTCATTTGAATTGTATTACATACGTGTCCTTAACAGTATCAGGGCACTGGCATCCAAATGTACATGAAATAAATAAGAATACTATTGCAGTCCTCTTCAAGCTTGTTTAAAAATTAGTGATTCATCCAAGTACTGTCATGACTGATACAGCGTCTTTTTTTTTTTTTTTTTTTTAATATAGGGGACCTTTCCCATTTTAAAGTTCAGTTAAACACTGCATGGCATAATTAATTTTTATTTTATTGTACTCCTTCCAAGGAGAGAAAAAAAAAAAAAAAGGCTGCTCTTAAAAAATGCAGTTGCTTTGAAAAAATAATAAAAAATAAAATAATATTTTTCAATGCTGTAATCCTCTGAAACTACTGATGCTACACTACACTGAGTTCAGTCCATGCACAAGTGAAATTTGGTCAGCCAGCTCCCCAGTGAAATGAGGCAACTGTTCAACAACAGTTAGGAACAGCATAAAAGCAGATCCGGCTGTGGAACAAGGAATGTTAAATTTCTTTAAAAGTTTTAGGTGAACAGAATGTCATTATTGAAATTGAAATTGTCAGGATCTTGAGATTAATATCCCTGTACTTACAAAAATTGCTGTAACGTCAATGACCACAAATAGTCACGACCTCAGTTCTATTTGGAGAGCTTTTAAAGGTCTCCTACTGACCTTAAAGAGCCAATTTCCAATATCGTAGATAAGCCCGTTATTGCAAAGATAGAAATGCAGGAAGATCCATACAGGAGCAACGATTAGGTGCCTTAGTTCAAGGTTACATCACTGGCTGTGGTCAGTAGTTAGTGCTTGTGAATTTTTTATTAAATGAAAGTAACGCTACCTGAATACAGGCTTCAGATCTCCTCTGTAGGCTGCTACTTTGTTCAGCGCTCAGGCTGCCAGCGGAGTCAGAGTTTGCAGGGAGAAGGAGCTGTTGCCATGGGAATTTTGAAAGATGTCGTTGTTTCACCCTTTGCTAGCAATTGTGGAGAAACGTGACTCACTGGAGCGAGTTCTTCCCGGGGTGCAGCTCTGCTCGGTCCTGCCGAGATGCCAAGCAGATGCGGTAGACGGGAGCAGGTGGACAAGAAGGGGGAGGCTTGGCTTCTCCCCTGCCCAGGTCGCTGGCAGGGTCTGCGAGTAACTGCACTGATAGGGAAATCTGTGGCTGCTGGAGCTGCTAGGCCGTCCGAGTCTTTTCTCCTGGTTATGGTTTTCCTGCAGTCTCCGGGAGAGGAGACTTTCAAAGGAGATCTCTATTCCTATGGAAAACGGTTGTGAAAATGAAAAACTTGTTTGTAAAGGTCACCCTGAGCAGGGTGCTGGATTGACATTTATGCCTTTCAGAAGTTTCTCTGAATTGTTGCTTTGTTATGCACGATGGAGAAACTTTATTTGCGTGGCACAAAGTCATTTTGTTTATACTGTTTTAACTTTTTTTTTTTTTTTCTTCCCTGGTTATAGCATCTGTTTGATACCTCTCTGGGCAGAGCTGTTATAGCCAGCTATTCTCATGGTTCAAAAGCAGATTTGAAGTTTCCTGGCAGAATCCTCCTTCAGTCTGACACTTCACATGCTTTTCCCAAGCCAGAGATGAATGAATACTCTTGGAAAGTCTGCTTAGATTCTTTACCCTGCTATTTTCTGTGCTGTCTAAGAATTTAATCCAATAACCATTTCTAGTGACTGTGTCAGGCTTTTGGATCAGCCCCAAAGTCTGAAAAAAAAAAAGAAAAAAAGTTTAGATGTATTGAGAAACATTCTTCCTTGGCAGCCAACTACTACAGATAAGTTTGGGTCTATTCCCCTAAATGTGTGCCCCTATGCTCTGTAGAGGTAGAAAGAGAATTATTTCATTTTCTTCCTTGCCTGTCACCTCCAGGCTCCTAAGAAAGTAATGATTCGACTTCAAACCATTCCTTCCTCAGCGCTTCCACTTTTCACTTCTTTCCTTTCCCAGTTTGATCACTGGCACCGAATGTATAATGGAGTGACACACGAGTGACTCTCCAGTTATTTTTACCTAAAACCTGAAAGCTCCTTGCAGATCTTCATGGGCCCTTGTTGACAGACTGCAAACGGACACCGTCACGAGGCTGTTTGCTAGGTGTCTGATACCTACCCGACTGTTGTCCACTTTCCATGGCTTTGTGGGCTGGATGGAAGTTTGAACTTGCTGTCAATACGTCCTTCATCAGAATACAGAAACTAAAAGAAATTAAAATGTGTGCTTTTTCTTGTTTTGTTGCCTCTTTCTTGGTGTGTGGAGTATCAAGGGTAATGAAATGGAGCAGGTGAAGAGCCTTATCTTATGTTTATCCATGAGAAAAGATAGAGCTCTGCTTGTGAAAACGTCTGCTGGGATATCCACCTTTAGACCACACGCACGTTGGTGAAGAAATCAGTGCCTGATCTGCTAATTTTATTCATGTACTTCTTACTTGCCCATTTACTTTCCCCCAAGCGAAGGATGACTTCTTCATTGAGGGCTGTTTTTCCTTAGTTATCAGAGCACAAAATAAAGCAGCTGTTTATACCAATTTCTTCAGAACTGTAAGGATCATTTAGTATGCAGGAGACCAAAAACTTCACATGTACCACAAGAATTCATGTGAGTCTAATGATGCCATTTAACAGGCAATGTTTTACTTGGCATAAATTAAGACCCCTTAGAAAAAGGTTATAAAAATTGGAAGAAGCTCTGTTGTCTGAGGAAGATGCTAAAAAAGAGAGGAGTGAATTGAGGAGAGCAATTTTGTGGTTTTAGGACTGGATAAATCTTCAGCTGAGGAAGAAATTTATGTTGCTGTACACTGAAGTTCAAGAATCACTGTTGTTTTCTGACTTGAAATGAAGTTCCTGTGCTTACGGAAAGGCATTAAATACAAGTTTGTGATTTTTTTTAGCTTAGATTCCTGTAATTCTAGGGCACTGACTTTTGACTCTTGAGAGGAGACATTGCAGAGGGGACGGTCTCTGCATTAAAAGGCCTTTTCAGAAAGCAGTTAAGAAGAATTCATACTTCTAATGCAGATATGCAAAAAAAATATGCTAAGCAGGTTGATTAAAATGGCCACCCACCTAAACCTGACAGCTAGATCTCTCTCTCTCCCTCTCTCTCTCTAAAACCTGAATGCATAAAGAGAAATCCCTTTCTCGAGTTCCTGTTCGCTCGCTCTCTCTAATTACAAAAAGATACCCTGAAAGATACCGTGACTTTCCTTTTTTTTTTTTTTTTTGGTTCTCTTCTTTTCACTGGGCTGACAAGGATTTCATAAGGTTTTCCACTGCTGTGGTATGATATGTTGCTTACAGGGCAATGCCGAAAGTCTCTCTTCTTTTATTCAGAACAAAGTTAGACTGACTGACTGATTCGGTTTTAGCAGTACCATCCCAGAATCCCATTGCCTATCTTTCTTGCATCAATTAGCTCGGTGTTAACCAGGGAGTGCTATTACTTTCAGTACGTCTTCAGAACTTGTAAAAAGATAATTGTTAACCTAGATGCCAATAGAACTTTAGTGAAGACTTGTTTAGAGCTCAAAGGTTTCAGCAGTAATCGATTTGGTAAAATAATGGCTTCTGTCCCCACACGGATGTATATCTGCCTTTTCAAGCACTGTTTGTGGAATGGAGGGATGTGGTCATCAGATCTATGGCCCTTACTAGAAGACTGCTGGAAGCAGTTGGGGCTTGTTCCCTGTAACTTGCATCTTTTAAGTCCTTTTGATTCTGGAACTAAAACAAAAGCAACAAAAAAAGAAATGTTTTGGTCTCTTGGTACTTTTCTGATACTTGTCAGAGCATTTTATGCCACACCTTCCATCCAATCTCTTGCATTATTCATACATTTTTGGACTACATTTTCATTGTTTAAACTTTTGATGGGTGAAGGTGCTGGCTCTTTTAGGCACATTAAAAAAACTGGCAAAATGCCTCCATAAAGGACACCTAAATATTCTTACAGAGCTCCCACGTGGCTTTTTAGGGATGTCTGCATACTGCCGTGGCAGCCCATTATTACTAAACAGCTTGCTTTGGTGGCCTGCATAGGTAGGAGAGCTTGAGAAGCCAAAGAGATGGGGAGCCGCATTTAAGTGCTGTATTGGCAGCATCCCCCTGCATTAAGTGGTGATGCTGCTGCTCCTTTCCTTTGTAACTCTTAGGTTGCTGGTGACCGAGTGGAGCTTCCCTGCTGCTTGCTTGCAAGCAGTTTGTGTTGTTCTGAGGGAGACCTTGCATTGTTTTGGCTCTTTGATTTTAAAAACCTGCATTGTAGTTTGGAAAGGTGAAATAGCTGCTTACATACAGCTGAATGCTAGAGGAGTGTATCAGTTTCTGTAAGGAATAACTTCTCTGCCTTTTTATTTGTCCTGAGGGAAGAATGAGTACGTGGAAACATGCTACCAGGTTGGGAACTTGCTGGGAAATTTGAGCCCAGCAGACTGGCAAGTAAGGCTTTTCTCAGCTGTTGATCTATTTGCCAGTAAGGTATCTGGAAAAAGTTTCATTTAACATTTTCTCTGTGCCCTATTCTTAATCTAGTTTGCTCTTTCTGGGGGGGACTTGTTCCTGAAAACAGGACATACCTATACATGAGAGAATTTTCAGTAAGAAGCAGGGAATGGTAATGGATCCACAGTTATTTGTGGGGTTGGAAGAATAGGAACCTGTCACACTATGACCACAGGCTATAGAGTCCTTCCAGATTTTAATAGTGCAAACCTTTTCTTTTATACATGGTCTTCTAATATATCATAACTTTGTTTTGATTTAAACATTGTCAGTAAAACTTACCTTCGTACTGTCAATTTCTGTGATGTGATTGAGAACAGTTTAATAGTTTGAAAATAAATGAATTTAAAATTGGATAGTTCAAGGTCAGAACCCTATAGTGATAACTCAGCTAATGTAATATTTATACCTTGTTCCCAAGTAGTGCTGTATATCAATGTTGTCACTGTCTGCCATCATTGTATAGGGTAGAAACGCATTTGTGCACTGACAGATATTTAAGAGAGAAAGAGACAGGGTATTGCATACAGACAATGTATAGTAAAATTCACAAGTGCAGCACCTGAAAGAATTGATAGCCCATGAATCATGTTTCTGTTCTGACTAAAGCTAGCTGTATTGTTTAAGCATTAACCACTGACAATACATGCCACAGTAGATTTGCTTGGACCGTCTCCCTCACTTGGTTCAGTACACGACGTTAATGCCTCTTTTTTCTTTAAAAAACAAACAAACAAAAAAAACAAACAACAAACAAACAGAAAAAAAAAAAAAAAGCAACGGTGAAATAAGAAGGGGGAAGATACTTCATTTGTTTCTAGTGAGCTTAGTTCTTGAGTCAATAACGTGTCCTGCTCCAGAAGGAGGACTTAGCCCTGTGCTGTGTATCACAAGCGAGGGCCAGGACTGGAGAGGTGAAATCTCCTTAGACAGGAGCCACAGTGGTTAGCTGGGTCTTGCTGTAGTGGGATCAAGTTTTGTTATCCCATTTTGCTTCTAAATATTTGTGGCAAAATGTGAATTTCTGTTGAGTATTACTAAGGGTGTTTTTTAATGTACTTATTTATTTTAAAACCTTTGTGAATTTGGCAGTGAAGTTGGGATTGTGGCTCCTTTAGAATCCCATGTCTGTACGTGCCATTCCCATAGATGTATTGCAAACCACATTAATGTGGTCATTGCCATGCTAAAAACATGACATCTGCCTGCTACTTTGACAAAAATAAATTAAAAAAAAAATAAAAAAAAATAAAAAAATGTAGTCTGTAAGAGTTAATTCACTGCCTGAATAGGAGATGATTTATTTTTACTGGCTTTCAAAAGAACACCTTTTACAGGAACATATGGCAGAAGATCTTTTGCAAAGAAAGAGGAATGCTAATATGCAAAATGAGAGTGGAAAAAAAGAAAATCTTCAAACTTGTTAGACAAACCAATTTATAAATACGTGTTCTTCTTCTGTTCCTGTTACCAGATTTTTCAACAGTCAAGAAAATTAATCAAAAGTAAGCTTTCTTAAGAGGTTATCTAAATAGATATTGATTTTTTTTTCCCATGCACTTTGTATTTTGCACAGTTTTGTAGTTTATAAGCCCTTTTAACTCATGAAATGGGGGGAAACTCATTGTGATATTTGACAGTTAGCTGGAATAATCATCAGATGCCTGTCACTCGTAATTGTGCAGCTGTAAGAAGGGGGAAAAGTTTTTATGCTTTCTTGTCGTTACTGGCACTAGTATGGAATTACCTTATTTGCATGAATATGTTGAAAAATTATTTGAATGTCCTATATTTCGTGTACAGCTAGAGGAAGATGGTGTTTTCTTTTCAAAAAGGATGCAGTCAGCTACTTTAAATACAACACTTGAAATTATAGTAATCTCTGGGGGTTTATCTTCTGGATTTATATAAACAGACCTTTCTCTGTTCAAAAGCTATTTTCTCATACAGCAAAGACTGAATTCAAATGAAACTAAGAATGTCAGGTTTGTTAAAATGTCCTTTTGAGCTTCTGGGTGACCTGTAGAGAAGGAATAAAGGAAGGTTTGCTCCAGGCTCTCTGGTTTGCCAGCTTAGCCATGGCCCTGGCAGTGACATACTCACTTTTGCTCTAAGCCTCAGGAAAACTCTGTATGTGATTTTGGATGGCTTGATGTTTTTGTTGCCTTGGTGAAACCTCGGATGTAAGGGATTGTCATGTTCCTGTTTGCTTCTTTGGTGTTAGATGGTTAACAGATGTCCATCCTGACTAACCTGATCCCCTTCTATGATAAGTTGACCTGCTTAGTGGACGAGGGAAAGGCTCTGGATGTTGTTTGCTTCAACTTCAGCAAAGCATTTGATATCATTTCCCACAGAAAACAGTTCTCCTGGAGAAACTGGCTGCTCATGGCTTGGACAGATACTGTTTTCTGGGTAAAAAAATGACTGGGTGGTATGGCCCAAAAGGTCATGGTGAATGGAGCTAAACCTGGTTGGTGACTGCTCACAAGTGGTGTCCCCAAGGGCTCAGAACTGGGGCTAGATCTCTGTAAAATCTTTATCAATGATCTGAATGAGGGGATTAAGTGCACCCTCAGTGAATTTGTGGACGCCACCAAGTTTGGAAGGAGTGTTGATCTTCTTGAGGGTAGGGAAGAGGGTAGAGAAGGCTCTGCAGAGGGATCAGCAAGCACAGCCCAGGGAGAATGTTGATCCAGTGTTGGGAGCCAGGCATTTGGTGTGGTTGGCCTGATGGCGCTCTCCTAGTGCTTCTCTAGTGATCTGATGAGGATTCCTGTGGTCAGGGCACTTGTATCGGAAGGAGAGGTTCACATCCCATCTGGCATCACTGTGCAATCTTTACATCCCCTTGGTGGAGGCTGGGTGGACTGCCTCAGAAAATGGGCTGCCTGCAGCTGGTGGGGCAGCTCTGAGCCCCTGCAGCATCTCGTTGTGTGAGAGACATTAGGAGCAAGGTATGGTGGATGGGTTGGTTGATGCTTTTTGTCTCTTATCATCAACACAGTAAAATAAATAAATAAAACCCTGAAAACAAATTTGTGAATTTCTTGTTGGCAGTTTCAATAGGGTGAGCGTAGCAAAGTGGTAGATAATACTTTAAGTTCCTAATGGATTTTAAAAGGAGTTTTTTTAAAAAAGCAGGCTGAAAAGTCACTGCTGTAAATGTATTTGAGAGCCAAGAGAGATAACAGATAATTTTCTTTCACATAAAGCTTTAATGTTTTCTTTTTCCTTAAGTAAATAACACCTTGCTGAGCTGTATTTAAATGTGCCAATTTCTCCCTGGTAAGAAGGCTGCGAAGGTGTTAATTACAGTGAGCGAACTAGTTATTAATGGTATTTTTACATTCTTGTCATCTATTGGTGGCTAAAGGAGAAGCGGGGGAAAGGGGTGCTCCATTTGTAACAGAGGTACCTTTCTACCAGCAGAAAATGGATAGGAAGAACAGGGAGGATTTAAAAAATTTCTGTGAGGGTTAAAGGAGTTGGCATTCTTGCATGGCTGGCTGGTTGAAGGAAGTTCAGAAGAGTTGCCTTTACTGCCTTTCATTTAAGTGATCCGTGAACTAAAGTGTCCCCAAGTAGGATATGACACAACAACCTGTGACTCGCTCATTAAAGGCTCGTATTAAGGCCTGTCTGGGAACTCTCTAATGCCAGATCACCGAGACCATGGACCGTAACAGCGCCTTTAGAGCTCCTGTGATCCTTAATGGTAATGCCTCAATATCTGGCTCATGGGCAGAATATACAGCATCACTGTCCTGTGGGAATGTTAAAGGCTGTTCTCAGAGGCCCCTTAAGATGAAGTTTATTGATAGAGTGGGCATAAAGTGGTTACTGTTCTTTGTGCCAGTCATCTTCATCAAGCAGCAGGAGATTCATGAGTAGATGGACATTATTGGTGCATGGTAAGGCTACATATATAATTATAATCTCATGACAGTGGAGTATGGCCATCTCAGGAAGTCTCAGAAAGATTGAGCTCTACGTAGCCTCTACACTGCTGCCACATAAAACCGTAGTAATACCTATGTCAGGAGTGGTCTGTGCAGTTCTGGTATCTGCACTTCAAGAAAGGTACCTTTAGTACAAGGAAGGGTAAGTAAAATAACAGCTGTAAACAGGAGCTAATGGGAATTGCCAGAGATGCACCTTTTACTATTCCCAATGCAACATGCTTTGGTGCCCTTCCTCAACAGCTCCTTCAGTTGCTGCTGCTGGAGACTTAACAGCGGGCTGGCTGGGCATCGGGCTGACCCAGCCGGACATCTCCTCTGTCCACACAGCCCGTGAAAGTGCATGGTGTCATGCTGGAACCCAGTCACAGTAAAATTTGACCAAAGCCAAATGAGAAGAAACAGCAGGTAGTGGCTTACGTTTGAACGTTGGGTGGCTTTGATCATCTATTTCATCTCTGTATTTTTGAAGATACAGTTGTATGGTCAGCAAAAGTGTCCGGCGATGTCATTTCATGCTGACAGAGCATAGAGTACAGGCTGATTTTACTGATAGGCCTTCTTCTGTGAGTAGATATGACAGAATTTGGTACAGTGTTATTCAGAACAAAGATATATGGCATTGTCTTTATAGAAATGTTTTGTGTACAGATGCATTTTAAAGAGCTCTATTGTATTAAGGAGAGATTAAATGCAAATAGCGTGTAGATAGTGTTTCGGGTTTTGGTTTGTTTTTTAAACAGGATAGCAGCATGGATTGTAGCATTTATATGTCAGCAGGAGCAAGGACAATCATTTACATGTAGGTGTGAGACTGCATTCCTGTCACATCTATGCATGACCAGCATTCATATACTACCGGTGTGTGTTTGTGAATGTAAGCTGTCTGTATGTATAAGACAAACTCTCCAAGTTACTTCGTATTCAGCAACTCATCAGGCCACAGTTAGGCACTAGTAGTGAAGTAACAGTAATGTTAAAACCTTAGGTGTTGTTGCAAAGTGAGTGCTGGGAGGCTTGAACCTTGCTTGGACAAGTCCTGAGCATTGGTGTGGGTGAGGCCCTGACAAAACAGGCTGTGTTGCGGACAGTGGCAGACGTGGGCAGTGAGGCTACGGTGATGCTAAAGCCCTAGAAAAACATGGGCATGTCTGTAAACTGTAAGGGCTGACACTCAAACTGGTAAAAAGTCTGATAGATGGCAAGTAATTTGGGGATTTAAAATATGTATCATAAGGGATTGTAAAGACCATAATCCTTAGTCTTTATTTCCTGGTTTGAATGAGAAACATAATGAGGATGTATGTTATACTTCAGTATTAGATGAAATAGTGTTGCTTCAGGATCAGTATTAGACAGCCATTTGCTTCTCTTCATGTGTTTTTTTTTTTTTTTTCTTCTTCTCTCATCTCTCAGAGTTTTCTGATGTTTTCTCTGCATATCGTGTTTTCTTCCCGGCTTTGATCTTTTCTGGTTTGGGTCTCTGTATGGTTCAGGCATGCGTATTTTCTATTCCTTTGCTGCTGTTATTGCATTGTCATTGTTTTTGATCCCTCTATATTTCCTTAAAGATAGTTATTGCTTCAATAGTTATTGTTTGCTTTTAGTTAGTTAGAGGTTGCATAGCTCTAGCTCTTCTTCAGAGACTGGGGGTCAAACCTTCAGATGTGTAAAATCAATGTAATCAATAGAGCTCTGCTGATACACATCAGCACAGATGAGCCCTTGTGTAACATCAGCTCAGGAGAATCCTACTCGAATCTTTGCTTTATTTCCCAGTTCAGCTTTTGGAAGGCATTTATAGTCACAGAACACTTGTTTTCTTTCTGCAGACCCTGTCGTTTTCAAGGGATAGAGCAAACAGAACTCAATTAAGAATGATAGCTTCTCATTAGGCATGTCAGAAATGTACCCTTTTTTCTGTACAAATAAATTGAAGCTTGGAATATTTTAGAGGAAGAATTGTAATCTTTTCCCCAGTGACTGAATACATTAGTTCACAAGTCCCATATTCCAGGCGTTAGCCATTTGGCATTTCAGGACACTCTTTCAAACAATAGTAGCTGTTTATGTGGAGTATAATTAGGAAAATATCTGATGTCTTTTTGCCTTTGCCTTGGCAATAAATCCCACGTACATATGTGAGAACAAGAAGAGCCAGCAGTACTCGGCCAGCCAATTTCTCAGAACATCAACCAGCAAATGTTCCTTCTGCAATCGGTGCTGCACCGACCACAATTTAACACCACTGGTTTAAATATCTAAACCAGCCACCACTACAGAGGCAGGGGTAAAGCTGCCGGTGGAGCTCAGCAGCGGTGACTTTCAGTCTCCTTCTCTAACCTTTTTATATGCTGCCTCTGTGTGTCAAGAGATAGTAATACATCTTCCTAAAATAGGTGATTGCGGGTGCTGGTAAATTGGTTGACTGGCAACATGAGCAAAGTCTTCAAGAGATAAGTGGTGAAAAGCAGCAGAATCATACACCCTAGCCCTGAGCATCTGCATGGGCAGCTAAGGCTCTGGTTGTTTTCAATGAATTTGAGAGATGCATCTTTTTTTAAATGCCCATTGTCTGCAAAGGAAGCTGTTAGGGTGGAAAGGGAGGATCTTTCAAAATATGACAGTAATTACAATTTGTTCTTGATGAAAAGCCTCTTCACTAATGGGTGGTACCCAGCATAGCTCCTCTGCATAGCACACCCACTACCTGTCCCTGTTTCAAATAGGAAAGGCTTAAAACAAAGAAGGGAAGAACACTGATTACCAGGAAATTACAACATAAAATCAAGAAACAGCAGAAAAGAGTTATGGAAACGGGCCACTCTTTCTGACCTGAGATGAATTATGGGTCACACCACAGAACCAAGTCCTCTACCTTATAGGTGCTGCTAGAGTAGACTGAAGGCGAGTTTAGAAGGTTTCTTCTGGTGGAGGTCATCTGTTACGGGGTGAACTTGGCATGAAAGAAGCAAAAAAGCTAATTTTGATGGGTATGAAAGATAGAGACATTCATGTTAAATATTTATTTTGCCTCAGTAAACTCTGGGTTTTTCCCCTTGCAGTATCCTCTGAAGTCCTTCCAAGAAGCAGGGCTGTTATTTTTCCCCAAATACTACAGTCTTTTTGGGCACCGCTTGATATGCTTTTCACATGCAGATGGAAACCTGGGCAGTGAAGTTGCATCTCTGTTACGTGACCTCTCCTTCTGTCTCAGACTGGTCTGTTGTCAGGTTTCCACAACATTATTTAGAAAACCTGCATTGTCTCTTGGATTCTGATGACCAGTAGTGAAGG
The DNA here is from genome assembly GCF_963932015.1 of Anas acuta. Taxonomy (NCBI): domain Eukaryota; kingdom Metazoa; phylum Chordata; class Aves; order Anseriformes; family Anatidae; genus Anas; species Anas acuta. The sequence continues at coordinate 8,177,518 of NC_088989.1, read as the reverse complement.
CTATGTTGTCACCTGTGAAGGAGCACGGTTACACCATCCACTTGATGAGTAAGAAGTAAAGATTTGTTCGCAAGTTAGGATTTATTAAAAAATAAAAAAATAAAGAAAAAAAGAAAGGCAGCCCACTGTAATTGTACAAAATATGTAATTGTACAAAACTTGATGCAATGCTTCCCTTGTGTGTTCACAAAGATGGTGTATTCGTTAGAGGTTGCTTCTGATCGTGTGTTGGAAATCCAGCTGGTAGCCTTCCCTGAAATCTAAATCCTTTGTGTATTTCAGAAAATAGTATGTAAATAAGAATTAGGTGTTTAAATACCTTCACAGATGTAAGCCTTGAGGGTGTTTTTGTTTTTGTTTTTTGGAAGATTTTTCTTTTCCTTGGTTCAGCTGGAAAGTTGGTTATAAGTGGTGCCACACATTAAAGACAAACTTCTCAGCTTCAGAGGAATCGTGTCTTTCAATCTGAAAAACAGTATTCTGGCTCATATCTCAGACCTGTCTTTGAAGATACCCGTAATTTGATTCATCAGTACCTTTAAGGAAATAGGAAGGAGACTGCTCTCAGTAAATACCAGAAAAAAAATCATTACCCAGTCATATAGGCACGACATAGGAAAATTTCAGAACATTCAGGATGTTTAACAGTATGATATGTAATACTTGGCAATTACTGTAGACATATGGGCCTGACTCTAAGGAACTTCTGTAACAATTTCTAGGCAAAAAATAAATAAATAAAAAGAGTCAAAATTTTATTATTTTTGAAAAAGTCATACCTGAAGAGAAGTAGATTTGTTTACAGATTTAAAAATTCTTATCAGACTTCTTTCTTGTGCCTGAGTATGTATTACAGACCTGCCAAGGTTCTTCCTGCAGTTATGCATTCTCTTGTTAATGACTTTGTCTTAATCAATACATTCTCAAATGGAGACACTCAGATATTCCAAGAGTCACCTTAAAAGACCTCTGACAGATAAATAATTAAATGACCTGCTGGCTGCCTTCCTGTGTGCAAAGAACTTCTGGTAGAAACTTAATTGCTTGATTTTAAAAATCAAAACCTGTCAACCTCTTGAAAAAGGCAGCTTTAGCTGTTTGAAGAATCTCATTTCTTATAGCAGGTCATTGTAGTGATGTGCTGTTGAGTGAAAGAAGAGACACTTCTATTCTTTAAATACTGTGAAAACGTGTAGCTTATAGAAGTAGAATGGAGAGGGGAAATGAGAATTAGTAAAGAAATCCCAATTTGCCAGATTGCTAACTGGGAGCATGATCTCAGAATTGCTTAAGTTTGCACAGTTTACCAGTCTGAGTTGTGTTGACTGTGTTATGCACATGTATACGTGTTTGAAAGACTAGACACAGAAAATGTGAATCTGCTTCCTTTATTGCCCTGGCATTAACTTCAGTGGTAACAGGGGAGTCTGAGTGTTGGGGCTAGTTGGCCCTCCCCTGTGCGTCCTTTTGACCGGTGGATCCTGTGGTCTGACTGTTATGAAATGCCAGAAATAAGTTGGACACGATGATAGGATGTGCATTAATGTTCACAAATATGTGCATTAATTCGGTAATGAGGCAAGTGAGTATTTGTCATTGTTGCTTATTGGATTGATACATTATCTGTATAAACAGAAGTTTGCATCTTTTGGAGGCAATGCTAGAGGATGGTAGCTGCCAGCACAGAGGAGGGATGGAAACCAGGGTCTCAAATCCTTACCTTAAGGTAAAAATGTTTGCTAGAACAGATCTGTTAGTAGCTTCCACTGGAGGTGTGTGCTGTAGTTTGTAAACTATTGTGGGTTTCTGCTGATGAGCTTGGTCACCCCAGAGAGTAGAGATGGGAATTCAATTACTTTATGTGTATTGGATTGAATATTAAGGTGGACTGGCAGATAATTCGGAAGATGTGGCTGCTGGTTCCTTGAGGAAGCAGGATGTGCAGTTTCTGTGGGTTGTTTTTTTAATTCTTGGATACCTGTTTTTAGCTTCTTCCTTCATGTGTGTTTGTATCACGTAGAAATTAGTACAAACACTGTCTTTACTTTGAGAGAAGTGAAGACATTTACATTGAAAATCAAAATAAAAGTGTCTCAGATTTCTCAGGGAATTAAAATAATAATATAGCATAATATCTGTAAATCAAATAATGTGACAGTCAGGAAAAATAAAGGTAATACGTGAGAATGAATAAAGGATTATATAAGTGCAAGGAGGGGGGCAGAATGTGGTTGATGAGCTAACTCTTCTGAAGTTCATCAGGATCCTATAGCGAAGAATAATTCAGCTCTTGTACTTTTGGTATTGTTTAATCATGGTTCTCGCTGCTTAAGACAGTGCGTGGTCGTCTTCCTTCTGATCCATCCCCTGTCCTATCCACCTCAAAAAAGGGGTGAGGTTGCTTTCTTTGTTCACCTGCCAAGTACCAAGTTTCTCAGATAAACTGTAATTTTATTTAAGTATTATAAACCTTGATGTGTTTAGCTCCCTGCAGTTATCTGGCGAGTGGCTTGGTTATAGCTGCTGAATACGTAACATGATACTTAAAAACTCACGGAGGCTGGAGAAACCTGAAGTCTAGCCATGCTCAGGATATTCTGCAAAGCTCTCCATTCAAATCAGTCTGTCGTTACCAAGAAAGCAGTTGTATCAGGCCTTTCCTTCTTTCTTAGCTGATAAGACTGTACTTTAGATAGAGCTGAAACTTGGAAAGGGAGAAGGTTCTTCATAGTCTCCTGTGCAATTGTCTGCAGCAGGTTTTTTTCCTGTGGAAAGCTCCAAGATGCTACAGTGATGAGCTGCAGGAGCAAAGCCTGTGACAGGGATAGGTAAATAGATGTTACTTTGTTCTGCCACTTTTAGCAAAGAGATTTGGCACTTAATGTTTAAATTACAGAAGTTCACTTTGTATGAGCTTGATTTTGAACCCTGCTGCCTGTAATATGCAGAAATGTAGTTGTTGTTCAGTTAGAACGGTTTTGCAGGTACAAGTTTGCATTTTATGCACCTCTAAAGCTTCCCAGAGCGGTACTTCAATTCAAAATTTAGCAAATAATGCTCAAAAGAGCCCCTTAGAAACATGCCTTAGGGAACTTCTTATTTAAAGCTGATGTCAGGTTTGTTTCACAGCCTTTGAATGTGATATTTGATCCTCATGAGCATATTTGTCACTTGTCATTGCTTGTAGGAGCATCATACTTTGTCCCATTCTGTTGTATAATGGGCCTGCAGATGACTGTTTTCCCCTAAATCCTGCTATTCTGGCTTCAAAAAAAAATGCTGTCTTTGAGGCTGCAGGTGTAGTCGAGCATAATTAGTGCACAGGTTTGAGCCCTCAGTGGGCTTCCTTAGTGACCTTCACTGCTGTTTTAGGACAAGGTTTCTTATCTTGCCTCTTCTGAGACAATATAGGTGGCACAAGGTCCTTCTGCCCTATCCGTAGCTCGTTTTTTTCCTTAGCTACTCACGGGAATAGAAGGGTCTTTAGAGACTTGATAAGCCCGTAATAAAGGGGAAAGATGCCTGAAAACATTCCCTCCTCCTCCTGGTATCTTGCCCATCTCTCCAGTGAGGCTGAAAGTATTCAGATTCTGCAAGTTCTCTCAGCCCTAATCCGTGAAAAGCCCAATCTATCAGGAGGCTGGTATTAAAAATCATTCTATTGAGAGGAAGGAAGAAAAAAATAATCCTCTGATTTTTCTTTTGATTTTTTTTTCTAGTTCTTTTTGGGTGGTATTTCTTTAGCTCTTCTGTCAAGCCTGAAAGGATTGACTTTTATCTCCCCTTCCCTATTTTTTTTGTCTGGAAGTTAAGAAGATCCTGCCACAATCACAAGATCCCAGGAGCTGGCAGAAGTGTGCCAACTGCACTTCCAAAACGTGGTAGGAAATACGTTGTGTTAGTTTCATTTGACTGTAGCAGACTTGAAGAGAAGATATGAAAGTCCTCATCTCTCATACAGTGGTCAACTCACAGCCGTGACTGCCGTCTGTCACACATTTGGGTAAATGGTGGCAAATCAAACTGCCTTTGCTTGGGAAGCTCCACTACGTGACGCTCTCCTGGATGCATCCCCAGGAGGAAGAGGGTCAGTATTTTGTGAGGTGAGAGCCCAGATGAACTGGTGGTTTGCTCTGCTCCCTCCGTGGCTGCAAGGGGCCTGGGTGGGCCTGCAGGGCCTCCAGAGCTGTGGTGGTGACGCAGCCACGAGGGTTGGTCTCTTGCTGCAGGGCCATGCAGAAGAAATAGATGATCAGTTGATAAGGTGATCAGTTGATCAGGTTATCAGTTGATCAAGATCATCTGCCTACGTGTGTGGTGGCTTTCTCAGAGAAACAGGCGGAGAGGTCTTATTTGTGGTGTGAAGGAGTTAGGTCTAGCAGGCTGTGGTTATGTGGTTCCCTGCTGGTTGTCCCCCTCATGGTACATTCAGGGTGTTCTGCCTCTTCCTAAGCAGATTTTCCTCTTTTTTTGGAAGCCTTCCAGGAAAAAATGCAAATAGAGCAGTGTGATGGAGCGCATGGTAACACTGATTAGTTTTATTCTGGAAATGCCATACATACAATCTCAGCTAATCATGCTGTATATATATATATACACACGCACACACACATATATATGTATATATTAATATATATATATACAGTTTGTGAGGAGAAGGGGCACTTCCTATAGAAAATTAATTTTTAATTCCTTTTGCTTACTGATAAAGGTGGCGTACAGTCACAGATTTAATTAAAGGTATAGCAGGCTTTGTCAGTCAAGTGAGGCAGAATTGTACTTTGGCTACCTTCCAGAATTGCAGAGGCTTAATATCAAAAGCAAAAAGCTTTCCCCAAAGTGTGTTCACACACCTTGACCATTATTACAGCTCATGTTTGTTTGTTTGTTTTGTTTTGTTTTGTTTTGTTTTCCTCGTACCAATAGGAGATAATCGTTATACCAAAAACCAGATCTAACAGTTTCCAGCCATCACTGTCTTGGAGCTTTAGATCTTTTTTGGCCACTCTGTGTTGCTTTAATTAAGCATTAGGTCAAACTTGGAGGGGTGAAAGCCTTTCATAAAGTAATATGTAGGGAACCATATTATAATATTTCCTTCAGTTCAGTACAGATTGCTTTTGTTGTCAGGACGAGAGATGCATAAAAATACTGGCAACTGTGCAAGGAAGTACATGTCTTGTTATCATGATAACGGAGCTTTGTTTACCTGACCTTCCAATTAGTCAGATGTGGTTCTTGTTTGCATCCCGATTACCTGATCTCAGTGGGTATGGCTGGTTCAGGTACAGTTGCAGTTAAAAAAATAAAATAAAAAGAACGCCACAGCCACCCTCGAAGTTGCTTTCCCTCCCCCCAGCCACCCCTCAAAGCTTGTAAAGGCAAATAAGATTTCAGCGTGATATTAATGAATAGTAACAGAGAGTCAGAATAATTGGTACCTTCCTGGTTGTGATTAGGATTCGGAGGAGTTACTTAACAACCACTGTTTCTTAAATATGAATTCTGATTAATAACAGAGACCTTTTTGTAATATCTACTGTTTGTTACTAATGCTTTGCAGTTGCAATACTTTGAAATTATGTATTTCTTTTTACGCACCGTCATGTCTTGAATAGTAATAATCGCAGTGGGAATTTTTGAGCAGTACATGTCATAGTGCCATTGATTTTTATTTTTATTTTTTAATTATGTTACTTTTGTGCTTTTGCCATTGTGCTTGTGAATTATGCTGGTACTGTTTAAATCTGCTGCCTCTTGTTGCAAGAGATACTGAGAGAAAGGTTCTTGGTTACCTCTGGCAATAAACATGCTTTCAAGAGTGACTGTTATGTAAACACATAGATGCTATAAGTGATTTCGTTGTGCTCAGTGAGTCATTAAACATAACTGTTAATGTCACAACAATAACTTCGGAAATAAACTTTATTGTGGCGTGGTGGTTTATTTTTTGTTTGTTTGTTTTTTTATATGGAAGTCGTATAGCTCAGGAAGTGTTGGAGCTCAGATTAGCGGTCCTAGGCATATGTGAGGCATGAATCCCCAGCTAGCTGCCATATTCACCGCTCTCCTTGCTGTTACAGTTTGGTGTGTGTCAGTCTTCATTAACTGACTATTTTAGGAATCTCCAGCCATTTCCAGGCTGCAGCTAATTAAGAGCATTCTAGTGGTAGGAGTGCAGGAGGTCAGATGCTATTTTATGAAGTGTGGTTATGTGTCCAGCAACCCTCCAGCTGCTGCTCAAATGTGTCTTGCTGTTCTGCACATCTACGTGAAGTAAGGGGAACGAAGGACTCTGCCGGTGTGCTTCATCTGCTGTACTCCCAGAACATTGCAGCATGCGGGACAGAGCGAGGAGTGCCGACAGGTTTGACTTCGTCAAAGAAGTTGGTGGGCTGGAGGACCAGACCTGCTACTGCGTTTTTGGTTGTCACGATTGCCTTTGAGGGTGTTGAGAAAGCACAGCATGGAAAATGTGTGGGTTTGGGTTTTGCATCAGTATAGTAAAAAACTGCTGTAAAAAGAGCAAAGCAGTGAATTTTTCATACCTTTTGAACTTGCTAACAAGTTTTAATATAAATTTAAAAATTTCCCCACTGATGTCAGCAACAGATATTTCAGAACTTACTAGGTCAGTAACAAGCAAGAAGTACTTACTTAATAATAAAGTATTAATATTTATGAGAATTGTATATTTATTCAGGGCTCTCAAATTGTATTACAGATTAAATGAATTACTGCATACACCACAGACTGAGGTACAGAGAAGTTAAATCAACTGCAAGTCATCCCGGCTTGGAACCAGCGAGCCTCTTTAGGGAGTGCAATAATTTCATCCACATCCTGAGCGTTTGCAAGTGCTTTGTGGGATCAGGTTTAGTGAGTCATTGGCAAGGCTGGGAATTGAGCCTGTCTCCCAGGCCTGTGCTTTAACCAGTAGACCATACTTCTGCACCTTACTTCAGCTTCTTTGAGTGCTAATTTGAACTTTGAGTTACCCCAAGCAGAAAGTCAATTTGCCATTGTCAGGCCTCCCTATTCTACATCTCCCGTTGATCAAACAGTGAATTCCACTCCAGATGTAACCACGTTCCGCGAGGGAGTTTTTATTTCTAAAAAGGACTGGAAATGAAAGACTCACTCACCCAAATCATGTAGAGATGACTCAGATAGCAAACTTTTTAAATCCTCAGGCATTTTTTAAAGAAATCTGTGAACAAACTCCAAAAGGAGTATCAAGAGACTTGGACTAAAAGGCAAGTGTGTTAGCCATTCAGACTACCATTAAAAGCTGGGGGTATGCCAGCTCGTGGTCAGGCAGTGTTCTTCACAGTGTAATTTATTTTACTCTTAAAACAAACCACCCCCACTAATGGCAAATGAAAAAAGCTTCTTTGTTCCACTTTTTGATTGTTGAATGAAAGAGGATTCAGGAGTAAGCATTCCTAACCTACTTAAATTTCATGTCATGCACCTTCTTTGGAGAAGACTGATTTTGGATGATTTGGGATTTTTTTATCTAACTTTTTGACTATATGCTTGTGTTGGTGTAACTGTCATTAAGATCAGACTAATAACACGGAACCTAATTCCAATGTATTATCTACACCTCGCATGGGCGTTTGGCCCTGGCTTTTGAAGTAGGTGAATTGACTCGTCTTCAGCTGAGTGAGTAAGTATTCCGTGATGATCTGAAATGCTGTTAAACTAAGGGGGCTGCTGGTAAACTTACAGCCGAGGCGCATACATAAGGATTTCTCTGAATCAGAGGCCAGAGGAAGCAGTCCTCAGCTTGCTCATGTAAACTAAAAGCTGAGTCGCTGAATAAATTAATTTAATTAGGATTCATGTTAACAGTTTAGTTTAGTTTAAAGCAGAGCATGGGTGAGACATTCAAGCTCTTGCAAATACAGGTTTGCGAAACAAGTGTGAAAGCTTGGAAGCTTTGCAAGGCTTTAAGTATATAGAACTCGGGTATGAAATTACTGGTGTATTTTGGAATCTGAAAACATGCTTCTGACGGCGTTGCCCAGAAAAAAGGTGATTGAACTGAAGTTTTCTAGAATAGCCTTGTTTTGTTCCATAGAACCATAAGAAACTTTCTATGGATATTTCAGCTCCCATCTTTTAGCAAAGATTTGAAAACCAAGTGAATGCGCTTGTTAAATAAGGGTTTGTGCAGAAATATGTCTACAGCTCTTTTGAAAAAAAAAAAGAGGCCTATTATGAGGAATTTTAAGCAAGGTAGAGATTAAAGTCATTTCAAATCCTGAATAAAAAGTCTGTTGCTTTGTATGCATGGTGTTGGCATTGTTTTGATCCTTTGTACGCATGTAATTTACGCCCACATAGAAGCCATTTATGCTGCTCTTTGCCCCTTGGGAGTGGTTTTAAATGATCTTAATGTAAATGAGAGCCATACCCTAAGGTCCGCACTTCACCAGCTACTCCCTGCATCTTACTCCCTGAGGCTTATTGCAATCAATGTGATTGCAAAGCGTGAATCAGGTCTGCAGCTCTGACCCTTAAAACCATACCTGTAAGAGTCGTCCACAAAGAAACTCTCAGAACTGCATCTCATTACTTGTGTAATTTATCTTTTAAGCAAATGAAAGGAGGATCCTTTGTAGCCTCCAAGAATCTTTCCATGGACCAACCAGACAAGAAATATAAATCAGGCCTTTACGGGAAAGGAGAAATATCCTTAAGGTATTATTCTGTGTTGTACAGGTGCCATTAGAGCTAATGGTCCAGAGATTCGTTACTCTTAAATTATGTGGAAGAGCATTTTCCAAACTTTGAAAGTTTGGGTGTTTTTGATTTGATGGCTCTTTTTTTTTTTTTTTTTTTTTTTAATTGTATTTTATTTTTTTGGTATCATTAAATCTGCTGGCAGGTAAAGTACTTTCTGGCTGACCTTCCACATGAAAAATAATTCAGCGCCTGTGCTTGTTGCTTTTCCCCTGATATTTTTACAGCTTGTTTTTTTTTTTTTTTAAAAAAAGGGGGGGGGGAGAGGGCCATTTTTAGAGCTGCTTTTACTGCAGTAATACATTTATCCTACAAAATGTTTTGTTTTGATAATTTATTTATATATTTATATATCAGTGCACATAGAGCACGGTGTCTCATTTGAGAGTCTGAACTACAGTGAGCTGCAATGGCTTGTATCTACTGAAATGGTCACGTCATGTTACCTGGAAAAACAAAGTTTCCTGAAATTTAGTTCTCATTAAAGGAATCTGAGTTTCAAGGGGAGACTTCTAAAAGTGCCATTTTTTTTTTTTTTTTTTTTTTTTTTTTTTCAGTGCCCACAGGTTGGGGGGTTGTTTTTAGGTAGAAGCTAAGGAGATTGTGCCAGTGACTTCCTCCCGTTGAATCTGTGGAGCCATTTCTTGGCTTCTGCTCTCTTGCTGGTGTGATTTGTCCTGCAAAAAGGGATGGCTGCACTGGTAACAGCTTCTCTCGTAGCTGGATCCAGCCTATTCTTCCTGACTTTCCATTTATCTGACTTAGATGCTCTAGGGTAAGTGCCACATGTTTATTTGCTTGTCAGTAAGAAGCGTACTGGGGCTAAGGTGTCAGGGAAGAGGTAGCAACCCCTTGTGATAACTAGGTGTTTTTTGCCTTTTGACTCTGCTGTAGGCATTGTAGACGGTGAGCTGTGAAAGAGTCGAGAGTATCTGAGCTGCTGCAAAGCCTGGGCAGATACAGAGGAAGCTCTTGCAAGTGCAGCCATCCCATTTTGCAGAACAAATTGCACTGATGCTCAGGTGTTTTAAATGATGAGTGTTGTGATAGCTTCCTGCTGTGCAGCAGGGCTGGGCTTAAGGGCAGAATGCAAAGGTGGAAACTTAGCCAGCTTTTCACATTTTGGGCAAATTTTTCCATTCCTTTCCATGTCCTGTTACATCACCACTTGAAGAAAGATACAGAAAGAACTCCAGGAGGAATAATTTTTGAAAATATTCCTGCTATTTACACATCAAAAAACACACACACATATATATATTAAAAGGGGGGCTATGAAAGTAAACTAGTTATGTACACTTGAGTGTGTATGCACACGCATACTCAGAGGTGCTAAATACATACATCTACCATATATTTACTGCATATGGATAAAAATGTTACATATAGCTATCAAAAGTTTTGTAATTGCATATTGTTATTAAAGTTTTTATACCATTTTCATGGAGAACTGGAAAAATATATACCTAACAGAAGTAAGCAGCTCTAGTTTTCTTTGTGCATTAAGAGTTTTTTTATAGAGCTTGCTTTGCCTTTAGCTGTAAAGCCTAAAATTTAAATTGCTGCAGGCTTCCTTGATTTCCATGGCTGAAATAAATGCTCTGTATCATTTTGCTATTCATGTCATTACTCCCAGTAATCACCACACTCATCCTAGCACACTGTGTAGTATGCTCAGTTGAATATCTCTGACTTTCAGGAGGCTTCGTTGCTGGCTGCTGTTTGTTTCTGAAGCTGCACAATGACATACTCTATTGGGCTAATTTGATAGTTTGCACTCCAGTTGCTGTGAGTTACGACCTGTGTTTTCTGTTTGCCATGTAAATGAAGAATTGAAATTTACAGGAAATCATTTGCTGCTTTGGTCTCTTCGGCTGAATTTACAGATTGTGATTAATGGTACAAGTTTGGTGAAAGTTCAAAACTTTCGCCCTTTTCTCCTCCCTCCGCCCTCCCCACCTCTGTAAAAGTTAATTGCTACTGCTGCATATTCAGCAGAGACCTGGGATGGAAGTGCAGGAGAGTTAATTTCCTGCTGAATATTGTAGCACAAAGCTGCTTGGACTGTCTTCCTGTGATCAGATTCGTGCACTCAAGCGTTCATGCCCTTGCATTCACGCAGTGACCAGTTAATTTCCCTTGTAGGCGTGTGGCTGGAGGTGCTTCTCATGAGCAGGTCGAAAATCGTCCTCAGCTGAACACAAACAGAAGTACAGGGCTGGAAGCCAGCAGAGATTGCACAAGTATAAATAATGCTTGTTTAAGAACAAGCAGCATTGTGAGAATGAACATGTGCAACTAGGTGTGCTGATGACAGAAAATAATTCAATCCTAGAAATCCTTCCAAAATTATAATATGCTTTGGAAGAAGTTGGTTGTCCAGCTACACTATGCTCCTGTATTGCCAGGAAAGCCTCAAATTGTGGCACAGATACCTGAGGCCCAGCCAGGCTGGGGGTTGTGGGCCAGTAAAGCTAGCAGATTTGTAGATGAAATTGATGAAATTTGGGGGAAATTCCTCCTTTGTGCCCTGACAAGGGAGAAAGGGCAGCAGGCACTGCAGATGCTTCTGGCTTCTTCATACTGAACAAAGGTAGATGGAAAAAAACACCACACATATTTTAATATACTAACTTAGCATGGTGGTGATTTACTTGACAAAAAAAAAGATCCCAGATAATTCCTTTATTATACTAGGAATGCTGGGGAATACAATGTTTCTCAGTGTGATTAAATGTCTTAGACTATGGCTTTTGTAGTTGCTCATTTTTTATAATTATGACGATTCATCCGTTGTCAGCATCAGATCAACTCTTTGCGCCTGCAGTGCCTATTGGGTTTGAATGAATATTAAAGCCTTTCCTACTTTTAAGAAATGATGTTTTATTTAGAAGATTGATAAGCAAGTGGAAACTGTGCTGCCATAACCTGCCCTGCTGGTCGTGGTGGCTGGGAAAGAAAGCTGTGTGCAGGTTGTTTGCTTGCTTGATGGGGTTATTAAAGCAACCACTGCGAAGTGACGTTTTAGGAGTTTCTTATCAGAGGTTGGCTTACTAATTACTGTTTCTATTAACAATCCTGAGATCCACATCATGAGTGATGAAGGAAGTGAAAAGAAAGACAAATATGTCTCATGTATCTTGCTTATTTTCTAGTAGATGAGACAAATGAGTTTATGTCCCACTTGCCATAACCAAATAAACAGTTTAAAAGATTTACGTGTATATGTATATATTTATACTTAGGTTTATGAGTTTAATCCATAAAGGTATGGGGATCTTTATCAAGGAAGCAGATTTTAAATAATTAATATTTAAAGAGCAATACAGTGGAAGTCATGTGCAGCTATGGAGCAGAAAGCCTCAGTGTGTTTTGTAGCTCTGTGATAGCTATTATTTATCACAAATGTGCCGTCTGTTTGTTCACACTGAGTAATGAATGACCTTTCTGTTTCCACAGCCAGACCTGTGCAGACTTCAGCTGATGGGGGTGTAGTGCAGTAGCTATTTATCATGCTTCACTTATACTGATCACTGGTTTAAGCTGCACCACCAGGGAAATATCTTGGACTTGTGTTCTGGTTCAAAAAGGGAGCTTTTATGGGGTTAACAACTAAGAAAAGCAGATATTTTCTGTCCGTGGCTGCTGTAATTCAAAATCAACTTTGCTGGAATTTGAATCAAATTACTGCCAATATTGTCATAAGCAAATTTATCAGCCAAGGGCTTGTTTGCTGTGTCTTAGCAATGCCAGCCCTGTTTTGTTGTCTTTTTTGGTGATTCCTATGTAAAGCCTCAATTTCTTACATTGATAAATGGGACGGAATATATGAATGAGAACAAGGTAGCTCAGAAGAGGCAATGCATATACTTTTCAGCACAGAAAATGTATATGAATAAGTTATATTTTTAGCTGCTCTTACTGTTCAGAAATGAATAGTGTAAGGAACCAAAAAGATCGTAATTGGGAGGGCAGGGGAAGAGGTTAGGAGGGGGTGGGAGAGTGAAGTAACTGAACTGTTGTTAGAAACAATCAAGGTCTCCTATTTTGTTCTTGCAGATTGCACCAATTAGTTATGTTTTACTGATGCAATCCCTGGATGTCAGAAGTCGGTCTTTTCCCCTATGGCATGTTAAAAAGCAAAATGCATTATTAATGCTTGAGGTGGGACCTCTGGAACTGTGGTATAAAGCGTTAAATGACATTAATTTAGACAATAATACTATCATCACACTGTTTTACAAGCCAATAACCCAGCTCTTGTTCCCCCTAGTAGTTTATCTCAAGGAGGGAAGTGGATTATTGCCTTGTAAAAGAGGCACAATGGTGCTGGTGCTGTTATGCTGCTATTATTATAAATGTTTCAGAAATACTAAACAAGAAAGGTAGCTGAACAAAAGTAGAGAGAGGTGGAAGACAGCCCAAGGAAAGCTGTAACAGAGCAGCATTTACCCTGAGTGTCATGTAAAAAGCTGAGAACTGCAGCAAACATTTCAGCTGTATAAAGACATGGATTGGGAATGTTTTCTCCACTCTAAGAGCTTGAATCAGGAGGCACTCGTGCTTCTTTTAACACAGACCATTGGATTGGAGAGATTACTGAGGGAGTTTTGGTCTCAAGGCCCCGCTTGCTGGTGCAGCAGCATGCATGTACAGGTCGGATTTGTGCACAGTCAGAGCAAACACTAAAAAACACTAAGGAAGGTTGACCGCCTGTCTTCTGGCAAAGCTGTATCCCCCATCTTGTTCCTGAAAAGCTATTCCTCTGAATAACACTCGCAGCTCTGGACGAGCAAATTCCAGACTCTGCGGGGTGTTTCTGAAGGACAGGAGGAGGTTGAGACCAGCAAGTTCGGCACTTGCAGTTTTGATGATGTGGTGAGGCTTGGTTCTGGAGATGAAAAGGAAAGCTGGGAGGCTTGTACCCTCACACCTTGCTCCGGGACTCGGGGAGCTGGGTGATGCTGCTGTTGCAGGGATGACATGCAGGATAAATTCTTCAGAGGGAGGAGTTCACTTTTCAAGATACAAACCACTTTCCTGTTGTCTGGCAGACGAGCAGTATGTGGTTTGGCACAAAATACCTTGTAGCAGTGCTTTTTGCATGTGAAATTAATGGTCTCTGTGCTCATTTGATCTTGAACTCCTTTTCAGTAAAAGCTTTTCAATAAAAACCTTTACAGTATTCAGTAAGATAAGTGGTAAGACAGCAGCATTCGATTATCTAACCTTCCCTGTTATTTGGAACGCGGTCGTGTCCCCTGACATTAGTTAATTACTCTGAAAATTACCTCGGTTATCCAAAACCTCAACTCTCCACACACATCCTGTGTCTCTGTGACATTCAGATACCCAAGGTTGTTCTGTATTAGCATAAATATCTGACCAGCCCCCTGGAACTGAACAGACAGATTTTGGCTCTTATTATATGCATGCGTACTTCTGCCAAGCTCAACAAGTCTATTCATCTGTTTAAACTGGTGATTTTTGTATTATACTTATAACCTCTCTGTGCTGGATATTACAGAAAACCTTAGTATTATGCTGTCTTCACCTCAGTTTGTGTATTATCTTCTACAGAGCCCTTTTCCCTATATTTGTCCCTCCCAAAATATAATTTTGCCACATATAAAGTTAAATTGTATTGCTGCTAGTAGTCCAAAAATACCCAGCAGAGCTGGCCCAAGGAAGACAAACTTGATGTATTTGGTATTGTAAGTATACCTATAATGTGTCATTTATTTTCCTTTTGAGTAACTATTTTTTGGAATTTGTTTTTGCCTTGCTTTTCAGTAAATACACTAGTGAATGCTACTAGTCTCCATTTTCAACATTCTATGTGTTTGTATGCAAAACCACTAAATAATGTGAACTCCTTCAAGCTGATTGGAATATGTGGAGGGTAAAGGAAAGTATGTGCCTCATACTACTTAATTCCCTCCGCTTTGGGGTCAGAGTCATAAGGAGTTAAAAAGACGTAAGACTGTTCTTCTATTACTATCAGGAGGGCTGTGAATGTTGTAGTTTACCAAAACATTACGCAGGGTATATAAGGTAGTTTGCATGAATCCGAGTACTTGGTATGTTTTTGAGGTTTCATCATAAATTACTCAACAGAAAGTAACATGCAGGATTTGTGGGAGAGAAACAAACCATTATCTGGGGTTGCAAGAGGACAGAGATGGTTTAGAATGATACAGATTAAATGTGTATTTTAAACCTCAGTATGATCTGAGTTGAATACTTTTATTTCATTTCTCACAAGTGATTATAAATTATTTGCTAGGGGGGCGTCCTGCTGCCGGTTGTTTGGATTATTGGGATGTTTTGGGTTTATATAATCTGTTCCCTGCTCACACCCAAACCACCCGGAGTTAAAGGTGCCTCTCGTTGTGAAGGTCACACCCTATGTGTGTAATTATGCTTTGAATAAATGTATCTTGATTGCTAAATGCATCTTGATTGTTATTTTTCTCATGCTGGAATAAATAATGACCAGGTAATCTATAAATCTGTTGATTTAATAGCAGTTAAGTGTTTAATGTGGATGAAGTGGGTTGTCCTATATGTGATGTGTAAATACGTAACTCTGGAAGTGGTTTTGTTTCAAATGAATGAAAGCAAGCAGGGCTGTTGTGTCCCTTTTCACGTTGACTCCTTGTAATGTCTACGTAAAAGAGCTGAATTCTCTGGGAAGACATACATATGTGTTGAAAGAGGGGCAAGCATCTAATTACGTTCAGTACTGCACTTTCATATTCTTGATCATAGTCATTTGAAAATTGTTTAAAATCAGGGGAGTTTGTAAATAAGGGAGTGTAGCTGAAAGAAAGGAGCCAGGGTTGTCAGTTTAGGTAGGCCAAGTGGGACATGCTGGGGCTTAAATTGTAATTTGGGAAACAGGGTGGTGTTTGTCAGAATATAGAGAATATATGCACCTCTGGATTATGTCTCCAGAAACCTTTTTGCTGCCAGCATGCTGCTCACTGCCCTGGCTGCCTTCTTGCAGCCAGACCTACTGGTGGTGAAACCATGGCCCTCGCTGCTCTGCTTTGTGGGTTATCACACAGATATCCTCCCCAAAAGTGGAGCTGGCAACTGGAAGCATGGTTGTCCATGTCCTTCCTCTCTTGGAGGCAGGCAGTGTTGTCCCAGAGCTGGTAGAAGGGAGCAGGTCTGGTCCTCAGCTGCCTCATGGCTCACGGCCTTTGGCTGGCAGCAGCGGTGTGTGTCTGCCATTAACCAGCCCCGCATGAACATGAGCACTGAGGCCTGGGCCCCTCGCTTGTCCTGCCATTTCATCTTACCTCCAGCTGTGGGGCAGCTTGCTCATGCCTGAGCTGAGCTCCCAGATCGTTATTCACTGCTGAACGGTGGGACAGGAGGCATGAAACATGTCATGCTTTCCACTGTTCCCACCTGGCCTGTGGAGTGAAAGGTGAGAAGGTGGTAGGGACTGGAAGTTTCTTCACAGAGCTATCAGGATAGTTGAGAAACAAAGTGAATTCCTGCTGAGGTTCTCTGTGGGAAATAGCACTTATAAACAGCTTAGTCTTGGTCATAAGCACTAGAGCATGGGATCTGTTACCATGGTGGAACCAGAAAGGATTCCTGTACCAAAACCAATGGGAAAAACAGTGCTTGTCTTGTATTTGAGAGCAATGCAATGAAGTTGCCGTATTAAGAATTCAAATAATAAAATGTGATAACTTCCACTACCTAGTAAAAACACTATGGAATAAGATTTTCTCCTAAGATAAGTGATGTGTTTTGTTGTTGTTTATTTATGTTTCAGTGACAAAGTGACTACAGTTTTTAAGACTCTTTCTGGGTAGGTGTTGTCTGGTAATATTTTCATCAGCGTAAGTTTTAACTCCAGCCAACAATGTTATCGATAGCTAAGGCACGCATGACCAAATAGGAGGGGTCCAGGAGGACAAGCAATATTCCCTCACCCTCTGTGCTTTTCTTTACATGGACTTGGGGACACCCATACAAGAGCTTGCAGATGAGAAGCCATTAGATGGGCTAATGGGGCATTGAACTAACCTGAGGCAATGTATGTAGTAAACTGCTTCTTTCTTACATCTTATTAGAACTCCCTCAAGTATAGCAGGAGGCTAGAGGTAATTAAGCTAAAAATGCAAATAAACATGGTGTGATCATTTTTATGCCAAGTGACCAGCTAAAAATAAGTATCTGCTCGGTGTATGTCGTTTCCATGGAGCAGGGTAAATACACGTTTGCTGCTTGTGGCAGGGTCATGGTCTCCAGCTGTGGCCCAGATTGAAAGGTGAAGATTCACAATATTTATCCTTTTAGCAAGTGTCTGGGGTCCTGTTACACAGGGAAGAAAAAAGGATGGACGATTTGGTAGGTTGCTCAAGTAGTCTTCCCACGTTCAGCCACTAGTTCACCTGCAGCAGAAGGGGGACAGCCGTTATCAGTGCTGGCTCTGTGGGGACAGTAAAAATGAATTAATGGCTCTACTCCAGCTCCTAACAGAGCAACTTGCTCTAATTGCACCTTTTTGAAGACTCTATAGAGAAGCAATGTTTGGCAGAACATAGAGGATTAACTGTTCTCTTGCCACTGGAAGTGACTGATGCCGAAGAGAGCATGAGCATGTTGGAGGACAGACTGCCACTCAACAGCTTGTTTTCTAAGCTCAGCATCACCTGCGAGTGAAATCAATCCATTGCTTTTCACAGGCAATATAGCACTTTCTTTAAAGGCTTTTCTGATAGCCCACTAAGTTGTACTGGTCCTCTGTACACCAGTGGAAGTTTTGCCACCAGCATCCACGCGTCTGGAATTCAATATCTGTCATTTTAGTCATCAAACAGATGTTGATAGAGCTGAATGATGCTCAACTTGGGAGCTCCTTTTGGCAGTGACTTCATATAATGCATGTGTTCACCACATCTTCACTCACATCTTCTTGCTGAGGTCTTTAATGATTACAGTGCAAGCTAATGGTGTGCTAGTTTCTTACTGCATCAGTTTTGTAGAGCAGCAGTCTTACCAGTAGCTTGGATCTTTCCTCAGGAAGTAAAATTCTGTGCAGTTTTTCTTGAACACAAGCTTTTTACTGAGCTTGCTGCCTTGTGATTTGGTCAAGTTGTGTTTACATTAATTTTCATTCTCAAGAGGTTTTTCATTCAGCAACCAACTAGCACAGTAGAAATTTGCTTGATGCTCAGTGCCCTTTACAAGCATGGCTTTAAAACGACTTACGGGTACTAAGCTTCTTGCAGGATCATGCACCATCATTTATTTTACACAACAGACTGTTTTACATAATAAGATTTACAACATCAAAGACAGCAAGAATGTTCTTTTTAAGAAAGAGTGTGTGAACCCTTTACACGCTTAGGAGAAACATTCATATCCTGTATGTATTTTTTACATACTGGAATGCCTGCTATTTAATGCTGTCTAGGGATTTAAATGAAGGCTGACAACAGAAATATCCCAGACATACCTCTTTTGTAAATACCTTTAACTTCTTTTAGCTGCCTGTCTTCAAGCTTTTCTTTGTCACAGTAAACCCCAAAATGTTAGAACTGTGTTGTTTACAGGACTGCCAGAATACTCCAAATCGTTTCTCTGTGTGGTGGAAAGCTGATGAAGATGTATCAGAGTTCTGTCACAAATGCAGTGATGAGAAGGTATCCAGCATTGTCTTTTCCCTCTCAGTGACGCAGTTGCATTTCCTATTCACTCAGATTCGGGCAGGACCGGGCACTTCCCTTTGCAGCTTTTGCTTAAGGGAAGAGCTGTGGACTACAGACCACATTTCATTAATCTCACAGGTCCTGCTGAAAGGGCAGGACCCCAGAGAACCCTAGAGAAGTAGCACAAAGGCTAATGAGTCTCATGTCTTTGGAGAGCGTGCTGGAGGCATCTTCTGTGCATCGCACTAGTGAACAGAAACCTCGTCCAATCCCTTTGTTAGATAATGTTTTTTCACATAGCTGTGCTGAGGAGGCTGAAGCAATGCAAGGAAGATCAGTAAGATGCTCATAGGTGAGGTAGTTAAAGACATTCGCTGTTTGATCCTTGGCTTGTTCCCCAGAATAACACAGTGACATAGAAGGGGTGGAAGAACAGAAAACCAGGGGACTAGAGGTGGACTTATCACCTCTGCGGACCAGGAGGCCAGGAAGGGCCATTGCACAATGCAGGGATTTTTAGAGGTTGTCTAGACTTGTTTAGTGAGTAGAATCCCTCCTAGGTGTAATGGGTTGAAGATAGATGCAGCCATCTGACCACTTGATTAAAATGATTAATTTTCAATAAATTGCTTTCTGAGAATTTTAGATGTAGCATTCACTGGAGCCCTTTAAAGTCCTTTGCTGTCTTGATGTCCTCTGTCATGCTTCTTGTAACCTTGTGAAATGGGCTGGCTCTGTAACCTGAACAGACTTTCTGGCAGCTGCGGTGTCTCAGAATTGTGCATTTTGGGATTTCCTAGCAAAAAGAGATCAATGGCAAGCAATATCTTTACTTTTTTTTTTTTTTCTTCTTCCTTGAATGGTTAAACTATTTGTGTGCAAAGAGACCATTTATTCTTGCTATGTCACACACAGTCACAGGGTTAACTAATTTTGTTAAGATCTAGAATGTGCTTTTGAATACACTCCGGAGAAAAATTTTGCCATAGCAGGAAATGAAGATGATGAACTAATCGGTTGTCTTTGTCACCAGTTTTACAATTCATTTTTATGGTGCCGTTGTCTTTATGAAATCATATGAAATGTATGGAATTGTCCTTGTTTGTAAGACTCCTTTTTTATGTTCTGGAATTCTTATTTGCAAGCCATGTTTCAGCTATAAATACATCAGCAGATTAGAATTTCTTTGCAGCCGTTTTTCATAACTGCTTCAAACACAGTCTTCATGCAAATGGAGTAATCCCTTTGCTTTGCAGTCTCTAGGTCAATACTGGAAGAATATTTGCACGGACCTGAGTGCCTTTTTTAGCTGGCTCCTATAAAAGAACAGGCAGACAGTCACTGAAACCGCTCCTGACATATGTTTGGCAGTAAAAGTACCCCTGATTCCAAGTTCCAGATTATACTTCTCAGCTATGGCTGGCCCTCTTCCTGGGCACACATTAGCTTTTCTTTTAGTCATTTTACACCCTACAGAGGTAGTCTCCTTCTTCTTCTCTGTCTCTTTTTTTTCCCCTCTTTTCTTTTTGTTTATTTAATTGCAGAAGACCTGGTCTCCTCTATTTAGTGGTGTGAATGTGTTGCGGTGTCCTTTGTCCCTTGGGTGAGCTGGTGACTGGCAGAAAATGTGTACTTTTTTTCATGTAGAAAGAAGCACAAACTGGGAGAGGACAGTTCATGAGAAACCTGAATTGCACCACGTAGGTCTTAGGTATATGTGCTTCTGTGAAAGGAAAAACCTTTTTAGCCTGTGCACAGAAACTGTGAACTCAGATGTTTTGCAAATCTAGAGCTTGTACTTAGAGGTGAAATCCTATAACTCTGTCCCCCTCCCCATTGGGAAGGTTCTTCAAGGGGTTCATCCCATCTCAGACACCTGCATACGTGAACTGATCCTTCTGTGCTTGAGCAGCAGGTTCCTCTAGGACCGTAGAGGTGGTGGCTGCTTCTCAGGCTTGGGGCTGTCTTCCATGCCGGGCGGCAGCATTGTGTATTTCCGAAGAGCAGCATCAGAGTGATGAAAACTACCTACAGCGTTTAAAATGAGAACAAATAGCAACACAAGAAACCTCTGAATGCAGAGAGGTGACTGGCTGGGGTAATTTAAAATAAAAAATGGCTCTTGTCTAGCAGCTCCTTTATAACATGTAGTTACCATCCAGAATATCTCAGGAAACCATTTTGTATTCCGCTAGTGTGAACCTAAATAGCAGTTTTATCTTTAAAGATTAGGAGTTATTTGGGAAAGTTTCATTTCATTGTTGTATTTAAAACAGAACATTCCTGCTGTTCTGCCATCTAAATGTGCTGTATATTAAACTAATTACTTTAGTGAAGCTCTGAGTTAAACAAATATTAGTCAGACTGCATATTTAAGTCTACTTATGGCATCAAGATAAAAACCCAGTCATCTCACGAGCACTTCCCTTCTCTTCCCTGACTCCCCCCAGAAAGGTTGAAGTTGTTTAGTTGCTTGTATTCTTTGAAGAATATAAAGATTTTGCACTTTAGACAAGCCTGTTTCCTTTTTTAATGGGAAAAGCTCCAAGCATTTCTTTTCAAACAGAACTAGAAAGATTACTTTTGCAGACCTCTATTGAGCAGTTTTGGACACCACCCTCTAACAGGAAACCGTGGCTTCTAAATTTCTTCAGGATGAAAATAGATAACATTCCTGTTTTAAATTACTAGCCACAATTAATGATTTGAGGTGATGATAGTAATTTGTAAGTTGTTTTACGCTTTTACCATTTTTTTTAGATGAATGAGTTTAGTTCATTGTCTAATTTGAAGTTTGTTATTGAGCTTATGGTATTTGAACTTCATGTTTTTTTGGGGACAATGAATGGCTAAGACAACCAACTCCTTATGTAAAAACAACATTCCTAAGAAAATGGGTTGGGAGTAGATCTAGAGTTTAGTCAGCATTGAGAGTAATGGGTTTAACCATTGGTTACAAAGAAGGTAAGACCTTCAGATAGGGACGATATTAGGGGCTCTAAGGAAAAGAAGTGATGGAATTAAATAAACAATTATTCACAGTTGTGCCATGCAAAACGTTTTGAACTTTCTACTGAATCTTTAAATTTTGTATAGGCATCTGAGGTACCAAAAGTAACCTAAGAACATGCAATGCACACTGATGTGGGCTGATATTCAACTGATACTGTATGTGCTCGGAGGACCTGGTGTTTTTCTTCTTCTTACTGTTCTGGGAGTTGAGGACTGTAGGCGACTAGACAGGAGCCAAGACTGAAACTTCCCTCTTTGTTCTATAGATAATAAATAATTTTGCTATGCCTTTTTTCTCGGCCCATACAGTAGAATAGCATGATTGAGTACTGGAGCCAAATCCCTACTATCTGCCAAGTTTAGACTCGCAATTTTAGTCAAAGTGGATGCCCTTGATGATGAAGTGTGAGGTCAGGATTGGAGGACATGTACTGAATGATTTGAAGAGAAAAGTGCTGTTATTGAAGGTCTTCAGGATTGCAGAGTCGGGAGAAATTGTGGTTTTATTAAAGAGGCTGTTAGCTGAATCTAACTGGGGGCCAAGACTTACTGAGAACCAGTTCCAGGGGAAGTGGAGTGTAATCTTTTGAGCTGTGCCTCCAGCGTGTTCTTGGTTCGTTGTATTCCATGGTCAGCTCATCAAGGAGAATCCTTGCTTTCTGTTAATTGCAAACCAACCAACCAAAGTCAAACAAACAAACAAAAACCAAACAACAACAACAAAAAAAAACCACCAACCACTAAAATGTGTTACGATTTTTAGATAACATGATTTAAGAAATAGCCTATCGTATTCTTGCTGGTTTCTGAAGTTCCAGAACCTTATGCTAACCTCTTTATTTCTTCTTTTCTTTTCCTCCTCTCTTGTTTATTTGAACGATGAGTGCAAAGCAGAAAATAGCTCTCTGGCAGTAAATGCTCTCTGGCATTGGAAAGTATTTGATGGTTAAGTTAAGAATGAAAAATAATGGGCTTGGAATACATGGTGGTTGAGCCGCTGTGCTGGCTGAGCTCTTTCCTGGACCGTGAGACGTGTCTTGCTCCCCTAGATTTATACTATGGCATTTCTGCAAGAAGGAGAAGAGACTTTCTAAATAGGGTAGAGAAAGGCTTTGGAACAGAGAATCTGTTTTTGCTTTGTTTTTTTTTAGATACTTCATGAAGTCAGCATTCATTTCTTGCCTTCTAAAAGACAAACACCACTAAATAAAGGCGTAATACCTTACAGAGGGCATCACGCTTGCACTTCCTTCTGCAGAGGTTGTTTTTGTACCAGAGTTTACCTTTTGTGTGCTTTTAGAGCACCGAACCCATGGAAGCCCAGTGCTGATGGAGGTGTGTAGGTCACACTATACTGATAATATTAATGCCATGCAATTTTGCTACCACATCCGCATTATGTTTTCTGTACTATGGAATTACCCTCTTAGCCAGATAAGTGACTTAAATGCCTGCTTTCTGCTTTCCATTCCCTGCAAAAGTGAGGCTTGTTTCACTGCTCACTAGCTCAGGAAAAGGGCTTGAACATGAATTTCTTTTGCAATCGTCACAGTGGGACAGTGCTCGCATACTGGTGTAATTTGCATTGCTGTCTGAGGACACTTCCATGGTTTAAGCACTTCAGGAGCCACCAAAGCAATTTATGCACTGGGCAGACAAACGCATCCTTTCCTGCACCCTGCTGTGTAGCAGCTCTCCCTGCAAAACAGAAATCCTTGGTATTGCCCCGGCTTCCTTCCATGATCTCCACAGCTACGCTCGTCATTTATGAAACCAGCTTTTGAGCCAGAACCGACCTTTGTTCGTGAAGGAATTTGTTTTGCCTCTTTTGCACCACTCCTCCCCATTGCGGTTGGTGGTGCTCTGTGCTGCTGCACCTGCAGGATTTGGATAGCGTGGTGCCGCAGGGTGCAGAGCGAGCAGGGGGAGCCATTTGGTTACCTCTCTGTTGCGATTAATCTAGTGAGCTCTGGGAGCTGTAAAATGATGATGGTGACGATCTTGTGCTGCCATACAGGCAGCCTGACCCAGAATATGTCCCATGGAAGAAACTCTTACTTAATTACCAGTGCTAACTTAGGAAAACATTTCTGTTTATTTGTTATTAAATACAATGTTTAATTGCCATTGTAAACCAGTTATGTGTTCTGGTAGTAAAATGCAGCTTATTTTTAAACTGAATCTGACTTCTGTGAATAAAAGCCTTCCTGCAGCCTGTTTGCAGTGCTGTGGCTGAGCAGCTGGAGGAAACAGGGAAGAATGTGCTATGTCCCATAAATAACTGCTGTGCCAACAGGAGCCTTGCTAACAAGCAAGATACAGTGGGACAAACAATAGTATGGATGCTTATGCATTGATTTTTTTTTGTTTGAAAGGAAGAAAGTAACAGTGACATTAAATGATTTAGGAAAAGGAAAATAAAAATAAAGGTAGCAATTGGTTTGCATGGACATAGTGTCTTCGTAGGGCAGGGACACTTGGTCTTTATGGCAGTAACAAACTAGTACTTAAAGCATGATTTAAATTCAAGGTCCTAATGACTGGTACTGTTTTAGGAAGAAAAGGCATATGGTTTTAATATGTTAAAATTTGTCTTCCACTGCAGAGTGGTTTTAAAATACTGTTGCTTTTCCCTTTCTGTACACTCATTCCGTGCACTCTCATTTCTCATTTCCCAAATTCCACAAGATTCAGCCATCTGGCTTTCTCATTATCTGGCCCATTGTATATTGTTAGTCCACCTTTCTCCAAAGACAAGGAAACAAAGAAATTCCATATTAAACTTTGCATAGTTTCATATTCATTCCTTATTTGGAGTCCGATTTTAGTGTAATTCTTTTCATCATGTGTTTCTTGGTCCTTGCCTGCTTGCACTCTGTTAGCATCTGCTGATGGTTGCTCACACATGTGCTGCATGGGGTAGGTTTTTAGTTTGTTTGCTGGCCAAACTTGTTTGTTTGGTTCGTTGGTTGTTTTGTTGTTTGTTTTTTAACCCTTTGCCATTTCTGTGGGTTGAACACTGGTTCAAGAGCTGCAGCCTGTAGCCTGGCCAGCCTTGGCACAAAGCTCTGTGCAGAGCAGTCTGTTGGCTTCCAGGAGCAGTGGCCTCAAAAAGTCGACTGGGAGCCTCCCCATGACTCCTCTCTGCGAGGAAAAGGCAATGACAGCAGTCACCAGTACTGAAGGCTGTAGTAATCCCTTGAGTCTCCTGTAGCACAGGGAGAGGAAGAGCAGTGGAAGAGGGTGTTGTGTGGAAATGGTCCTGGACTGAGCCCCATTGGGTGCACTGGGAGCAGTGACAGGGAGCAGCAGGGGATCCAGGTCAAGGGCTAATAAAGAAATCTAGAAGTCTCCTCTGCTTCACTCAGCCTGAATATCTTGAAAATTCAGGCACTGCTTAAAGCCTGTGTGGAAGGCCTGGCTGGGCCAGGCTGGGGAGAGCAGTACAGCTCTAGCAAAGGCAGAGTCGTTTCCATCCCTGTGTATCCGGGCTCTGTTCCCCATGAGCTGAAAAGGCCTACATGGCCTCGGGGAAGTATAAGAGTCAAGGATTGGGAGAAGGAAGCAAAATCCATTGACATTAATCCAAATTAACCTTTGAACACCTCACGTTTTCTGAATGCAGTTCTTTAAATGGCAGCAGACAGCGGTAAATGATCTTGTTTAATATCTCTGGGCTTCAGTGAATGTGAAACATTAGTATGAAATCTCCTTATTGTTATAATAAATATCTGGTTTAGCCTGATAAGAGGTGAGATGGTTCATAAAATGCTGGATGAGTAAGCCTAAAGAATCTGTTTAATTGAATCTTCTTAGTTATAACGTCACAGTAGTCGAAAATAGAGGCCTGGGGAATTGTGGTAAAATGCTGCTTTGGCATTTTCTCATTGGCGGGCAGGGCTGGTTATGATCCTGCTTCGGGTCCCGATGAAACCAATTGTAGGCAAGTCGTTCCTAACAGCAGACGAGGCATTTTTGTATAAACCATGACTGTATGGAAATGTGCGTGTGTGGGTTGGAATGCACATAGCTTAATTTCGTAGGTCAAATAAGGAAGCAAGGCTGATTTTAACCACAGCGTTTGAAGTAGCAGGAAACGTGTTTCTTAATGTCACCATTTTTCCTTTTCTTTTAGAAATGCTATGTGCTACATTGCATAGGAAACACTTAACAGTTGTGTCTCTGGGTCCCTGTTGTTTACCGATGTGACCTTTTATATAGCTCTGAAATGTTGTGTTGTGTTGTTGTGTTTTTTTGTTTTTTTTTTTCTCCCATGTAAAATGAAGCTTAAATTTAAATTTCCTGTACCACTCAAATTGGCATGGCTTGGCTTTATACAAGCTGAACAAGTTTCTCTTCCTTGGGTGAGTAATCTGCTGGAGCTGGTTATATAAGAAAAAGCTGTAAGAAAGGTTAGTATGTGCTACTTTAAAAGAGCCTTACTGCAAATACGAGACCTTTGTTTTAGGTGACAGAAAAGAAGATAGAAGCACCAGAAAAGTGATTAGCTATCATGCCATTTATAAAACCTAAGCATGTCCAAGTAAGTTAACAAGTAGTTAAGGGGATCATAAATCTTATGCTTAGGTAATAAATACCTACATTATACTTGCTGAATACGAAGAAATGCCAATTTCATCACACATAGGTCTGAGCTCTGACCTACAGATTTCTGAGACTTCTCCGAAGTTTCTTCTCATTTTATATCATGGCTGTACTATTTCCTGCCATCCTGCAGCCTTCTCATCATCTGGGAAGAATCAATGTCAAGTTGTCAAACAGACTAATTGGTTTAATATTTTATAATTCTTTTACTTAAACTGATTCTTAGCCAGTGATAAAATCACTTTTGTTTTAAATGTTAGTGTCTCTGGCAGATAGAAGTATTAGATACTTGGATAGGATTTTCAGAATTGCCCATGGCTTTTGGACATTTAATTCCCATTAATTTCTGAGAGGTTCTTTGCTTCCCTCAGGACACTTTTAAAATCTCAGCCTTTGTAAACCTTTTGGTAATGGCTGGTTTTAAAATCTTTTCAGTTTCAACTTAATGGGAAATCTGTTTCTCACCCTGTTTCTACAACTAGAAAAGGTAGGTAGGACTTCTCCTTTGACTTCTTAGCAAGAGAGGCAGCCAAAACAAGCACAAACAGGACCACAGCGACAACCTTGCTGCTGAGATCTGGCCACCTCTTCGGGAGAGAGCTCTGTTTGCTTTTGCAGCACTGCAGGCAGAGTGCACGTCCTCTCCGCTGCATGAGCTGCTTCCCACCAGGACCAAGGGGAGGGAGATGGCTTGCAGGCGCAGAACTAACCTGGTGCTCGTGAACCAGCAAGGACTGCTGTTGTTCCCACTGGTCTGCTGTTCCTTCACGTCTCCTCATGCAGGGAGCCATGCAGCAACTCCAAGTTATTGCTGCTAAAATGTGGTGGTGAAAGAACTGGGGTAGTTCTCATTTCCTTTGAATTGTTGTATTTTTTATCCTAGAGCACAAGCCTATGTAATAGAAGGACACTCAGCTGGAAGGCTGCACTGCTCTGAAGAGATTAGAGAAAGGCTGGTATTAGCTGCAAAACCTTTCTTGCGGGTTTGTTCAGAAACATACAGCTTAAGGAGCTTAGTAAATTCTGGGTTAAAACTAGTAAGTGAATTCAGAGCAAGACAATATGGCCTGTGAAATCTGGGCTGATGAGAGAAGGCTGAATGTGTAAAACAATGGGGCCGGGAGTTGGGAACGCTGGGAGCCAAGCTGCGCAGCCTTAGGCTAGCCTGGGAGTTGCGATACACGTGATAAAAGCAGCCTGGTCCAATAGGGAAATTCTGCCTGAAAACTTCACTTCTGCCCTGAAATCATCAGCCTTCATCTCCGTCTTGCTGACATTTCCTGGCTCAACCGTTTGACTCATCAGTAGCAAAAGACAATGTGAGAAAAAACATTTTGCAATTCATGTTGTTCCTTTGCGTGTGTTCAAAATGGCTGCTGGGCAAGGGAAAGAAAGTCTTTTCCCAAAGTTTAAGAAAGGAAAACACAGCAGAGTGGCTCTGGGTCATGCTGTGTAGTCTGGCTATGTCACGCATTAGCAGTCATCCTTCAGGAGTTACTCTTCAATGCCTGAAGCTTCTGAATGCTTTCCTAAATGGGACTTTACTCCCTCCCAAGGAAGGGAGGGAAGACAGTAGTGACCTTTGAAGCGATCTTGTCAAAACAGGGATTGCAAAAAATGCCACTGCTTTTGATCAGAGACACCACTGTAAAAATAAAGGGCATTCAGTATCCTATCTTAATTTTTCTGACTTGCATTTGTCTGTAAAGTCTTGTCCTTTGTCTTCAAAAGCACCGTAGAGATGTGCAACATAAAAGGAACGATCATGGGGCCACCAAAGAGCCCCGTCTTTGTTGTTGTTTATACTGAAGTATTATGTTATGCTATTGGCAAAGTAATTTTCAGCTCCAAGTGAGACAAGATCAGTCACAGTGGTTTTCACAAGATTGATGTGAAGAGCTAGAGTGGTGCTAATTAATCAGAGATGGGGAGAGCGTGTGCCTGCATACTCAATTAGTGTAACATTTCCTAAATCGGAAAGGAGCTCTGCCATACAATAATACTACAGCAGAGCCTGAAGGGTGCCGGGATACAATTCATAATGAACTACCTAAACTCATCACTCGAGCACTTGCACCCCTAGACACTATTGGATGGTGAGTCCAAAGTGGATTTCTAGTCTGGGTACTGCAGTGTTGGGAATAACCACCAACGCTTGAAAGTTAACATTTCCTTTTATTTAGAAGATGTTACATTACTAAGGCTCCTTTATTATTATTATTATTATTATTATTATTATTATTATTATTATTATTATTATTATTATTATTATTATTATTATTATTATTATTATTATTGCTATTATTGCTATTATTGCTATTATTATTATTTACTTAAGCAGCAAGAAGAATAGGTGTTTGTTACAGATAAAGCATCTTTGCTATAAGCAATGTTAGTTACAGCTACTTTGCACTTTTCTTTGAAATCTAGTTTTTTCTAAGAGAAACTGCAGGTTGTCATAGCTGCTACAACACTATAAATAAAAATAAAGTGGTAGTTCCAGTTGTGTTGCAATGCTGCACATGGAAACTTAAAAATGAATACTGATCTCTACCTAAAAAAAGGAATAGTAGGACAGAGTACTTCCTGTACTTGGTACTAAATTAAATTCACTCTTAAACTCTAGTATTCGGGCTTGTTTGTTCTTCTCTTACAAAAAAAAAATAAAAAAAAAATAAAAATAACCTTTTTCTTGCCTATAGGTAGAATAACCTGTAACTATGATTTGAAAAAGCAGAAGATTTTAAGTCTTTGAAAATAAAGTGATTTAGAGGTATGGCAGCTTTAATTTTATCCAGATTTGTAGTTTACATCAGGCACAGCTGTTGAGTAAACCTGCAGAATGAATTAGAAATGGATTAATGAAGCTGTAAGACAAATACATTAGAATATTTTTAACAGCTCTCAAGGAAACCGTTTTATTTAATTTTAGTCATGTAATGGCTTTATACTCTGAGCAAAACAAAGTAAAACAATAGACTCAAATTCTAAATTGACAGCAAACGTATCATTTTTTCCACAGGCTTTTGAAGTATGCAAACCCATATAATTATTTTCTGACTAGTGAAATTGGTTCATATGGTTTATGAGGGGAAATAAGCCCTCCCTAACAAATACAGTCTGTGGCAGCTGGCCCTGTACCTGCTGCACCACTCTCTGGCTATAAAACCAGAGATAACGGTCCAATTTCATTTGTAGTTACGCTGCTATAAATCTGGAGTAAGTTCATTGGTCTGATTCCAGCATTAGAAACCTAAGTTATGTTTCCTCTCCCAATCTCTGTCATTTCGGACTATGTTCTATGTGATATGGCGTGGATGAAATGTGTCTAGTATCTCTGCTATCTTAATCAGAAATAGGTCACTGGTGTTTGGCTCTCCAAGAGGAAAACTCTCTGTTCAGCAGCCAGATAAGGGGGGAGAAGGGGATGATAGCTTCTGGTCAACTTACTCAAGAAATCCTTATGCTGATTATGTGCCTTGCTCAAGTTTATGCTTAAACAGTCCCTGAAAATACAAACTTCTGATGCCTCTGGGTTTGCAGAAGCCAGCTGGTAACTAGTTACTGTGTTAGTCTGTGGGTGGTTGTGGTCATCCTTTGAGCACGTTACTCCTGGAGCAGCATGGTAGTGGGACAGAAGCTGCCTGGCAAAATTACGAATGTAGGTTTACTGGTCTTAATCATGCTGCTGTAGTGAAACTGCCATAAATCTCTTATAATGCAGAACATCCTCTTTTTTTTTTTTCTGTTTAGCTGAAGTGTTACTATCTGAGAATTTACATTGACAGAAGGAAGATTATACCTGTGTGGAAGGACTCCCCCCAGTGATAGACAGGTCTCGCTGAGTTGCCCTGTAGCTGTTTGAAGCTGGCTAGAGACGGGTTTATTCTCTGTTCTGCTTAACTGTAGGTTTTGATTGCTTGTGTAACCGAAGTGCGGGTTCTTGGGAATCTGGATAAAAACAGTGCTCATAAGAAATAATTATCCTTGCCTTACGCTCAAGACATATTACTCTCTTGACCTAACCAAACATAGGTCAAACTGAGCTTAGCCCATTCTAGAGAGATTTGAAAGACCTGCGTATGTAGTTAAATTCCTGTACAGAGAATAAATCCTTTAGTTGATATCATAGGGTATATGGTTATTCTAAAAATGGTACTGAAATTGGAGAGCATGTGCAAGAGTTTTGTCTTGGGCCACTCTTTCTTGCGTTGTTTGATACCTTCCTTTGGCCATTGAGCATGGCTGATATGCTTAAATGTTACCAGTTCTATACCCTGGAGAATCACCTGGAGCAGCACATACATACATATTTTTTTCTCACTGCAGTGAATTGGCTGTGCTTAAAATCTGTGTGGGTAAAAATAAATAAAATTCAAGTCAATAAAATATAATAAATAGCACCCCTGTTACAGGTACAAAATGATACTGCTGTACCACAGAGAGAGTTGTGCAATTGTAGCAGCAGAAAATGCTTCTTAGACAAAAACGTGATCTTTCACAACCCAGAATAGATTTTTTCTACTTCTGTGTGACTTCATAGCCTAGTTAGAAAAAGCTTTTTTTTTTTTCCTTCCTCTTTGACCTTACATTGTTTGTGTTTGTTCGTATTTTGTTGAATACTGTAATCAATCCCAATTATCTCTTGGTCTCTACATTTGATTTCAACAAATGATATCATGCCATACCTAGAACCATTGGGGTTACCAATTACGTAACGTATTACAGAGTGGGTTAACCTATTAACAGCCTTTCCTCAGAATATTTTTGCAAAGATAATCTGAGTCATTAACCAGTAGAACAGGGACACAAGTTTTATTCAACCAGTAGAACAGGGACACAAGTTTTATTCCTAAATGCAGCTGACTGAAAATTGAGTTAAGTTTTCTAATTATATGGACAAACAGCCCCGGAAGATGTTTCTGTTCAAGCCATTGTTCTCTGATCAAAAGAGGTTTGTGACAGAATCGTCTTTTTATGAGATGAGAAATATGAGTTGTATGAAATGTGCTACCTTAATGTGATCTGTTATGAATTGTTAAGGTGTTTTCAAACTTCTTGCAATTAAATGTATGATTCTAGTAGGCTGTGATAATAATATTTTTTTCCTTCTTATGGACAGCACTTATTTCTTGTCTTTTTGTTCGTGGTTTAATTTTAGCCTTGATGTTAGACGTTTTCAGCTACATATGTGAATAGTGGGCTGTTCTTGCCCCCTTTCCAAAGGAGCAGATATTAACTTTCCATGAATGCAGCTCAGGTAGGAAAAGCAACATTTATTTTAACCTGTAGGAGGCACAATGAAAACTAGTGCTTAGAAGCTGAAGTGTCACAAATAAAAAAGCTGCAGAGTCATAGACTGTTGGTCTGACCCAGAGGGACATTTCTCATGTTCCCAAGTCCTTAGGTTGTATCTCCACGAGAAGTGGTGCCTGGGTCCTGGATGTGCTTTTTGCTAATGGATTCACCAAAGGATGGCTGTGTGCTTGGCATGGAAGAATTAGGGAACACTTTGAGACATTACCTCAGCTAATTCAATGCAGAAAAGAGCTAGGTATCTCTTCCCGACTCCTTTCCATCTTGGGAAGTGAGTTCCCATTTAGGACCACTTGTTTGTGAAGTCCTTGAGCTCATGAGCCTCCTTATTAACCTGTAGCTCTGGGTTATGTAATCCAGGCACACGAGCTGGCTGCCTGGTGGGACTGCTCAGGTCCTGAACCCATGGTAGTGGGGGGGATTTTCTTTGTCTGTTTTCCAGCTTGTGAGAAGCTTGACTGAAAGGCACAAATTAAAACCTAAAGAGAGCCTTACTGGAAGGGCCAAGCAGATGGAGATCAGCATGGAGACTGGTAAACAGCGTAGTAAGACAGAAGACAACTTGTACTGTTGCCCTCAGGCTGCATCTGTTACTGGAAATAAAACTTGGGGTTATCATTATTTTAACTTACCAAATATATACGGGCTGGCAAAAAGCAATTCTTATGTCTCTGAACATTTTTGTGAAAGCTCATCTTATGTTTCTGCAGTACGACACAACCCTATTTCTCAGACTTCACCTTCATGCAGACACTGAAGACAAGAAGTAATTGCCTCCATTCCCACCCATATTCCACATCAAGCATTTGCTGTTGAATCACTGATAAATTGTATGCCAGGCCGGCTGTACAGCTTAATCTCTGCCCTCTGTCTGTTTGCAAATAGCATGACTATGCATATTGAATCATATTCCAGATACTTTATTGACAGTAACTTTTCATAACCTTATACCCATGGCTATGTTTAAGCAGTTTATCATTGCCTGTATATCTACCAAATAAATTAAACACAGTTATTTATAACAAAATGACTCTAAAGCTGTGAAGTGCTTATGGTATTTTTAATAAGCAGAGGATTTGGAAACCACTACGATTTCCATTTTTGCAAGTAAATTAGTATAATTATGTGTTTTAGTTACTAAAATAAAAAACAAATTGCAAAGCATGTTTTTATTCTATTAATAAACTTGGCTAAAATGCTGATTCTTCAAATACATTCTACTGGGTAGGAAAGGACGAGGTTAATGATAAGATAGCTGCCTTTTATTACCTCTGTAGTTAGAAAGCCTTGTTTTTATTTATTTATTTATTTATTTATTTTGGTATGTTGTTGGTGGGTTTTTTTTAGGTTTTTAGTTCCTGGAACAGTGAACAGATATATATATGTTTTTTCAAAAGTGGAGATTATGTTGAGAAAGCACCATGAAGATGTAGCCATACCAGAATAGTCCTGTTGTGAACTGACTGAGGGTTTCTAACTTGAATGCTCTAGGTTACAGGTTATCCCTGTTCATTTATTGGTAGTACGTTTTACAGATCACCTATACACTGCTCTAAACTGGCAACTTCAAGAGCAATGACTTGAAAATATTTTTCCCATCTCCTTACATTATTATTTTTTTTTTTGCTCATGCTTTTTTATTTTAAAAGTATAATACAAGAGTGTTTAACCTGAGTCAGTGCATTGAGGACCAGCCTTTGGTGCCCTGTGCTTGGCCCTGTTTCAGTGGAGGTGCAGTTGCCAATAGGGGTAAGGTTCCTTCCCGCACTGGGACCTGGACCTCAAGTCTCCTCCCTGCTCCCTGTCTTGCTTCTCCTATCAGTAAAATGGATTCTCACTTATCTCTGAGAAGTCCTCTGAGCTTGTCAGGGGGAAAGCGGTGGATATTTTATAAGTGAAGTATGTAAGGATAAGACACATGGGAAGTGATACAGTGTCTGCTGAAACTGATGGGTATCTCCTTTTAGTTAAATAGAGGCTGAACCAGAAGCTAAGACACCCGGCAGTGCTTGGGTAGGAGCTCTACACTGCGCAGTGTGTGCGTATACTGACGAGCTGATTGGGAATGTGTAAAAGAAAAAAAAGTTTTTCTTATGAGCTGTGGTTTACAAAATGTTTATAATGATTTGATTTTCATTACATAAACTCTCATCTGTTTTTGATTAGTGTCTGGGTGTAAAGACTTTATTTTGTATGTCCTTTTATAATTTTATACAGGAACAATCAAAACCTGAAGGGATTCTGCACTGTTTGTATATTAAATCAGTCCTGATGGTCTTAATCTCATCAGTAATTAAAAACAAAGTTAACTGGGTACTTGATTGAGATGTAAGGATGTTGGTAATTCACTGTTTCCCTCTCTAGAACAATAATGTTTTGGGGGTTTGGCTTACATCAGAATTTTGCAGTGCTTCCAAGAAGTTCAATCTTATATCCATGGAGGGTGTTTTTGTTTGTTGGTTTGTTCATTTGCTTGCTTTGTTGTTGCCGTTGTTTTGTTTGTTTTTGTTTTTTTTCTTTTGATAAATAATTTTGACTTAAGCATACTTTTGACTTGGGTTAGGTGGCAGGATCCACATAGGTATGAATGCCAGGCCGTAAGCTGTGTCGCTTTTTTTTTTATTTACTGGCACAGGCTGCCTGGAGAAGCTGTGGATGCCCCATCCCTGGAAGCATTTAAGGCCAGGCTGGATGGGGCCCTGGGATCCTGCTCTGGTGGGTGGTATCCCTGCCCATAGCAGGGGCTGGGAACTGGGTGCTCTTTATGATCCCTTCCAACCTGAGCTGTAATTCTGTGATCTTCCTGTTTCCATAAGTTCTAGGGATACTGGAAGCATTGCGTAGTCTGATTCACTTTGTAGGATAGGCATTACCCAGTGATTTCCAAGCCAAGAATTCCTTTCTGACGTTTGTCCTTTGCATAAACACTTTTTTTTTTTTTTTATATCTACAGACTGACTTTACAATAGCTCCATGATAGCCTTATATGTAATGTTGCAGTGGTTCGTTCCCCTTCTGCTAGGTCAGTGCTGATTTCTGCCCCTATATGATACAATTTCACATTCCAGCCACTGGATTTGATGTCTTTGCTGGGCTGCAGCTGTCTCCTCCCTGTGTTCTTAGCATTGATCCTAGATGAATCGAGTTAAACCAAAAAATGACTCATCAAGTCTAGGATGGAAATTAGAAAATAATTAGGAACCTGGAAGGCAACAGGGGCAAAGTCATACCTGCTTTGTAAGAAATCTGTATTTTCTTGACCCCAATTCATTAATGCAATGCTGCTTTTTCTGAAATGTCTTCTTTTTCAATTTCCTTTTTAGAAAAGGTTTGCATAGTGGGATAGTAACAATAGCCTGGCAATAATCTCATACATATGTTGAACAGTCAAAACACTATTTTCATCCTAAATGATAGCTGGCTGCTTATATCTCCAAAGAATTTGTCAGTGTCTGGCTACAGCATCGTGCTGGGAATTCATGTGACCTGAAGTCTCTGTCAAAACCACTGCTTTTCAAAGAAGTCTCTCGTTCTTTAAGTTTGACCTGCATGTATATATTATGTTCCAAAATGCATCAAAATGATTCAGGTTAGAACAGTTCTCTAGGAAAAACTTACCACTTCATAGAGCATTTGTTCCTGAGAGAGCATTTTTAGTCTTTTTAGATACCAGTTTTGCCTGCAAAATACCCATTTCCAGCAGCGGTGGTTTTTGTGTGTTTATTAAATTTGCTTCTTTAGATAGTTTTCTAGGTGCTAATTGCCTGCAAATTTAGTAATTTGACAATGTACAAAACTAACAGTTTGCATAAGATGTTTTCTAGCATAGTCCTTTTTTTTTCCCCAAGAAATCAGCACTTTGCTTTTGCTCAGGGAATGAAGAGTCCTCAAACTAGAGGCCAAAGCTGTGACCTTCAGGTCTCTGAAGACCTTCGCAAGTCAGAGGAAACCAGAAAGCTAGGGAAAGACATTTGAACAGATGCCTGGTTACTTCCACGTGAACACTGGTTGTGCTTGCATTTCACTGAATCAGAGCTCATGGTACCTGTCCGTGCCCCTAAGCTCGATGTGCTCAATGCCTGCCTTGTCCAGCGTCCCCGGGCTGAGCAAGGTGGCAATTCTTTTCCTCCTGAAAAGAATGCTGCAGGTATAGTTTAGGGCACATATGTGCTGATTCCAACAGTTATTTTTTGAAACAGTATACAACTTTCTTTTTTTTTTTTTTTTATCCTTTCCTTAAAAAAAAAAAAGTAGAAAAAAGTGGCATGTGAAATCTTTGTCCTTGAACATTGCTCTGCATTGGTGACGCTCCGGTATAAATGCAGGTTCGTGCTGGTGTTAATGGCTCTCTGTTCATCTGATAAGCCCCCACATGCTGTGATATTTGCAGGTTGAAGACGGTGAGTGTGACTCCAGCAGAAGCTGGGTACCCCTTGTGTTTGGGGACTGTATCCCAGTGGAGAGGCACTACAACCAGGGCTCGGGTGGGCTGAAGGAAGACATCTTCCAGGAGCTCCTACAGCCCCCTGGCCAGCTATCGCTCAAGGAGCCTGTACAGCTGGCAAATTAATTTCTGCCCTATTGAAATTAAAAACAAATAAATAATTGCTACAGTGTGATGGTGCATTTTAATATAAGTAATAAATTCATGGTAAATTATATTTATACTGAAACAGGGAGGCACCATGTATCTTTGGTGATTTATACACACAATCTGCCAAGTTACTGAGCTAATATTAATTTGTGGGAGACATCAACCTCGCTCTGCAAGATAATTTAGATTATTCCTCATACAATTCCAGTGCATTCATGTGAAGCTATGGGAACAATAAAAATATTAATAAAGGACTTAAAACTAGAAAAGCTTATGGGAAAGAAAAAGCCCCATACGTCTCTGAATAAATCTTGTTCCTTATGTGCAGATTTATTTCTTAATTCTTATTCTGTTCTAGTATATTTTCTGTAGTTTTCTAGCCTATGTTCATCACCATGGTATTTGAATACTTTGAGGTAGTCCATTAAGTAGCATGTTCATCAGATCATTATACCCTGTCACTGAGGAGAGGATTAAATAGTGATATTGCATCTATTAATCTGGGAAACTGTGCTTCAATTACAGCAGACTGAAGAATGGATGGAGAGATGAGTTTTATTGGCTTACGGTTTTCATAGCACATAGATGTTTTACTTAAATTTTTTCAAAGACAGATGCATTAGAAAAATAAAAACACCAAATTAAATTATTTGAAAATCCACATAATGATATAGGAGAATTACTTATATTTTACTAGGTAATTATCAAATAACGTAGATTAGCCATTTGAAGAAAAGAATGTTACAATCTGTCTATCCAAGTAGCAAAAATAAAATATTATTATTTTAAAACTACCGTGCACGAAGGCTATCAGTCTCCTAGGGAAGGGATGCGGAATAGAAAAATTATCGACATATATTTAGAAAAGAATATATCAGCTGCAGAGGAAAATAAGCCAGAAAATTTCATCTACTGGTAATTGAAAAGTTAAAATTTCCATGTGCCAGCAGCTAGGATTGGAGGGGACAAGCAAACATCAACCAAAACCATGATAAAATATTAAATAAAACTTTAAAACTATCCCCATGCAGCTTTCACAGTTCACCACAAGTATGTGCACTGGGACATAGATGACTATGTGGATAGATTATATTAGTTCACTGGAGCTAGATGGAAAAATTCAGAAGTTATGTAAAGGTTTTCAAACATAGATATTGCATCCCAGCAGGAGAAACAACTGTACAGAACGGTGACATGTAAGAGTTCTATAAATTTTTAATTAACAAAATTCATTCTTTTTTTTTTTTTTGAAAGCTTTTGACTGCATAATTGAGATGAAAGTTTTTCAGACTTGTTTTTCTACAGCCTGTGCCTTTTTTTAAATGTAACAAAGGTTGCATGAGACTAACCAGAAGATATTTGTCTTCATCAAGTTTATACATTTTTCATTTATTTTTATTTTGAAAGCAATCATTTAAAAGCTTGGAGAGGGGAAACTAGCAAAACTTGTGTGTTCAGCTGAGACAGCTTTGTGGCCAGAACTTTTCAGGTGGTATTAATAAGATCCTGGTTACAACAGCAGCCAAACAGTCTGAAAGTGTAGTCTGAGAAGGCTGTTGACAGAGCAGAAGGGGCATTAGTGGTGGCTCTACACCCACTTGGATGTGGTTCTTCTGAGAATTAAAAAGGTATGAGCTTAATATATGAAATTGTCCTTTAGCATAGTAGGCTCAGTGGTGCTTGCATGATTCCTGATCCCCCTGTAGCCCCAGAATGGGAAACGTATCACGCTGTGCTGCCTGGGTTTGGCTGTCCCTGCCCTGTTCCCAGTGCCTCCTGTGAGCAGAAATGTGGGAACTGGGGCTGAGGCTTAGCGGGAGGTGATGTGAGAAAAGCACCAGTAAATGGCATTTGGTTACAATACCACCACAGGGAAAACGTAAAGACTGCTTCCTGAAAGGTTGTGTGTGTGAATGTTTCTCATAAATGGAATGAGATTTGGTGACTGCATTATGTGCACTTGCTTTGCAACAGAAGCAGAGCAGTATAAAGAGCAAAGTGCAAGCTTAGAAGTTACATTTCAGTCAATATATTGCTGTACTCTCTACTTCTTGACACTTGTAATTTGTTTATCTTCTTTTTTTACTAAAACAATTAGCTCACCCCCACTATCCTCTCTTAAAGTGCTGGTGATAAGCAATTAATTATGAAATCACTTTATCACTGTTTCTTAAATGCAGTTTGTTGATTGACCAATGACAACATACTAATAATTACCTGTAACTGTCTTTCTGATTTATCTGGTTTTACAGTAAGCTACATTTAATAATAGCAACCTTGCTTTGCCTCCAACCCTCTAGAGACTTGCCTAAGTAATAATTACTTGCAGATGCAGCTCATTTGTGCCCTGATTCACACCCATTTGGTCCCAGTGAGGTCAGACCTTTCACATTTATGCTTTCCATCTTTAAGCAAAACAATACATTGATAGGGAACAAAATACAAAAATACACAAAAAAAAAAAAAAAAAAAAACAACCTGCAGGATTTATGTATGAATGTGTCCCCCTCCCCCAGGAGCAAGGGTTTTGCCTCAAAACTTTTGGAGACGTTTCCTCGAGGTACCCCTACTGGCTTGTTTTATTTTCCTGCAAACTTGAAAAATCACTTTTGACCAATTTCACAACCTGGAGCACAGATCAGGTGGCTTATTTTTTCAGGCTGGTATTTCTGTCCAGCTGTCCATCCTCCCAGAAATCTTTGTGTCTGCTGGCAAGTCTCCTGAATGCGATGGGACAGGAGGAATGGGGTTAGGAGGTGGGTGGATAACAGTGTGATGAGTCTCATGAAGACAAGGGCCATGGTAGAGAAAAGTGACTCTGTTAATGCCTCTCCCAGAAAGGCCACAGGGATTGTGTTCTCATTAGACATCAGAGAATCCCCTGGGGAAGCAGCTGTTGTGCATGCCTTGGCTCTTGGGGTTGGGGGGGAACCTTAAATCAGAGTACACACATTGCTAGATACCAGTGAGGCCAACTGCAAGGTGCAAAGTCCATTGGCAATCCAACTTGTGTTATTTTTGCTGCCTGGTTTCCTATTCTATGTATAAGGGTCTGTTCCTATGAGACACTGAACAGCTCTGGCTATAAAGCAGTCTGATCATTGCTATTCGCTTGTCTTCAGCCTCTCCTGGCTCTTACGGGTATTTAAAGGGTTTTATGGTGCATAATCAAACCTCTTCTGAGTAGGCGATAGTGAAGGGGACATGGGAAATCATCCCATGACAGATTTTAGTCGTGAAATTTCAGAAGTGCTTTTGCCTGGGTATGCCAAGTAAGGAGAGCCCCATATATTGGCATGCATTGTCACTGCAGTCTGTGGGTAGCAATGAAAAAGATAACTGACCACGCAATTTTCTGGGAAAGAAAGGGGCATTATCAGCGAAGATACTGGAAAAGTTGATTAGAATACTAAATGAGCAAATATTTTACTGTCATTACTTAAGGCTTCCTAGGAAAGGAGATAACTTAACATTAATTGCCTATCAGAGAAATGGTGGAAGATTATGACCAATGAATGTGTGGGATACAGGATGAACATTCAGATGTAGGAGAAAGAGGGTAAAACAAATAATAATTTTGTGAATGTGTATGTGATAGAAGCAGTTGAAAAATGTTTTTAAAATTAAATTAATCTTGTATGTGTGTGCGTGTACATGCAATTTTTTTATTGGATTAGCAGAGACATCTTTCAGAATTATGAAATACAAGCTGTATTCTCCAATACCGAGAGCTCTTATAATTGCTAGAAGTACAGTAAATGTCCCTATCATTCTCTGGGTTTAATCTCAGCATAATTAGCTCCTTGCACAATGGAGTGTTTAATTTGAATGGCTGCCAAGGCTCATTAAGTTAGAGAAGTAGTTCCTGAGATCTCTGTTCTTAAAATTGGGACTCTTGTATGAGAGAATTTTCACTGAAGGTGTCAGAGTTCTTTTTGATATTCCACTATTAATTTTAGGCAGGAAACTAAATATTTAAAGAGATACTGATGCATCTTTCTACCAGATATGAGGAGCTGGACTTCACACCTTGCTCAGAAATGTATCTGCAGTCTAGCAGATCTTTCAGAGCAAACTGGGACAGAAGCAGTGTGCAATCAGTACTGCCTTGAGAATGTAAGAGAATATTTTTCTATGAGCGTATATTTGCTTTTGCTGGTAATAGTTGCAAAATAATTAGTCCTTTTAATTAGGATAATAGGAACCTCAATAGTGAATATTATTGCCATTTATTTGTAATATTTAAATCCTTTCATCAAAGATTTTCCCTAATATGAAATTGATGTTTATTATGCGTTCTTGACTCAGATTATCTCTGTTCTGCTTCTCTGAGTCCTTCCACCACTGCAGAAACTATTTCTGATATACGTGGCTGGCAGCGGGACTATGCTGTTGACTGAGGGTAATTGTATTCCTCGTGTTACCTGGCAATTACCTGTGACTCATTCATATTGTCACCTAAATTAAAGCAACACTAGACTGCATCATCCTGACAGATCTCATATTTCTCCTTTTCAGATTGGAATACTAACAGTGCTGCTTCATATCACTTGCAGACCAAAACTAGATGTCAAAGGCTGTAACAAAAATGTTTGAAACACATCAAAAGCCAACGATCTTGTTTGCAGAGTTTGAGGCTGGTTCTTGGCAGAATCACATGCTTCTTTACACCATTGGGACCTTACGTGCGTTGCCCGCTGCGTAAGGTGTAGGACGGCTATGTAAATAGCAAGCTGATGTGAAGGAAAAAAGCCCACTGAAAAATGACAACTGACATTGCTGCAGACCCTATCATTTTTCTTTGTGCTTGGATATTTTCTTCCTTTCTGAAACCTGATCTTTTTAGATTTATAGAGCAGACAGTGTCTCTTCCATTGTCGTGTGCTGCGTAATGGTCTCCGGACAGTAGAGATTGTATGATAAGAAGAGTGAAGAATCAGACCCCTTGAGTGCAAAAACGTACTGTGTTCACTGCCAACAGTGCTGAAGTCTGAAATTTCAGAAAACTGTACCAGATGTCTTTACATATACATCTTGTACTTCTTCGTACTGACTTGTGTTTCCTATCTCTTGAGATTTCACAGTGCTAGCCCAAGACTAGTGGACATGGTTTCCATTTAAATTGCCTGAAATATATGTGAGGGTTTCTGTTAGGGTCTGCCATGGTTTATACATACGTGAAATAAATGAAAACGTTTCTGTGGATCAAATTTCTTCAGACGTGGCACATGATCTACATGAAATTCTCAAATGCATCTCCATGCTGGTTAGTATGCCTGCGTGGAAAAATGCTTAGCTCCTGTTCTGTTGCTTTTTGAGACAGTCTGGGAGAAATGTATAGACATCAACTTCAAAACAAAAAATATAAAACCAAACCAACTAAACAGAAAACACCTGAACTCTGTTCCCGATTCTCTGCTTTAGAGGAGGGAGAGCTGCCTCATCTCTGTTTCCAGTCTCTCTCTGATCCTCCTAATACAGATTTTCATACTGCTTGCAGACTGTGAGGCAAGAACTGTCTCTTCCTGTATTCGCACAGGACACAATGGAACCCTGGGCTCAGCTGGGTCTCTGACTTGTACCAGAATATCAACGTAATTAGTACTAGCTTCAGACTGCAGAAAGACGTGGAGGATGGATTATTTGTTTATTTAAGAAAAACCTAAAGAGCTTAGATGGCAAGATTTGCATGAATTATACATTACCTGAAAGTGGCTTTTTATATTTTCTGCTTTTTCCAAAGCAGGTGATGAAGCTATGCATGTAAGTATACTTGGTATGTGATCCCATTGCACAACAATGAAATAAGTCTTAGCTTCATCTTTAGGAAAATATTAAAATAGGCATACAGGTCAAGCTGAAGGTCTGATTAGCCCAGTATTTTGCATCTTTGGTGACCCAATAGGACAGACTAGGGAAAGCATAAGAAGGCAGCAATGCTCCTTCCAGCAGTGGTCTGTGTAAGGGGCTTCTTGAACCAGAAGTTGTATCTGCATAATTGTTTTTCATAGCTTGTGACTAAATTTTCTTCCATACATTTTCTAATTGATTTTTTCCCATGAAGTTTTAATATTTTTGGCTTCTTCAATGTCCTGTGGCATTAAACAAAAGGAAGAAGCACTTGTTGTCTCTTTTAAACCCACTGACTCATAATTCCATCTGATACTCTATAGCTTTTGCGTTGGCAGAAAGCATGAATGGCAGCTCTGTTCATCTTCCTGTGCAATTACAGGTTTTTAAGGACTGCTAGTATATTTTTCTCTCTCCATCCTGAATCATCTCTTTTACAGGTCTGGACTTTTTTTTTTTTTTTTTTTTTCTTTGAAACAGAAGCCATTGTTTATCTGTGGTCATCCTTGCTGCCTTTTCTGTTAACTGTTCTATGTCCTTTCGGAGACAAGTGAACAGAAAGGCTCCCAGCATTCTGGGACATGAGTTTCCAAGACAATTACAAAGTGTTTTGCTCTTCCCTAATACTTTTGTGGCAATTCTTTGGGCTTTGTTTGCCTTAGAACTGCTGTGGAGTACAGAGGTGACACGCAGAGAGCTGCCAGTGTGAGTGATTACTCTGAAGTCTTCCCTGAATGTTACTAGCTAATTTCAAGTCCATCATTGTATATATAATTAGGGTTGATTCGGCATTGATTGTCATTGAATTTCATCTGCTATTTATTGCACAGTGTTGTGAGAACCTTGTATAACTCTTATTTTTGGTGCAATAGAGGTGGCATGATCTGCTGATCATGAGTTGTTTATTTTTAAATATTCCGCAGATAATTTTAATAATATATATATATCTATATATTTACTCATTTTCCCAGTTAAATTAAGATTTGAGTGTCTGTTTTGATTGAGAATCCTTTCAGTGTCAGCTTCCTTCCATGGGAAAAACTGACCATTTATTGCCACTGTTTTTCCTATTTTAACCACTGTTGCATCAACTTAAAATGCCACATGAACATTTATTTATTTTGATAAATTAATGCTGCCCTATCTAGGGTGTGCTTATTTTAATTAAAAGTAGGTTATAATGTTGCAAGTTACTTAAATCTGTTCCCATTTAATGTTCATTCACCAGAAGACTTTACCCACCAGGGTTTGTACCAATTTAACGCAAATAGATTAGAATTTAAGTTGATTTCATAGTTCATAAGAAACCTTTACAGAGATGAGCATATGTGGAGCTGACAGTAACATTTAATTCCAAAATGTGCAAAAAAAAAAAAAATCAATAAAATCTATTTTTAAATAAATTGGAGCCTTAAGGCAGCTGTTTAATATATAAAGTTACTGCTCTGAATTTATATTCTCTAGATTTGTCTGAGTCACTGAATTCAACTAAATATTTCAGCATTTAATAAAACCCTACCGTATATTATTTGTTAAGGATCTCGGCAACAGCCATTTAGAGATCTCTTCCTCCTCATCAAATAATTAAGAGCAATGAAGTACAGCAGCCAATCTGAAGTCAGGATAATGCTGGTCACTCTATATTGTTATTTCAAAGGCAAAACAAAAAGTAGAGGCACAGATGCTTAAAATCTTCATTTCTACCTGCTTATGGCCTCTGATTTAGTCAGTGAAGCACGATGAATCTAAAAAGGCTGGTGGGAGACGTGCAAGGTCCTCAGAGAAATTAGAGAAGAAAATTGCAAAGTTAAGTTGGAAGCTATGGTGAGCTGAGGAGCTGTGAAGAAGATAAGGCTTTCCTCCTAAGTGGGTATTTAAAACCAGGGATCGTCACACAGTTTGTGGAAGTGGCACACTCAGCTTTCCCACCTCGGTCCGGCTCGGTACGCGTTGTCTGCTGAGCAGGCCCTGGAGAAGCACAGGGCTGAGGGGAGGGATGAGCACCTTGAGTGCTTGT
This sequence comes from Anas acuta, assembly GCF_963932015.1. Classification (NCBI taxonomy): domain Eukaryota; kingdom Metazoa; phylum Chordata; class Aves; order Anseriformes; family Anatidae; genus Anas; species Anas acuta. Next base: position 8,133,696 of record NC_088989.1, on the reverse strand, counting down.
CCCATGAGGTTATCCACCTCCAGTTGAAATTCGACTTAGGAATTTCTATTCCTCTTGGAAGGAAATATTGTTCAGTAGCTTGCATCTAGGCATGCCCACCTGAAAGGGCCAGCTGTGGAACAGCTCCGAGCGCAGGCCTCGCTTCCACAAGAGAGTGGAAAATTGCGGGATTGTGTGATTAAATTGTACTTGTCCCCCAAATGTTGTGATGTTGTGTAGCAATAAAGCTTATTTTGGGTTACAGTGTTTTTTGTTTGGGATTTTTCATGTTTAGATACGAAAAGCTGCCTGCGGCATGGCAGAGGTATGAGAATCCCAAGGTGTAGGTAGAGCTGTTCTTACCAGTACAATCTCGTTTTTTTTTTATGTATCATATGATCTTTTTGGATTGTTGTAAAGAGAAGATGGGGTTGAATATGGCAGAGGGATTCTAGCAGAAAAACCGAGGTGGGCCGAGGTTTACGATGGGATGGTCTACAAGGAGGCTCTGGTATTTTGCCTTCTGCTAGAGCTGTTTGTAAAGCCAGTGCTGCGGCCGCTCTTCCATTAGCCCAGTGAGACATCTGCAAAATATAATATTGATTAGACATAAAAGGGAGAGCATGGCCCATAGTCCTGCGGTTCTGGGTAGACGAATCCTGCCGTTCCTAGTGCTAATGGCTAAATTATGACCTCAGCCTTGTCAGCCCGAATCTGGCCCTGCTGGAATCAATAATGCAGTTGGAGCTGAGCTATATTTTGCCTTTCATCTCCATTAGGTCTGGGGGTTGACAGTAGAGAGTAGGAGCTGGCGGTTTGCCTCGGACTACAGAGATGGCCAAAAGTATGGAAGTACGATCTTGTTGTTAGCTCAAACAAATGTCTGCCACAGGCTGCTGAATCTTATCGCACTTGTTTTGCTTGCGAAATATTGTTTGAGCTGCAGTGATTACTCAGCCACTCTTATTTCCATTCATATTTTATCTATATCCTTCCCAAAGGAGGAGAGGAGTTATTTTATGCTTAATTAAGTGTAAATAAGTGATTGTCTGGTTTTGTTTGTTTGTTTTCTTCTTTTGAGTTTCCTGGGCTTTTACTTACTCATTTACGTGCATGGTTTTGGTCTGTCCTAGGAAACTGATCTATGGAGGGGCTGGCCTTTTTTAACTAAGTGAAAGCTTGATCAAAGCACCAGTCAATAAACGCATGCAGTTCCTGGGTGCTAAGTAAACTAATGAAATACTTTGTGTACCCTGCCAATAAAAGGTGAAATATGGTTCCTATTTTCCTAATATTACTCTTGGAGCTTTGCAGCTGGAACTAAATTGCCACTTTTCTTGTAAATTGAGTTGTAAAGTGCTTGTGCCAAAATGACAAGGAGTTGCTTGAGAAGTTGGATGAATGCAAGCCTTCCTTTGGCCAAATTACCGGGAGCCCAACTTTAAGTGTATTGTGAGGGTGAAGAATGTGTCTGTTGTCGTGTTTGCTGGGTAATGTGGCCCGTGTTGGCCAAGAGCCACTGAACTCCAAAAGGGATTACATTTGTTTGAGATTTATGCAGGAGTTGGAGCCTGCAGAGAGGTTGACTGAGAAGGTACAGCAGAAATTAGAGACCTCTTCACTGTTCTTTTCTAACACTTTTTAATCATTTTGTTTCTAGCAAGGAGATTTTGAATACTGAAGGTTGCAGTCTTAGAGAAGCACAGAAGGCAGCCACAGGCCATTTGAAAATAGCTGTGTCCTGGAAGAACTAATATGGTATTAAATACAAAGCCCTTTTATCTCCTTACTGATTATCCCTGATAGTACTGAAATGAAAACAAAACAAAGAAACCCTACTTGTGCTCTCCTCAATTATTCCCAAATTGTTCACAATAAATATTTATTTTTATTTTTGTTTCATATCAAGAAGCCCAGCAGATGATTCCTTCTTGCCCCTCTCTAGCATGTTTGTCTCTTTCACTAAAAGCACTTCACTTGCATGAAGTTTTTGATCCTTGTTTTATGTAGCCTCTCGCTTCTGTATAGTCAAGGGACTGCACAAGAACGTTAGCTTTCATTTCTGCTACAGGAGTAGGAGTTGCCTGGCCCTCTGCTCGGAAACATGACTGCAGTGCACTTTTAAATTATGTCCTTTGATAATTTCACAGTAATATTCCTTCTCATTTTAGCTTTGATGAAAAGTCTATATCGTTCTAGGGACATTAGAGTATTGCTGTATTTGGTGATTGAAATTTAGCAGTAATGCTCTAACATTTAGAAATGTACATTTCTGCTGCTGCAAACGCTGTGAGTTTTTTGGTAAAGTGAAAACTAATGGTTATGGCTTTCATAGTGTTTTTTTGTTTGGTTGGTTGTTGTTTTTTTTTGTGTTAATAAAAGCCAGTTCATATACATTCAGAGTATTTCATATTTACAGTGTTGAGGCTTGTCTTGCTGCACAGTTCGTGGTAGGTCCTTTCGATGTATGTGGGCTCTGTGTTCCCTGCGGTGTAGCAATCTTTTCAGCAGCTTTTGTGGAAGATGTTTCCTTTGTGCATTCCCTGGCTGGTGTGTGATAACAGTGGAATGCAGGTTTTTTTTTCTTCATGAAATCACTGGGGGATTAGGTGCTTGGGATAAGTTTTAGAATGTACTTGCTGCTTTTTGTCAAATGGCAAGGAGCTATCAATAGACTGAATTGCTGTGCACAGAATAGAGGGTAGGAAGAGTGTTGTCACCACCTCTTTTTTTACATGGAAAATGAATATAATTACTGATCGTTTCAACTTTTATTTCCATTTTTCATATGCATCGGGGAGCTTAAGACTGACAAAGGTTAAATCTGTCCCGTGTAAGGTCTTGGACATAATCAGAGTTTGAAATAGCCAACTGTAATACCTAGAGCTGCCTGCAGTTTGGTTGTATTGCCATGTTGTACTATTAGCAGGAAATGATGGAAACGCTATTTTTTTCGTCTTGTATCTAAGGTGACCAGAGTTGATATTCTCTAGAGAACCTAGAGAACATCAACTTAAATTTAAAAGCTGTTACCTGAGTTATTAGGATCGTATTTTTTAGAAAAAGTGTATGCATCCAGGTGCATGAAGTAAAATCAGGACTGGAAAATGTTATGTAAAGTCAGGTCATCTTGGCAAATCTGGTAAAGTCAAATGTCTCATTTAATTTCCCACACCATCCCCAAGTCTTTCGTGTTTGTAAGTAATCAGGACCTTGGAAAATTGTCAGAAGTTTGTGTATTTTGTTACTTTTTTGTAGACATTGAAGTATTTTCTATGGCTGCTTCTTCCTTTCAGATTCATATATGCGAGTCATCAAATACGCTGTATTGAGATTCAGACTAAATAAACAATGATCAGCAGCTAACTTTGTAAATCAAACCACAGTACATGACCTTGCGTTTTCTCAATGAAAGTCCTAAGCCTAGAAAATGTAGAATGTATTTCGAAAGCTGACTTTATTTTGGTAGAGGAATGAGCGTGTTATGTTGCCTTGTTGGCAGAAAATCACACGGTACATTTCTTAACTTTTAAGTTCTGGGCTCTGTGACACTTTCAGTTCTTTCTAGTGGCACGTCAGTAATGAACATGGGGTTACACAGCAAAGTAGAGGGATAGCCAAACAGTTCTTTGGGGAGAAATACAGCAGTTTGGGGAATTTGTATGGTTGTTTTTGAGCATGTTCAGTTGGGAGAGGTAGGGGGAGTGTATTTTATTTTAAAAACTTCTTTTAAAAAGATGCTTTATAAAATTATTGCTTTTTATGAAGCATTGGTTCACTATTATGCTGAACTCCTCATGTCTCTGTTACGCATTTTTGCTTATATAAGGCATTTAAGAAAGCAATATATGACTTGGTTGCTGCCTATAAATTCAAATAAATCCTCAGCTGAACTATTTAGGGGCAATAGACACAGACTTCTGGGGGAAGTGGGACTTCATTACATTCCTGAATGCATTTAGATACATTCAAACCACGTTAAAAGTTTGGCTTAAATTGAAAAATGCTGGAGTCTCTCCGAGTCAGAGCTGCAATTAGGGCAAATAGACTGTGCAGATGCAGATGGAAATCCCTGCAGATTCAGATAAAAACCCAATTTTATAACCCCACATAGGGGCGTGCTACCTTCTGGCTTTGTGTAGGTGGCAAATGATGCCTGAAGGCGAGTTCGACCACCCCAGAGCCGCCTTTGTCCCCACAGGGCAGGCTTGAAGGCCACTTGCATCAGGCCAGACAGGCGTGTGGAGGGGCCGTGGGCCCGATTTGGGGTGTGACTGTTGGGATAGGTAATGGGGTGATGGCTATCTTGGCAGCAGCGAGAGGGGAGCGAACTGGAATTGCCCAAATCATCGGTGGCTTTGCCCCGCTCTTTGCTTGGTGCCAGAGTGCACCTATGGCTACAGCAGTGAAGGAGGAGCAGGAGGTGGATGTTCCTCCTCCGTAAAGGGGCAGGATGCCATAAAACCACCTGTTACATCCCTATCTTTCCTCCTCTAATGTTTAGAGAGATCAACTTGATGCCGTCTTCCCAGCTGAGGAGACTAAATCCTGCCCAGGCTTTCTACAACATTATTTTTTTTTATTAATTCCCTGCCAATGGTTTCAGAAATGTCGTGATGCTTTGTTAAGGGGCTGTACAGGTGTGGTCATTGTGGACAGGCTGTCTCTACACCCTGCCTTTGAAGAGCTTTTGCCCAGCTGTGTCTGCCTATTTGTTCGTTGCCAAATCTTGCTCCACTGAGGCTGACTGTGTGATTGGCGTGTCAGATTCACCCAGGGAAAAAAAAAAAATACAGATTTTTCATCTTGACCTAAGGGGCTGACAGAGTCCCTAATCAAAGGAAATTGCTTCTGCCTTAGTGGAGAGGGAACTAAAAGCTTTTGGATCTGGCATCATCTCACAGCAAGGATTCTTTGGAAATTCTGTTTCAGCATCCCTTAATTGTGCCTTCAGACTTTCCTCCTGAAGTGCTTACCTGGAAGAGTTAAATTAATCACCAAGTCCCGGTGCTGTAGCTGTTTTCCTGTTGTTTTTCTTGTGCTGTGAGATGATTAGCTGACTGGACAAGCTTGGCATCTTGAAATCTTAAACTGTCTCTTGGCATTTTTTTATTGCTTTTAAATGTTGGTTAACATTTAGTACGTAGTATTAAATATTACTATACCCTGGGTGTTCTAAAAATTGATAAACCCATTAAGAGAAATGCAGGGCAGGTGAGCTTTTAGATGATGGTTTCTCAGAAACATTAAGTATATTTTATACGTATTGGAGACTATAATTTTTTCACATGGTAAAACTGACTGAGAGTGATTTGGTTGATGTACCAGTTTAACTGAAGGTCTTTGTTAATAATTTGTGAAACTTCCTTCAGGTAAGTTTAAGTTAAAAATGATTTCAGATTTGACTGAAGTTTAATTGGCACAAAGGGCAAACCTCCCAATGTTGGTACAAGAAATGAACGTGCTCCCTTCTTTCCATAATCAAGAGATTACAGAGAGCAACAGTTGGAAATACAATTCCAAAATTTCCATGTCATGTATATCTATTTGTTCATTTTGTTCCAGTCTGTCACACTAAACCTCTCTGCAACAAGTAGTAAATTAGTTGGCTCTGTTAAATATTATTTCTTCCTAAAAATATTGAATAGGCTTCTTACATAGTTAAATGTGAACATTAAGAACTTAGCTATTAAATATTTACCCACTACTAAGAGCATTGTACTAACATCTTTGTTAAGAAATAAATGTATTGTTTTTCATCTCAAGCTTTTGCTTTTTTAAGAGATGAGCTGAATATCCAATTAACTTCAGTGATGTGAAGTTAATATCTTGTTTGTTAGTAGTGAAATATTTTTGGAAGGTTCTACTTCCAGCAGATTGCATTAATATACAGTACAATTATCTTATTTACTAATAGTTACAGAAGGGCTGAATTCTATACATAGCCTTGAGTAATTAAGGAATCAAAGGCATGTGCCAGTGTTGTATTCCTTCAGAAAAAGCATACACAATTTATACCTGTTTCTATAGGTCTTTTCATCACAGTCAGTCTGTGATCCCAGTAATGCAAATAATCTCCTTCAGCTTTGCCTAAATCAGAGTAGTTCTTGAGATCTACCCATTCCTGCATTGCTCATTTTGTGACGCTCGAGTTGACCCAGAATCTGAACATCTGCCTGGAAAACCCCGGTGTGGAAGGAGGGACTTGAGTAATGCAATCGGTATAAACCTGGTCCTGAGGTTCGTTCATGCATGTCATCTTCCTGATGCTTTTCAGTGCAGGTCCATGCGCTGAAGGTCCATGTAAGGCAGCGGTCATTATTCTTGTATTCATAACTGAATATGGAGCTCTTCAGAGACTGAGAACACAACTGAGTCTGTAGCAAGGGACATGGTAAGGCGAGAGAGCTACCTTCCTCTCCCTTTCCCAGAAATCTCCCAAAACACTGGGGGAAACGTGCTCCAAGAAATGAGTTCTTTCAGCAGAACATTGTACTAATACACCTTTTATTTATGTAGCATGGGAAGTCCAGTTCTAGTGCTTGTGCCTTGAAGATGCAAGTTAGTCAATTGTAAAGATTTTTAGGCTTCTTGGATGGGATTTTTGAGTTAATAAACACCAGTATTATTTTCTGTGTTCTCTGTAAGTGCATAGACACACATTTATGCAGGCAATTGGAGCTATGTAGTATGTGGACAATTCTATTTATCCTACCCAGAGATGGTCCTTTCCTGCCTAGTCTTTTTTTCTCCTAGCACACTTCAGCAATGAGCCCTAAGCATCGATCAGATACAGCAATTATGTTTTATGAGGTTAAATGGACCATAATGAAAAGTCTGTTGATATAGCACTTATTTATTATAATTAATCTACCTAAAAATGAATGATACTGATATAAAATAACGTTAGCGATATCGGTGTGACCTGAATACTAAACTCTTTTTGAGGTCATACCGTTGTATCTGCTCACCTCGGGCCAGGGAGGTAGTTTTATGGTGTGTGCCCAAGGTCTAACTAGGATTTTTGTATTTCTCTGGCTATTCACTAGAAATCTCTCCATGGACTGCCCTTCTTTTTTTCTTTTTGGCAAGGGTCTTGTGAATTGTGCAACATCTTCTATTCACATAATAATAAGCAAAAAAGCTTATTGGGAAATTTGTTAAATAATTTAAATGCTCTGGTACGTAAGAGATACTCATTCTGTAATGGTTCCGATGCTTTGAATCTATTTCCCTTTTTCATCCAACAGCCCCAAGTAACTTTACGGTTCCAAGTTTCTTGCATAGCAGTAGCTTAGCTTTGAAATACATTGAGGCCTTCTTCCTTTTGCCCTTTTCAATCAGATTTAGAGGTGATAGGAACATTTGGAAGTCAGACACACATTTGCCAGCCTTCAGGGTTTTCCTGACCTTAAGTCACACCAGAGGCCACCTGGAACTGTGCACTTAGCAGAAGAGCAAACTAATTTGATTTCAAATGCTGTAGAAATGCAAACCAAGCATAGCTGTAATGATAATAATGCGAAGTGTAACAGTAATATTGTATTACACTAAGCCTTTGACCCAATGGCATATAAATCTTATATATTTGTATATGAATGTTCTTCGAGAGGTTTCCTTCAATATTGGAAAGCAACATATGCAAGGGAGGAATGTGGAGATGTTTTCATCTTAAGCGAGGAGAAACGTTTACTGCCGAATGTCATACTGCTTCTACCTACCTACCAGACAGTGATTGTCTGTGTTGATGTTGTTGCACTGCTAAGAAAATAAATATTCTATTTTATTTTATTAAGGACATTATTTTTCCATACAGCAAACTGATACTTTTTAGATTTTTCTCCTTATTTTTAATTAAACTTTAGTTACAGATTTTCATTCTAGAGTTTGTGATCTTTCAGCATTATTTTTTCTATATTAAAGTGTAACCATAAATTTCACGTAACTTTAAAAACAATTGCCCTTTTAATTTCAGATTACAAATTTTTGTCATTGTGATTGACCTGTGTGTACTAAAAGCCAGTGAGATTTGAAGACACTTGGATGTTTGTCTTCCTTCAGAAAGGCACATAAAACAAAGAAGACTATTTTCACTCTTTTGTTCATATTCTTAATAATAAATCAAGACTAGGAGCTCTTAAGACAAACATTCACATTGGCTCTTTTTCTGTTTAAGAAATCAACATAGACCTGTGAAGTTCTGAATCTTTACAGAAGTTGGCAGAGAACATATATTCAGAATTACTTCTGCAAATATAGAGCACAATGGAGATTCTTAAACAAAATGCATAAAGACAGGGGAGTCCCACATTGATCTGATTTTTCTTGAAATTATGTTTACCTAAGCTCTCAGTCACTTTATCATTTATTCAATAAATACCATTATTTTTAGCATTGGTTTTTCAGTTACTCTGCCTTTCTGTGCTGTTACACTTTCTCTTTTATCTAGGTGAGATCTTTCTTAGTGTCAACAGGATCACCTTGACAAAAGATACCCTCAGCCCATTTGGCCCCCACCAGTTTGTAATAAAAGGGCTCATTGGAAACTCAGGGCATGAATGCATGGGGGAAACTCAGGTACCAAGTGGCTGCAAGTCAGCTGCTCTCTGGTTTTATTATGTACAGCCCTTACAGTACCCACAAAGTGCATTTAGGGAGCAGTGAAGGAGCACCTGTTTGCTTTACACTTGGTCTCTGAAAAGATTGCAAGCACCGGCACCTGATGTTTTCCAAGCTTGTACCATAGCTTACCTTTAGTTGTTTTTTTTTGTGTTCTCCTGCCTGAGATACACCTAGGATGGACTTCTGCTCTGACCTTTTGCCAGCTCTTCTCTTCCCTTTTGTGCCTTGTTGCCTAAAGCAAGCCTTGGATTCTGCCATAGCTAATTTGGGCACATATTGCAGAGTAATTGCCCACTTGAAGCGCTGTTCCTGCTTTGCCAAACGCTATTTCTGATGCCTGGTGGGCACGCTTTCTTTTGGAGCCATATATATCCGTAAAGCCCTAGTAGCATACAGAGAAGAGGTCTGCATGGAAGGACACAGTGCAGCTTCTAACCAGCAGCGTTGTGTTATCTGCTGGATGTATTGTTGGAACTGAACACGTTGTGTGGAGCAGTGACCTAACTGCGTGGGGGATGTTTTTATTTAAAGATGCGACTCTTCTCCTAGTCTGATGATAAGCAGACTCTTACAAGGTAGCTTATTCATATAGTGTAATAAGTAAATCTTGTTAGCCTGAGTTTTATCCAGATGCATAATTATTGAATTTGGTGATTTCCTCTTGTTCCTTTTTCCCCGGTTCTCTGCATGGGCTGCAATAATGTTCCCCGTGTTCAGGGCAGAGCTGCAAGATAGTGAACAGATGTAGCCCCTTTTCTGCATAATTCAGAGCTGTAGGGAGAATGCAGGACTCTAGTCCTGAAATGGGCCATGCCCTGTGAGCTTTTAATGACATGGAAAGTTAGTGCTTTTATTTATTTATTTATTGCAGTGTGGAGGTGTCTAGTCTTTACAGCTGGGTTCATGATGCCACATTGCCACCATCATACAAACCTGGGCACAGAGCACAGCCGTGGCTCTTGTCTGGCAGCAGGAGCTCCACCTCAATACAGGACAAGCAGGCCCTGTGCTTCCCTTCCACTCAGGCTGCAGCCCCTTTCAAACCTCAATCTTTGGCTTTTTCTTTTTTTCTTTTTTAAGTAAAAAGCAGCCTGGGTAGCAATGAAATTTTATTGAAAGCATTAGCTTTCCTTGCATTACAGCAGTGCAAAATAACTACCAAGAAGATCAGACCAGGCAGCCAGGCCATGATTCTCAATTGCAATGTATGGCTTTTCATCTTCAATTTAAAAAGCTAGAATGATCCATTAAAATGTATATTTTAATTTTATCAAGAGTGCTATTCACAATTAAAGAGCCACTGAAGGTCGGTAGTAAAAGCCTGAGGAGGATGGGAGCCGACACCTGAGAACGTCAAGATTATAGCTTCCCGCAGTAAAACTGTGGACATGTAAAATGAATGTAAATAAAAACTTATTCTTGGCGGACCTCTTTCAAGCTAGCATGCTCAATTCCTCCCTGGGGAGCTCATTATCTCTTGAGTGTGCTCTTCTTTACATGGGTTTCTTTTTGACATTGGGGATGCATCTCGGGCTGTTTGCAGCTGCCTTGCAGTGCTCAGCCAGTATGTGAAGGGCTGTACGTACGGTGTGCTGTACAAAATTTTGGCAGTCTTTTCCCACTCCCACTAATCTGATAGGAACCTGTGGCAGTGACAATCTTCAGGAGGTGGTGAAGAGCGAGCTCCCAGCTGGGAGTTTTAATAACCATTGCCAGGAGCATCCCGGCGGAGGGAAGATAGATGGATTTTGTTTGTTTATATCTTTATTTCTTTGGGAAGGGCAAGCAGTGAAAGCCATTTTAATCTCATCATTTCATCCTTTAATTTTCCCCCAGCATTTAAAGCAAGCAAACAGAAATGAGTAAAAGATGGCTGGCTGCCCTCAGGGGTGTTCTGGTAACGTCCCTCTTTGGGCTACTGCAGCTACGGAGGAGCTTTGTTTGGGAAGATAATTGGTATTTTCAATTGTGGTTACATCTACAGCAGAGAGGACCTATAATATCTGTTCAATCCCTGTGCTGTCCCACACAGCTTGCTCCTTGGAGAAGAGGCTTTTGTGTGATAAACAGCAATAATATTGATCTGCAGATAATCTACCCCCATAAAAGCACCAGTAGCAGTGTGTCATCTGCATTTCTTTTAAAAGACAAAACAATGATGTTGAACAAGCAAACGCAGAAGAGGAGAGGCTGCCTTTGCTTGCTTTTTGTTGCCCTCAGCAGTTCCAAAGAGCAAGAGCATTTCCTGGTGATCGGTTTGAGAACCTGGAGCACAGAGCTGAAACCCTGATTAACGCATGAGTTTTTCAAGCCTCTCCAGTGCTTTCAGTGTGAAAGGAATTGGCATTTGCAAGAGAAAGAATCATTGTTTAAATAGCAATGTGAAATCTCTTATTTATCTTATCATTTTTCACTGCCTTTGTGATTAAGTTGAATGCATGAAGCTTGCAGTCTTCGTTTTGTGGTGTAACGTGAGCTTTATATTGAAAACGAACAGCTGAGGCATTTCTTCCTTTTAGAATTTTGCTGATGGAAGAAGTGGTCTGGTCTTAATTCTGTAATCCTATGATTGTTTTTAGGCAAAAGGAAATTAATTTTCCAGCAAGAAAGCTGAACCTACTGGGAACCCATTAGAAAGTGCATAGGACAACACCGCTGCTATTTTGATTTAGCGTTATATACCCTAACATCTGCATCTAAGGGAACAATAGAGCAAATCTTACGCAATGACATTGTACTGCAGCCAATTCTGTTTGCATTTACTGCCCCTAGCTGAATAGCAAAAAAATAATTGCAGCCAATTCCTGAATTAATGTTCCTGTGCCTCTGTGGATTAGAAAATATGTGAGAAAATAAAATACAGTAAACTGCTCATCTACTGGTGTTAATTCTAATAAATCCAGAAGCCAAGAAGCAAAGTCAAGTTAGGGCAGAATTTTTTAATAAATATTTCTGTTCGGTGGATCAGATGATGTATTCATATTAGATGGTGATTAACTATGTACCATCACACTGACAACTAGGCATGATATTGGAGAGAAGGTATTAAAATCAATCATTTTTATATCAGTGGGGACAGATAACTTGTATCCAAGGGTTCTTGCAGAGCTGAGGAGTTGATTTCCACTGAGGATGAGTGCTGCTAAATTCTTTTGAAGGAGATGCATACACAGCTGAGAGGCAAGGTGCACGACCCCTCTCTCTTGTCCTGACGCTCTTGTCCCTCCTGCTCCACGGGACTGGCAGCCTGGTGTTTTGGGTTCAGAGCCGAGGTGACCAGAATTTAGGAGCAAAGCTCCCAACCTCGTAAGCGCCTACGTTGTCGTTTGAGTCTGGACCTTAACTGCAACTGCATTGCCTCATTTTCTGAACTGTGCCTTACATGTAGGACTGAGGGGTAACAGAGGAGTCCTTCATTTGCATTTGTAATTCATGGTGCTGTAATCACCAGGATAAAACTTAATGCTTTAAATGCCTATCTCTTTCTGTCCCTTAAATCCTTGCAAGTAAGTGTGACATTTCCACTCTGATGACCAAGATACAGACTCAGTTAAATATTTTAAAGCTGGTGGTTACATCAGTGTTTCACAGCTCTGCACAGCATGCATAGGACGTCTCAGGTGTTTAGCCCCTTTGAAAGCCAGCAATTAGGGTGATACGGACTGCGAGGGTGTGTTCAGAAGAATCATCTTCTAGTCAGGTGTGCTGGCTGACAGTGGTTACGTTCTAGGTCAAAGCATTAGTTAATGCTTAGTGGGCACACTGCAGCTGTTGAAACAATACAAATTTGGTCAGTGGAGACAAGCCAAGTAAGACTTGCATCTCCTTATTATGCTTCAGGAACTGTAGCTTTCAACAAGCCTCCTGCCCTGCAGTGGCTCAGATCATTGCATTGCTATGTCATGCTGAATAATTCGCAGCATTTAGCACTTAAATTGGCTCATTGCAGACAATCCAATTAGAATAAAGTCTATTATCGTTTTGGAACCTTGGGATGAAATAGAGTGTTTAAGCGATGAGCGTGCCGTACAGCCGCCCGCGCTTCCTGTAGCTTCCCCCTGGCCTTGCAGGTCTCTGGTGCCGTGTCGCAGCGGTGCCTGGTGCATACGGAGGCAGCTCCTGCTCAGCCCTCAGTTACAAGCTGCTGCTTCATCCCAAGACATACGGTAAACCTGCGGTCTCAAGAGAGAGCCGAGGTGCTTCATCTTTGTCTGCTCACACGTAAAACTCGCTAAGCATTTCTCTTTTTGTCAAGACAGACAAATTGAAAGAGCTGGAACTGCGGCATGAGCTCTGAGACCAAGTCTCCAGGTGGTGAGCTTTGGTTGGGCTCTGCTGGCTTTGGCCAGGCTGGGCTGTGTCACATCCCAGGCTCTGGAAGCCACGTGCTGTGCTGTGAATTGTGCTGTTGACCTTTTGCTCAGACTCTGAAGTTGACAAGGGCCAGGTTTAAAAGAGGTTCACTAAGGTATGTAGGGAAATTCATTAACTGCCAGAATGATTGAAGCAATTAAATCCCATGGACTTGTTGGAAATGGCACCTGAGCTACAGAGGTGCATGTGAAATCCCAGCTGAAGATTTGTCTCTAGGATTACTGGACTAAGATTACTGGGCCTTTGGTTACTCTGTGCTTTAGGACATGTTTTTTTTGGTCGTGTTTATTGTTGGCAAATGGGGTATCAGTAGTTCTTAACCTTACTCCCCCAGCTTGTTCCCAGCCACGTGCAGTTTTTGTGCTCTCATGCCAGTTTTTGAGCTATGCACTGATTTGGGAACTGTCCCAGGTTAAAAATAACTCTTTTCTTCCCCGAACCGTCCGCCGATGACGTAGCTAATGCAGATATTTTTGCTTTTATTCAATAGGAAAAGTGTAATAAAGATAAATGAAAAAAGAAGCACGGTATGAGCAAGTGTCCATGTTGAAGTGTTGTATATAAGCTAAAATACTGATGAAAGAATAATACATGAATATTGCATTATAATATTAATGTTGATTCCTAATGCTCAGATAAGTCTCTTGGCGCTCAGGATGCTTTAGCAACAGAAGATAAGGACCAAATCCATTAGCTGTGGTGAGATTTTGATCTGCTTACCTTTGGATTTCATGAAGTCAGGCACTCGCATCCTGAGCAGCCGTTGCGCTGGGTTGAATACCGCTGCACAGAGCAGGGAGGGAGCAGTGACATGAGCTGCTCGTAATAAACAGAGAAGGAAGCTGAGCAGCGAGAGCATTTTTCAAGCAGGGAGATCAGATGTGTATTCCGTGTATCATTCATCTTGTTGAAAGGTTTTTCTTTACGTACGTTAGATCTGTGTATCTAAACATACATGCATGTAATAACATTTTCTCAGCCCTGAAAAATGTAGACTGAGATAGATTTTTGTGGTGCTTAGTGCTTAAGTATTTGCAGTATTCCTCAGTGACATCAAAGCAATTGTCCACAGAATAGCAGTAAGCACGTTAATCTCCCTGCCCAAAATGTAGGTATTTCATGCATGGTGTTTGGCATGCAATAGCTGCATATTACCAAAATCCCTTTGATAATAAAATCCTTTTTCTATTAAAAATAAAAAATAAAAAGCCTGGTGCTAAGTATTTACTGCATGGCATTTGTACACCATTATGTATTTAAAAATAGTGTTTTAATACACTAATAAAAAAGATGTCAATTTTACATGTTGGAGTAACCCTGAACCTTGTAGATTAAGCAGCTCAAGATTTGTGACTCTTTGGACAAATTCATTCTGCTGCAGAAGTTGGGCTGCTTTTCATGCCCAGTCTCATGGTATATGTGGTACCTGGGATTAAATGCTTTAGCTTTTAAGCCCTAAATGCTTAAGTGTCAAACATGTCTCCTTATCCTCTGTTGGCTCATCTGTTGCAAAGGAGGATTCCATTGCACGCAAGAGCTTTTTGTTCGGCAGGAAGAGTTCAAAACACAATTGCCTTAGAGTCACGTCTTCCCAGCACGCCTGAGCCAGCCTCAGTGCCTGCCACCCCTGCAATGTGATGTACTGCCACCTCTCCTGGGTTCCTCTGACCTCCTGGTAGCATTTTCAGGGGAGATTTAGGAGGAAAACAAGCATCAAAAAAGTTCAGGCCCCTGTGGGATCAGCCCTGCCAGCAGCCAGGATGGTGGAGAGGGAGTCAGGTACGTGGGATGGGAGCATCCAGCCCTGACAGCAGCAGCCCCAGGTCAGCCCTATGTGTGGGTCTCACCCTTAGGTACCACAATGTCTTGGGGTTTTGTTGTGGCCAGCATTTTGTCACTGTAGAGTTGAAAGAAAGGGAAGTCTTTAGGGTGTAAATTCCACATACGTCCTTTGTGTTTGGGTCAGAACAGTGCTTTTAGAGGAGTGGGTAGCAGCAAGAAGCGGCGTTTCCATAGTACGGCCGTTTCTTCGCTGTTACCTGCACTGTGCTTCTAGGAAAGGAAGGAAAATGGCTGTGAGATTGCATGGGCGCTGGGTTGAACAGGAGCTCAGCACCTGCTGCTTCCTTCCCTGCTTATCAGTGTGCCGGCCAAGAAGAGCCTGTTGGATGAGATTATTTCATATATATATGTGTATATCTATACGTGCACAAGTCTGCTGAGGTTGTATGGTTGGTTACTTTCAGTACACCTGTTGGTGAGAGCTGTCAAAAACACTGTGTGTCTGCTGGGTATTCACGGCTGTAAAATGCAGGGAAGAAGTGAAGTTTATGTTGATTAAAAAGCCTCTTTGTTTATTCAGTGGTGATTAGCTTCAGAGCAGTGGCTCGGTTTTGTTTTTAATTTGTACGTTCAGAGTTTCTCAAAGAATAGCCAATTAAAGAAAACATACATAACGAACGCTTCCTTTTAAATGTCCTAAAAATAGAGTTTTAGATTGGAAGTGTTATCTCAACTTTAACTACACAGTAGCATAAGCTATAATAATGTGGTAATAGCTGGAGTTGACACAGCAGGTAATGAATCTTCAGCTGGATATGAACTTTATTATCAAATGTATGGTTTCAGCTTGAGTCTGTCTCTTGTTGTCACAAGAGTAACATTTGCATAATTAAATAAATGATCCTAAAACTGTCTGCTCCTGTGTGGCTGTGAAATACAGCGCTTCTTTCTGTCAGTGCTCAGGCTCATACTCGTGGATTATTGGAAAATGCATCACAGAAAATTAACATCAAACCTTTGGTCTTTATGAAATACAGTTAGCAGACGACTTACGGAACCAACAGCCTGGGTTTTGTTTCTTGTCTCCCTTAATTGAGCTTATCAGCAACTTTTCATTGAAGAGAAGAATTGAAAAGGGTGTTTGAGGGTCTCTTTGCAATGGCTAAAAAAAAAAATCATGGTAAAGGAGGCTGAAGGCATTAGGTGTTCCTGAAAGTTGGGGGGAGATAAGCTTGTGTTCCTGGGCTTTGTTTACTTTCGGTATTTCATGAAGCAGATTACACTAAGACTCGTTGCAGCGCATTAACATCAAAAGGCATTTCAAGGGTGTAGCTCCCACTTTCTTCCTCTGTGTGCTGTTTGTTTTCCCATCCTCTGGCTGTTGCTGATGGCTGCCTTTCTGTGTTTTTAATTGAATATTGCAGTGCAGCCCCTGCGCTGGTGTGTTCCCCTTGCCTTGGCCTGTGCTCCTCAAGCCTTAGGCCTTCAGCACAGGAGGCGAACCTGCAGTCCTTTGGGTTCTGGAAGGCACCAGTTCAATCCCTGATTTCAGCCAAAACAGCACTGGAAGCAAAATAGCATCATAACATCACTTATTTGTTCAGTTTCCTTTCATTGGAAGGGTGGCTGTGGGCAGCTGCAGTGAGGTGTTAGCCCAGGGCCTTCACCTTCAGTGTGTGTTTCGCACTCTGTGGGCCCTTGGGTCTCTCACAGCTGGTGGAGAGAGCTGAGCTCGTTCGCTAGCTTTAATTGCTAATGAAGCTGGCGAAGCACAGGGCGTGGTGACTAAAAGCAGGCCTATTACTAAACTGGAAGAGAATGTACAACCCAGAACACGCTTGGAATATAATAAAAGACTTTTTCACTCAGAGACCTTCCTGAGGAAGGAGCCTGGGATCACATTTTGTACCTCGATGCGAGGTATGGATGAATGGATTCATGATCAATTTCATGAGTTTTCTTAATGGCTAGAAACAGCCATTCAGGGCACTAAAAAAAAAAAAAAGAAAAAGAACTGGCCAGAGAAGGGATGTCAGTGGCATTGATATTCTCCTCCTGTCCCCATCCAGCACCCACCAAAGCCCAGGGAGAAGTTCAGCAGGATGAGTGTCGGGGCTGGTGTCACTTGTGAGTTGTTGCTCTGGCATTGACGCTTCCCTGGGAGGAATAAAAAGAGAAGGCAGCATTGCTAAAATGCCATATATGTTTCCAAGCGGTGCGTTTCCTTAAACGTATCAACTCTACCATGATATTTTCCAGACATAATAGAATGTCATAGTTCTACCAAAAATCTGTGATTGATTGCCACTATAATGAAAGCCAGTGTACATTGATGTACACATTTTAAACTATTTTTGCCTTTATGCTTTTCTTGTTTAACCTGACATTTCTGATTACTGTATCTAGGTACCTAAATATGTCAAATGTTTATAGTGCGTAAAGAATTTTTTTTTAATAGCACAAATCACATTTAAACCTGGAATTTCTTGAAGGTTTTTCACCATTGTTGGGCATGTTCTGTTCAAAAAACAAAAAGAAAAAAATACTGCTGTGTGGCTTTTGAGAGGACTGATTTATAACAGTAGTCCAATCCTCTTTTTAATCCATTGGCTGAATTCTGTTTGTTCATCCTAAATTTATTTCCCAAGACATAGAACAAACATTTAGTTGAAAAGTGAGTAGCTTATTCCATTTCCATATGTTTTTAATTGTCCAGTTCCTCTGAGAAAAGACCATTAACTGAACTAAATTGCAGTTTGGATGTGAATTTTTCAGCATGGATCCCTGCCCAAAAGGTGATAAATTAGATGCTAAACTGTCTTTGATAGTGACCTGAGAGATTAACACAAAACTATTTTGAAAACAGAAGGAAAGATTTGTTAGCCAGTCAGTGACTGTCAGTTTTGGGCATCATAAATTCCTTCAGTACTCGCCTTATGTGAAGCGAATGACGAGAAATGGGAGAATTTCAAGCAAAGTTAACCCTTTGGCATCCCCATAAAACTTAGCATTAAACTTAAGCAGCAGTTATGTTGGAACTGTAAGTAAACCATAAAGTTTCTCTAGCCTCCTGTTTGCTGTTTAGCTTTTTGGTAGCTGTGATTGGAGAGGGAGCACATGGGGGGCTGGTGGGAATCTGTAAGTGTACAAGAGCTCCCGTCCTGCGGGGGCTTCAGGTTACGGATAAAGCAATAACAAAATACAACGGAACAATTAAATTTAAGGTCCTCTGTGGGGCTTGGTTCTTGTGTTCTGATTTTATGCATCAACGCAAGTACAGAGAGTTTGCTTTTCTTCCACCATTTTTAACAGCCCTGGAGTTAAATGAGAAGCATTTAGAGTGTTTTGTACAGCTGCGCTGGATACATTAAATGCACAGACATGCTGGCTGTATTGACCTGAAAAAGGAGAAGATATGCATTCCTGTAATTTCAGCTGCTTTGTGGTCATTAGGCAAATGTCATCGTTTTTATGCTTGCATCTGCCATTTGACGGTGACCTTTGGTGAACACTGCCGGTACCTCTCAGCCGGTTAACGCGTGCCACCACGGAGCACAGCACTTTGCTGCCGCGTGGCCCCACCACGGCTCCTTTCCCTGTCGCTCGTGGGTGGGTTAGCTGTGTCCAGCGTGGGGCCTCCTAATTTCCACTTCTGCCAAAAGTGCTTTGGAAGGTGCTCACTTAAAAGGAGCTGGATCTTCCAGGATGAACCTGGGAAGAAGCTCATTTTGAAGGACACTTGTTCTCCTGTGTTAAACATTTTTCCCTTTAGCGAAATGTCTCCGCCTTCAAGGGATTTGAAGAGAGCCTGGGCATGACATCGGAGTGGATAATCTTTGCAGCTGCCTTTTTCAGCAAACCTCCGGGGAGAGGGGGGGGAGAAGCAAGCGTCTGGGAAGCCAGAAGACAGGATATTTCTTCAGACAAGTTGAGAAATAATCAGGGGCTATGGGAGGCTTCTCGGGATGAGAATGAGAAGGAACAGATGGATTCTGGAGATTACCCAGCGGGATTTAGTGACCACGTCAACATGGAGGGTGGGGGGGAGGTTATTCAGTTTTACGAAGTGCTCTGTTGCTTTTATTTAAGGCAACTCTAAAACCAGTGACAAGGCTGGTGCTGGGTGATACTTGGGTGCTGCCGATGGTTTATGAGGTTTTGACTAGGTCAGTCTCAAATAACTGTGAAAGCAGTAAAGAAAGGGAAGCTGCTGGCAAGGAAATAGTACCTCTTTAAAACCAACCAACCAACCCACCACACAACAACAGCTCTCCACTTGAAATGATCACAAGGCAGTTGGGAACTGGCATTTGTAGAATTAAAAAAAGAAATATATTCTGTTTTTATTGGGAGATTGTTGGGATTCAAGGCCATTTGTCTTGCAGCTTTTTTCTGAGTCCCCTTTGTCTGGGCTTACTTCATTAAAATCACTCTTTGTATTTCGGTGTCATGGTCAGGTGTGAGATCAGCAGGTCTGGAGCAATGCCCCTCACCATGGGTTACCTTAGGTCCCGTGCCACCTTATCTGGTAAAGCAAAGGAAGGAGATCACAGCTTTCAGATTCCTGAATAGGGCAAAATTTTAATACTTTTATGCATGAGGCACTATTTTTGCATTGACACGGTTTTGTTCTTTTTTTACTTGAAAGAAATAGCTAAATTGAGTTGGGCGTATAAACTTGCTTCTGCAACAGAAGGACCAAAAAAAAAAAAAGAGAGAACCAACTAGCCAGATTATTTCTGGCCTCCCAAAAAGAATTGAAAATGCTGAATTTTAAGATAGATTTTTTGGGAAATATGTTTTAGCTGCAATATAGAGCCATATCTATCAAACATTGAACAGAACTATTTTTAGGCTGTCAGCAAAGACATGAAGGACATGGGAAGACACATTTATCCTCTGCCTGCTTCCTGATGACCCTATTCAATATAGTGGGATTCCTACATTTTTTCCTACCTATTTTTAGATGTGTTTTTTTCTTTTGTTTCTTGTTGCTTGGCAAAGGCACTTGAATGAAGAAAATCTCTGCAGAAAAATGATTATAATTACATAGAAGCAAGTGCCTACGGGGTGATGCTAGGAAATGACTTGAAATGCTTGCAAAATAGTTTGAATTGATTGGCTGGATTGGTAAGTTACTCTAAAAGCATAATGAAGAGCGAATGTAAATAAAATAGGAAAGAGTATTCTCAAAAGGCAGGTAGCATTGATGTCCATTCTGCTCAAAATGGGCTGTAAAAGGCTTGTGGCTCTTTGTATAAATCACGCTCCCTTCAGCTTTGAGAAAGCTTTCAGTGGAGCTTTTGAATCTTAAACAGGCAAAGCAGTCATATCAGATGTAGACTTTTCTTTTTTTCTTCCTTCTCCATAGGGCAAATAACACTAACCAGATGTAGTAGCACAGGCTGAGCAGACAGCTGTAATCCCCACTGGCTGTGTCACCACTGTTGATCTTTTTTATTGCATGGCTCGTTCTTGTATTTTTCGCAGTTCTTAACGACCCATCTTCTCTGTTGCTGAATGTCATTTTTAATCTACAGGAGCCTCCTTTTGGGTTGTCCGCATATATTTCTGCTTTCAGCTTAGGTGAGAATGCCACATAATAGATGCAACTCATAAGCATTGTGAATTACAGCTCCTCTTGAGACTACAGCTGGATTTATGCTGGATGTGTTTATCAGGTTGACTTTTGCAGTAGGATCAGACAAAATTTTGTGCAGTTGTGATATGGGAACAATGAAATGTTTAGATTTGTTACTTAAATCCCATCTTGCCTCTAGATGCTCTTGCTTTGCAAGCCTCCAGTTGCAGCTGGATTTTATTTATTTATTTTTAATTTCAGCACATGGCATTTTTTGTGTAGAATTGATTTGGAGCAGGTCTGTTTGGTCATATGGCTGACAACTATGTGTGGGATCACTTTTCATGGCTACAGTGGCTTTGAATGAGTGTTCCTCTTCCCAACTTCCTTGTGTGTTTATTAGCAGTTCCTAAACCCATTACAGTTGCCTATTAAACACTATTCTTCATCTTTACAAACTGCTGGTGCTGCTAAGATGCTTTCAGGCAATGTAATGAAAGAAAAAGGATTCCTCTGTTTTAACTTTGAGGATGAACAGATTCTTTGCCGCAAGTACTTAATGATAACCTGGGAGACAACACCAATTTGTTCCTACTTGCTATCCCATAGTGGTTTCCTGTTCAAATCAAGATTAATTTTGATGCCGTGTCTATTACTGTGTTCTGTTCTCCCTCCTCAGCAGTTGAGTTCATATTATCTGTGTCCTTACATTAACCTTTAGGTTCTTACATTGTAGAGTTGACTGGGTTTTATGGTGGATTTGGAAACAATTATGAGTTTCACTGGAAATGTCGCCTGAATTCCTACTTCACAAATATTGAGCAGAGATGTGAGCGCCATGAGCGATGGACAGATTGTGGAAACGTTGGTTTGGGCTGCAGTGTCTGGGACAAACTAAAACCCTGGCATCAATATCGATTTATGATTTTATTATGCTTGTGTAATTGAAATGTGATTTCCACCTGAGATACTGAAATGCCTTGATTTTGAAAAATGTTGAAATCGACAGATTCTGCTTGTGGGGAAAGGGGAAGCTTTATTCCAGTCCAGCCTCCCTGCTCCTGCTTCCCAGCCGAGATACCTGGCAGATCCCTCTCGGACTGTAGGCACTCAGCCCCCGGTGTGCCAGTGGGGCAGCAGTGCAGGAGGCAGCCGGCTGCAGCTGTATGGGGCCTGGCCTGGCCACGGTGCAGAGACCAGCCCAGTGTCCCCTTTGTCTCTCAGGACAAGGCATGGTACTGCTGCTGTTGTGGTCCGTGTAGTTCTGGGGCTGGCTGGTGAGACTGCAGCTGTGGCCAAGAGCTGTCAGGATGGAGGAGATCCATGGGAGGCCTCTCTCTGGGGCATCAGGAGGGGGTCTGCTCGCTCAGGCAGCCTTCGCTTGGAATCGGCTTCCCCTGGTGCCTTGCCAGCTGGTATCTGCTGCCATTCGGGGGCTGTGGCAGGCTCATCCATCACCTGTGCTTTTTCTCACTGAGGTGATTGCAGAGATTGTGATAAACTTAATCCAGGGTGGGAAGTCTATTTTGCCTGACATTAGTCAATAAGCCATACGTATTCGTGTACAGAGGCCTACAGGCTACAGGGATGATGCATTAACAAATCCCTGAGTAGGTGGCTTACCTTAACACTAGCACATACTTCTTAAATGCCTGGGGAATGCCCCAGACCTCTTCAGTGTGGTCAGCTTCTGCCTTCTTCTGTAAGGCCCTTACCAGCTGATGCATTTCTTAGGCTTACTTTGGGATGGTGCTGCCAGAAGCATGCAGCCCCAAAATACCTCGACTCAAACCCTGCCTCCGTCTTCCTTTGCTGTTTCCTGCTGTGATTCCCATAACTGTGGGGACCGACCTGCTGACCCCTCGTGCGGGGATGTCTGCTTCATCAGGGGATCCCTCGAGGTGCCAGGAGCTGGAGAATCGCAGGGGGCTCATCCGAGGTCACATCTGTGGGCACTGCCCCTCCAGGATACGTGCGTCCAGCAGGGCTGGAGGGAGGCTGCAGAGGTTTCCTGCAGCTTGTCTTGTAGAAACCTTTTGGAGCTGAGTTCCTGCCTCTGTGGAAGTGATGGCAGCAGCAGAGGAGGAGGTGGTGAAGGTATTTTGTAGGGACAGAGAGATGTTCCTGTACCTGGTGACTGCAGCCCGAGGGGACAGAGCATTCCGGGAAAAAGGGACACACAACGTGTTTGTGTATCGAGGAGTTGCCTCAATGTATGAGCTGTCTGCCATGTTGCAAGAGTTTGCTAAAGAAGCCTCTCCTTTCACTAGCTGCTTTGTAAATGCATAAAACAGCAATGTTTGCAAACCAAATGCTTGCAGTTTGCGCAGATCCATATCACACATTAAGCATTCGCCAGGACCACTGACACATGGCTCTCCCAGCAGCCAGCTGGCCACTGCCATATATAAAAGTTTTGGCAAAATTGTAGAAACAGATTTCACTCGGGAAAGAAAGATGCGCTGGCTTGAATGCGTCTGATGAACAAGGTGGAGTCACAGAAACAACACCCAGCGATCACATCCCCATCTTTCTCCTCTCCTGCATCTCTAGCATTTTTTTACTATTATTTTTGAAGATACGGTTGTTTTAATTATTCTACAAACTTACCTCTGTGTGTAAGTACGAGCTTGGTGTGTATTTGTTCTGAGGTTTTTTGAAGGTATCAGCCTTAATGCTACATGATGCTGTGTGTGCACCCTTTTGGTCTCATAAGGCACTGAAAATAAGTCAGATACGACCTTCAGTGATGAAAAAAACCTAGCTCTCAAAGGGATTGCTAGCGTGAATTTGTGTGGATGTTTTATGTGAGCCTTTGGACCTCTGAAATATGAGTGCTGTTCCGAGATATTGGACTGTGTGCTTTTCTTCTGCTATGAGCCTGTCTCTGGTGGAGGTAACAGTTGTTCCTACCAGTACATACTGGTATTGTTGGCGTGAGCAGTTATTACTTGGAAAATTGTAAGCCAAAAATAGATAACGCTTGTGTCTGCAAGGGGATTTCTTTCTCTTTCCTACTAATATGTGCAAACACAAGCTGCGTTGTTGTCAGGTAACCTTTTTTCTTTGCGCCGTAGAGAGAATTCATCTCAGGCGCTTCTCAGTGAGCTTTCCGTGTGGCATTTGTGTTGGGAAAAACAGGCCACATCTCACGTCCTCTAAGCCAAACCTGACAGCCGTCTGCCACCAATGTGAGGCTGAAAATGTAACCCCTAATCTGAGCTAGGTGATAGAGCAGCGAAGGTTGGGGAAAGCTCAGGTGATAATGCAGCTCCCAAGGGAACAACCCCAAATGTCCCCTCTGTGACTCTGTGTCTAGGGACGGACAGGTTTGGGGGTGAGGCAGGGAGGTGGAAGCAGAGCTGTGTGTGTGAATGTTTTGGGTGGGTTTCACCCCGTGTAGCCTGCCAGGTAGAGAAAAATCCCCTTCAGGGTCACAGATTCATTGCTTCTGAGCTTCAGCATCCTTCCCTGTTCTTGGTGGTGCCTCTTCCCCCACCCAAACAGACCTCACCCCATCCGTCCTCGGTTCTG
Organism: Anas acuta; assembly: GCF_963932015.1. Classification (NCBI taxonomy): domain Eukaryota; kingdom Metazoa; phylum Chordata; class Aves; order Anseriformes; family Anatidae; genus Anas; species Anas acuta. The sequence continues at coordinate 8,109,824 of NC_088989.1, read as the reverse complement.
GTAGTGCCATGCTTCCAGGTGCCCCTTCCCGGCTGTGAAAAGGACTTTGTGCCGCAGTGTTCCTGCTCTCTCCCTCATCATCTACCAGCTCTGCAATCTGCTGCTGCTGCTGGCCCTGCACCCTGTGCCTTTTTGCTCTTTCTCCCTTAAAGAGGAGGATGGCAGCGCATCGTGGCTGCCCGAAGAGCAGCGCTGCTCTCACGGCCTCTGGCTGCCTGGGGAATTTTAAGCAGGGCTCCTCGGGCAGGCAGCAGACCTGGTGTCACTGCGGGCAGCACACTCCGTTGTGCTCTGCTGGGCTGGCTGCCTTGGCAAAGCGCCCCGGGAAGTACCTGGGATTAAAAGATCAAGGAAACTTATTCCGTTTCAATTAATCTGCAAAAATACTCCAGGAGCTTAAGGGAGAAGCAGAATCTGATGTCGTAAAAGGATTTCAGGTGATGAGATTTGTGATGCGACAATGTCAGGAGCATTCCCTAGTACTGGGGAACGTAGGAACCTCTGTGAAACTGGGAGGGCAGGAGACATGTGGGGGTTTCTGCCATTGTGGGAGCAAGCATCCAGGGACAGGGAGGAGGGAGGAATGGGACTGTCTCTTCTGCCAGTACCCGCGTGTCAGATGAGCTCTGCTGAATCGTTTAACTGCCCTCTGAGCACTCTTTGGGGAATTCAGCATCCCGCTTGGGTGTAATAGCATTTAGAATTGTTTAAAGAGAGGTTTTTCTGGGTGTGGGATCAGATTCATCTCATTTCCCCAACAGTGTCTTAATATTTTCCTCTAGTTAATATTTAAATAGCCTGCTGATTATTTCTAAGGAAATGAAATTAAACTATTGGTAACGTTGCTGAGGAACAGAGAGAAAGACAGTGTGAGCCAGAATAACTTTATTTATTTTTTTTTTTTTTTTTAAGGCTGGAAACTGTGCTTTAGGTTTCACCGGAAAGCCAGCATAGAGGGAACTTTGCAGCTAGCATCAATTTTGTGATTGTTACTTAACATAGATCCGATATATCTGTTTGTTGCTTGACACCCTCATCTGCTAGGGAGCTGCCTCAGTAGAAACCTGTACGTGTTTTGTGCAGGAACTCATTTATCAGGATGAGGGGAAAAGGCACCGGCTCTCGTGTAACCGGTAGGGAAGGCTGTGGTCAGAGGGCAACCAAAAGTGCTATCCTGCTCGGCTTCCCTCTTCTGGAATCCCTGACTTTAATGAACGGTTGCCCTGTGATGTTTGTTTATTTATTTTCAAACATTAAGGAGGTTTAAAAATGAATCTGTTGTAATCCATGTAGCAAAGCCATTGGGTTGTGTTTTGAATGAAGATCGCTAATCTTTTATCTGTCTGTGCCTTTAGACTACGTTTTTACAGCTGGGATTACCTCTTTGCTGGGTAGCTGGGTCAGTAGTTCATTTCTTGAATCAGTGGCCAAACAGAAAAATAAAGGCAAGGAGGTGGGAGATGGGAATTATACTGGATCGATCCTACAAGAAGAGTACAGTTTGTTCATAGTGAAATGTAAAGCAAACCAAATGCATTGCAGCTGAAAGGAATGTTTTTTAAAGGGTGGTGGTAATAATCCTTTTCCAGGGCAAGAAGTGTTTCTTCAGAACAAACACTAAAACATTTAACTTAAAGTTGGTCAAACTGAGCATGTGAGCTTTTTTATTTTTATCTGAAAAAAGCAGGTTAGACTAATTTGAAGCAGATTTGTTGGACTCCATTTCAAACTGGCCTTTTTAGGCAAGTTTAGGCAAGCTCTGTATGTGAACAAAGCCCATGGACTAACTTGCGCGCACCCAGGGCCCTGCCCAGCCTAATGGCAAAACCTGCTACTTTCGTCTTCTGCTGAGAATAGACCAACACTTAAAATGGAAGGAAAAAGTTCTAAGTAAAGGCTACAGTGTGGGATAGAGGGATTCAGCAATCCCATGTTTCTAATTGCAGATCAGATGGAGGTGGTTTTGGTAGCAGGGTGGAAATATTACAGTTAAAGGGAACCATCTGTTCCCCCATTAGAAGCAGGGTTGCAAGAAACGCCTGAAATAAGGCATCCGTCACTGTCTGCCAGTGGCTTAACGCAGGCAGTGGACAGTGATGAGAGCCAGCCGTGGAGAAGCCCCGCAGAATTTGCTGGCATTTCTTCCGTCTATGAATATGCCTGTTCACAGCGAGGTCAGGGAATAACAGCGCTGTGTTTAGGAAAAGATCACATATGGGAGGAAACTCTTCTATTAATTGCCACTGAGGTTTTAAAAAACTTGTATCACCTTGATCCAGGAAACCGAGTGGTATTCAATAATTGTAGACTGTGCCCTGGAGAGATGTCTCCAAGAACAGAAGCCAGAAATAATTAAATTTATGGATGACTTTTTTTTTTTCTTTTTTCTTTTTGGTTATGCTACAAGCACAGTAAAAGTTTTATAGGCTTCATAAAGCTGACTGGCACACACCTTTCTTCAAATCTGAAGGATCAGTATATATTACGGTGCTGTGCAGTGATCAATAGTACAATAACACCAGTTATGAAAGGATGAAGACCCTAAAGATGCACTAATGAGAAAGCACATTTTGCATCTTAAATGTGAGTTACGTTCCTGCAGCCAGAGTGCTGGTGAAGGGGAATTTTTTTCTCTGCAGTTGGTCTCGCATCATGTCAGACACTAAAACTAAGACCTTAAGTGAAAGGCTGCTGACAGCCCGCTTTTCAGGATGTTCTCAGCATGGTGGGATTCAGTCAGGGGGATTGGGATCAGGCCGTATTTGGTCCCCAGTTCAAGTATTTGGCAAAGCGTTCAGAAATTGTGTCTTCAAGACATTGCCTGTCCCTGTTGTAGATGCTTGATCAGAGATGAAGGTTTGTGTCTTCATTGAACAGAGCTGTCCAGGTGGCTAGATCCAAGCTTTCAGTGTGTAAAAATAGTGACAGCCCCTTTCAGCAGGACTCGCAGCTATTCTAACTGTAGGTGTGTGTGGAATGATGTTGATTGAACTTGAGAAAACTTCTGGAGTGTCAAGTTATGTGCTTTGAAGAGGGTTAAACAAAACAGAAGGGAGTAATCCAACCCCTGGAAGATGCACACTTGCTAATTTAACAGTCAGGTTGTCTGTGCTGTCTTGTGTTGAAAATACCGTTTAGAAATTATAATCCTATTAAAACATTTTAGCAATTGCCTGCAACAAAGCAAATTCTTATCTTGACAAACTGTTTTATAAAACATTTAAAGATTTGGAAAAATATTAGCTACCAGGATGTTTCTATCTTATCTCATTCCATACCAGGAGGGGACAGTTTCACAGACGTCTCATGTGTGTTGTTTTGATTTGTTTGTTTTAATTGAAATGCTGCATTCTGTCTCTTTTTTCTTTTCTTTTTTTTCTTGCTGAAAAATATTAAACTGATTGATAAGAATAACACTGCTCATTTCACTAAATTCTCTAACAAACAGTTGCTCAAATGTGAGCTTATTGCTATTCATGAGCAATATCAATTTTCCTTTGGTGTTTGAATGTACAGTTTGGAGAAAGCTGAGGCTTGCTTGCAGCATATTGCTGCCTTATGAGCCAGCAAACTGTTAGCAGAGCAGGTATTTATTTACTCTTGTGGTCTTTGGGTACTATGCAGTCCTTTGACGGTAAAATAGGGAGGTAACAGGAAGTTACTTGGTGATTCTACCAGCCGCTAATATTTTTGCTTCTTTTTACTTTCTTTGGTTGAAGTTTTAAAATCTAAATTTAAAATAATAATAATAATAATAATAATAAAAAGTTTTTAATGGGCAAGTGTAGGTTCAAAGTGCACTCAGAGGAGATGACAATTCTCCCTGCTGCTAAAGCTGGAGCGAGTATGGGACAGACTTTCAAGTGTCCTCTTCCTACTCTTGTCCCTTACAGACTTCCCTGTAGGTAGAGCATCAACTTCACCATGGTGAACTGTTTCTCATAAAGCTACTGACTTAGATTTAACAGTCCAGCCTATCCTATGTTCACAGGATTTTGTGTTTTTTTATGGCAATTAAGTTGTGTTCTCTGCAAAAGGGGTAGATGTAGAGTAACTGGCTTTCTGTGTAGCTCTAATCTCATGTATTTTTAAGAAGCGTTGTTTATACGGCTAGCATATGAGGCCTATGCATGTGAATACCAACAGGCCTGATGGAGATCTAAGATTTAAATAATTTTCTAAACATGTGCTAGGAAAGAAAGTGAAAACACCAAATTTGCTTGAATCCTTCGTGGAGCTGTTAAGAAAACACTTTGTCTCCGAAACTGAGAATTAAATGGGTTTGCTATCTTCCTAGCCCCATTTGGCTTATGTGATATACAGATGGGTATAGATGTAAAATAGGCCTATATACTGCATGCATACATGCACAATAGATACACATGCACATAAACATTTACAATGTGCGTTAAACTTCAGATTGATTTAGGCTTAGGGAGAAACCAGGGATATGGATTTTTTGATGCTTTTCGCAGTAGTATTTCTCTATTTGTGTGGAAGCAAATAACCACTGTAAAAGCAGACTCCACTGGAATAATTAAAAGCAATTAGGTCAGTATGTTTATAAGTAGTCTAACGAAGTGTCTACTGAAAAATAATCAGTGAAATCATGGTAGTCCTGCAGGGGAAACTGTAAAGCGAATGAATACCCAGGGGAGCACCAGTCAGCGAGATGTGCAGTCCTCTAGCACTTAACAAATCAGCTGACAAAGGGGGCTTTGAAAAGAAAATCAATTTAAGTGAAAAGAATGCATTTATCAGAGTTTGATTAAATAATGCAAATATATCACAGGGAAAACCGAGGTTTTCACACAGCTGTTTTAAAAGCACCATGCATGCTGGTGCCTGTGTAATGATTGTTCTGAAATACTGGACACACACAGGTATATGCCTGCTGTAATACATCCCAGGTTTTGGCTTGTGAATCCCTGAGGATTCAGGGTTGCTCTCTTCTTGTTGTTGTTTTTGGTGAGGAGTCCATGCATGGTATCTGAGAAAAGAAAACCAATTATCAGTGGGCTTAAATCCACAGTTACTGGGGTCTGCACTCCCCCAGGAGACTGGTTTTGCCATGTACAAATCAAAAAAGCTGAAAACCCCAGGCATTACAGATTTTGCAGAGGTTGGAAAATTAGTAGCTGCAGGATTAGGCACATAGCCCGTATAAGAGCTCCTGTATATATTTACAACCTTCTTCAGTAACTCATTAGTCTTCAAAAGGTGTGTGTTGTTTTTTTTTTTTTTTTCTTTTTTTTCTTTTGTTTTGTTTTTTGTGTCTGTGTGTGTGTTTTTTTTTTTTTTTTTTAAACCTGTTTCTCCTGAGTTTTGTGACCCGGAGAGTTTGTTATTGTAGCAAGGAAATGATGCTCTTTTTTGTTTTATGAGAAGTAAATGTTAAATAAATTGAATTTTAATGTTTACTATGGTCCCGAAGGAAAATAAAGCCATTAGCTAATGACCATAATGATGAACAGATTTTATTTAAATTTGGAATAATATTTGATATGCTATGCTATTAATGATGATTCTGTTAAAAAAAAAAAAAGTCTGTATAAAGGAATAAGTGTGATTTATGCAAGCAATATGAATTTGAAAGTGGTGTAAAGAATCTGTTCAGACTGGTATTCATTTATATGCAAGTATAGATGCTGAATATAGCTAGCAATACTTCCTGCTTTGTAAAAACAGAATTGCAAACTACCCTACAGTTATCCATTCCTTTGGAATATATTTCCCTTAAGTTTACCTGAGCAACAGAAAGGAATTAGTAATCATCAGAATGATCTTCCAGGAATTAAAATTCATGGTTTGGCACATCAGAGGTGTTTTTTTTTTTTTATTATTACTATTGGAGGGATTGCAAAATCTACACTGTAAAATACCTTAATGTTGTTTACGGTATATACTATGTATAGACTTTCCTCACAGAGTAAATCTCCAGTGTTTCATTTTTTTTTAAGACTGTTTTCAATAGATAAAAATATGTGCAAGTGTTTTTTTTTTTTTTTGTTTGTTTGTTTGTTTGTTTTAAAAAAAAAGCTGATAGCAAAAAGAAGGCACCTGTATGGTGTCAGTAAGGTGATTCTGGTTATGCTCACTGGAGAAGAGAGCTGGAGATCTGGGCTTGGTGCTCCAGCCTTTCGATGGCCTTATTCCGGTCCCTCAGGCTCAAAACACGAGAATGTGAGCTGCTAAGATTAGCAGCATCAAGCGAGGGTTTGCAAAAGTGCCCCTCTGCTGCTCCAGTCCTATTTAAATCTTCACAGTTGCTCTTGGGGCTTTACGCAGCCTTCATCACTGTTGTAGGCCTCACCTGCGCCGTCAGGGGAGCGAAAACAAGGAACCCGGGTCGTGGGGGCCTCCCAGGGTCCTGGTTAACATCTGGAGCTGCACGTGGAAGGAAATTGCAAGACGTAGAGGCTCTGGAGAGCAGATGGAGCGTGTTTCCCATAGTTTAAGGGGTATCATTATCTTGAAATACAATCAAATTAAATAAAAATTGGCCTACGAGTCTTTTATTGTTCCCAACTTTGGCTGTCCCACCAGTATTTGTTTTATAACCACGATTTATGAGAGAATGAGGTGATATATCTATCACCGAACAGGTTGTACTTCATCTTGGTGCTGCTGATCCCAGCCAGATACTGATGATAAATCCCCCCCCAAAATTCCCTTTTATGTTTTTTAACATCAGTGAGGTTGGATGCTCTTTGGAACAAGGGTGGATCGAGGCATGCTTTTTAAGCCTTGTACCCTCGTAACACCTGGGAGGTAAACTTGCAGCTTCAGCTGGAGCCTCCTGTGTGCCACAGGGAGCGAGCCTGGCTTGCCTGAAATGCTGCACTTCTGGAAGAAAGGCTGAGCTGTGCCTGCCTTGTTAAGTGCAGGCCATGGCCTGCTGCTGAGCACTGCCATATTCAGCACTTAGAGATCTACTTGATGAGGCCCGCTGTGTAACCAGAGCCGTTCTCGTGCCTGCTGACATAGCCCTGTCTGGCGAGGGCAGTGGTGCAGGAAATGTGTTCCCTGACATGGGTGATGTAGCTGGCTGTGGGACACCGTGTCTCTGGTGTAACAGCCCCAAGAGATGGTGGGCTTCTCTTCCTCACCATGAGCTTTGGTGGTGCTGCCCATGGGAGTGCTGCAGGGTAAAGCCTCTCCTGGCTCAGCACTTGCACGGAGAATTAATTTTGTGCATCAATTAAGAAGCTATCTTTTAAACGACACCCTGTAAAGAATTACCCTACCCCTGCAGGGGTTGAAAATGTTGCTGCAGCCGTTAGTATCTTCTCTAATGTCACCAACATGTCCTAGGCTGTCAGCTGTCCTAGAGGAACTGGCGAGCTGCAGCAGGGCTCCCTGCCTCAGCCCCTGCGTCGTGTCAGGGGGCAGCCATCTGAGCAGGGACCCTGCCTTTCTGCAAGCGTCTGCATGCATAACCTGGCAAAGAAAGCTCAGCTGTAAGGACTTCTGTTTTAAAGCCGAATTAAAATATTGCCATACAGATTAGAATGGAAAAACACACAGCTAGATCTCTAATGTCTTCTCGTTGCTGTGTACATTGAATAATTATTATTTTATGAAGATAGTGCATGGTAAATATTTATAAACAAAGCAGGCAAACAGTGAGACCACAGTGAATAAATAACTATAAATGTATCGAAGTCCTGTTTCAGAGCAAACTGAAATCACATTCCTTGCTATAATCAGTATCTCTTTTTTCCTTGCATGGGGAGTTATACAGTTGTCCGTGTTCAGCTCCAAAGGGATGACATTGGATATATTCTGGCAAAATTTTGGTTTAATATCAAAGTGGCATTCTTGTTCCATGCATAAAAACAAATAATCTCTAAATACAGATCTTCTTTTTGGTATAGTAATTACTGCTTCTTCACCAACTATAAGAGCAATTAAGCCTCAACTAATGAGCAGTTTTCTACATTATAGTTATTCTGCTCTATCTTAATAACACTTATCTCATTAAATAGCTTTCTTCCTCCTTCAGAAAAGAAATGTCTAAATTTATTGCATGTTTTACAGCTACTGGTCAGCAGAGCTTAATCGTTTTATCTTTTGAGGCAATTTTAGTTGCCTTTCTTTTTCTCAGGTGCATCTGGTTCTGTTTACATTTTTTACCCATTTTAATTTGGCTTCTTCAGCTCGCTTGAGAGCATAAAGCCCTTTACCTGCAGGCCCTGGTGGTGCTTTCATCTGAAACAATGGGACTTAGCGCTGCAAGGAAGGCGTTCTGCTCTCAGAGCAGATGTGTGTTAAGTGTGAATTTCATTCTCTGCCTTTTTATCTAACGCATTTAGAGAGCTGGTGTTTCAGAAGGTTCACTTGGCAGCCTCTTTTTTTTTCTTTTTGGCATGCCTCCTTCTAATAATTTAAAACACGGTATTTTGAAATATCTGAAGCACAAGCTACCAAACTAGTGAGGATCTGCGCATTGTGTGGGTCAGTGGGGAGCCACCCTGAATGGAAATGGCCCAAAGGGGTAAGGCAGCACTGCCAGGTCTGCTGGTTTTATTGTTAATCTCACACAATTTGGTGTTTTTCTTAAAGCCACAGCTGCTGGAGCCTTGGAATGAGAGGAAAATTCATCAGCTTCCATGTAAAAATGTAGGAATGGTTATGGGAGAGGGGCATGAAAATCTGTCCCAAGTATTTCCTTCAGCATGAAGGAAAAAAAAAAAAATCCTATGACAAGACCCTCCAGAACTCTCTAGTCATTTTTGGGATCAGATATCATGATTTCAAGAGTAAAATTCATGGTGGGACTTGGGATACGGTAAATGGGGGAGAGAAGTTCTCCAGAGAGGCTCCTTCCTCTTTGGAAGTAGCGCTGGCTCTGTGTCACCTGTGGCCATGGGGAAAACCCTCTGCAGCAGTGGTTTTCATGCAGGAGATGTTTGGTTTGGTTTGCTGAAGGAGCAAATACGCCTCTGAAAAAGAGTGGAGGGGGAATCCTAATGCTTTTTATTGACCCATGTTGCCACAGTGGTAGTCGGTGCTAAATCAAGGTGAAAGAAAATGTGGTAAATCCTACAGTTATTTAGTTCTCCTTGTTAAAATGCTTGACAGTTTAGAACCGGATTTGTAGAAGCGTTATTAAATAAACTGGCTGTGGCATATTTGCTTTTTGGACCCTGTTTAGCAAAGCACTTAAGTAAATGTGTAACGTGAAGCCCATGAATAATATTATACCTGTGCAATGAATAGAGCGCATAAGTGAGCGCTCAGTGTCCGAGGCATGAGGAGCCCTTGAACTGGAACTATTCACACAATTCAAGTTAAACATTTGCTAAAAAGACATTGCATTATTCAGCTATTTAAAGTAAAGCATGTGCTTAAGTACTTTGCTGAGTCAGAGCCTATAAAAAGAAATGTTCACAAAAACATGCGAATGCTGAAAATGGAAACTCCTCGCCAGCTAACTGATATTGTGTCAGAAACGCAAGCGAGCTGAAGCTGGCTACAAGGCTGTCGTCGGATGAGTTAGCGCCGTGCATCTTGTGGTGCAGCTCGGGACTGGGCTTAGCTCTCAAGTGCTTGTGCTGGCTGCCCTGGGTGAGTAGAGATGGAGTTTCTTGCAGGGTGATTAATCCACTGCTTGGTTTGCAAGTCATCATACCACGAGCATTACGCTACATGATGGGCATGCTATGAAACACAAAGCTTCTCTTGGCCACTTAATCGAGGCATAAACTGGAGCTGTGAGATAAACTCTAGAGGCAGAGTGTGAGTAAAGAAGATCAATAAGATCTGTCTCAGTAACTACTAAATTAATAAACTTCTGTTACTGATTTACTAGCTTCTTTGTATAAGTGGTTACATCCAAAACTTACTTCAAAGTGAGCCCTGCTTGCTCTTTTTGCTGCTGTGAAAAGCTGACAAGTCCAGCAAGACCAGAAGATGTGTTATGTAGGCATGTCACCTAGTATTGGTCACTGGTAGTTTAAACAAAAACTAAACAAATAAAACCTCTTTTCGTGCTCGATAGTATGAAGTATGTAGGTGTCATCTAGAATAAAAGCATCCTAAAGCAAAAAAACAATCTACATGATCACCATTTAGCTTACAAAGCTAATGGAAGTGGGTCTGAGCTGAGCACGGGAGGGTGCTTGGCATTTGGGCACCTGTGTGGGCCCCTTTTATTAGCCCGGCTTTTGGTATTGATGGCTTTGGATTCTTTCTGTTATTTCCCCTGGCCGTTAGATTGTTTGGTATTTGTCAATAAAGTCAGGTACACTGGAGTACTGCCAGGGTCAGTTGCTCAAAAGTAATGAGACCGACCAAAAGAAATCTGGGGGGATTGAAAAAAAGGTAGTAATTTTAAGGTTCTTTGCCTTCTGGCTCCTGGACCTTTCTTCTGTGTTTTCGAACTTTGCTCTGAAGACAAGGAGCCTGAAAACTTTCTAGTTTAAAAAGCTGGACATAATTCACTCTCATGAGACCAAGAGTGCAGTCTCTCAAGTATACTGGCTACAGCTTTAATAAAGGCATTAAATTGCCTAAGACATGCTCTATAATTAGGAGGGTTGTATTTAATTACTTATTTTGGTCCATGGTCCCAAACAGGGCTTCTGTAATTACCTTATCATACTCAGGATACTCTAACTCATTCCTATGGATTTGCACTGGCAAGAAATTCCAGTCATGGATCGAAATCTATTTTAAATTTTCCTCTGAACAAAACAAGAACAGAAGGATAGGCTGCTCCTCAAAAAGCTCTTGACTTGTGTAAGATAATAAATAGTGCAGGGATACAGACAAGTGCAACGGTGCAGTGGGGCAGCACTGCTTAGCGTAGTAGGAATTGATCTCAACACAACAGCAAGCTTAATTGGCAGCCAGATTTTTGTAGGTGAAGCCATTAAGGATTGACTTAAAGGAGAAAAAAAATAATAAAATTCTGTGAATGTGTGTGAGTGGTTCTCAGCCAGGGGAGTGATAGCATGGAAGAAAACAGAGCTGTGTGCTTTGAGTAACCCATGGATAGGGAAACTGAAGGCTGACACCATAAGCCAGATAGAAGCTAAAGATGTGGAAACAATAATGGGCCATATAGGGGCTAGAAAAATTATTGTATGTGCCTAATGCGGCTTGAATGGAGAAAGCATTCAGGACAGGTCGGATAAGATGGGACCAGCAAGAGCTGCAGAAGAGGCAGGACTCGGCCACAGCAGTGTTTCGAATGTCGGAGTGCTGGAGAAAAGGGTGACACAAATCTTCACTCTCAAGACAATCTCATTCTAGAGGAAACGTTTTTCTGTAAGACCACGTTACACAAAATATGGTGCAATGACATTCTTCAGACCTGTTTATCGGTCTTTATGCCTGATCACCTTTTTTGTTGGTTCAAGTCCGTTGGTAGGTTCCACTGGAGCCAAAGAAAGAAATCTAGGCTTTGGGAAAATATCCAGTTGAGGAGGGGACAGTACTCATTTACTGACCTTCGATACAAGGAATGCTCCCTAAGGCAGCGGAGGGATCAGCTTAGGTCTGTTTGGTAGTTTTGGATGGAGCGAAGAGCAATTTCCATCCCAGTTGACTTCCTCACTGGAAGATGGTTCTGGGCAGTGTGCAACTCTTTCCCCCCTGGAGGAAAGCTGTCCAGCCCCAATGGCATTTATGTAGACTTGGGTATGGGTAAGTCCCTTGAGAAGCATGCATGTCCATAAAGAGAAAATACTGTCTACTGAAGACCCCTTGTAAGCTACTGTTAGAAGGCAAAATAAACCCTGGGCTGGAAACACGATGAGCTGGCGTTAGAAGTAAGCTGGGGGTTGAAACTCAGAGAGCGATTAAACGCTGAAACAATCTTTAAATCAGAAAACAAATAGTGACTTCTTAAGTTGTGATTTCTTCAATGCTGAATAGTTTTCTGAAAGAGGTGAAGACTGTTTTTAAGGCTCTGTGGAGAGGTAGCTTTCTGAAGTAATGACTTGTGCTCATCATGTCAGTATGTGCTATCCAACTGTTTCTTCTGGCATGAAAACCTGTTACTTTTTAGTGATACTGTGAGCGGGGAAAAGCAAACAAAACCTGAGATTCCATCCCTGCAACACAGCAAGTTTCAGCAGCCTTTTGGAGATGTCGTAAAGGTTTTCCTTGATATAGTGAACTCTTTACAGACCTGAGTAACTCTCAAAGATATAGGGAGCTATTGAGCTAGGTAGTTCATTTTTGCTGAGAATTAGAAATAACAAAAACTGGTTTCTATTCCATGCATTAATATTCCTGTCAAGCAAATGGAAATAGTGTTTGAGGAATAGATTGTAACTGAATAAGAAGTTAAGGCTCAGAGTAGAGTTAAAGAATGTGTGTAAACTATACAGCCAAGAAAAAGACTGGCTCTGTTGGAGGTGGAGTGTGTGGTTCTGCATAACAGGTGAACTGAAAATGATGGGTATGACAGGAGCTATATTTAAATGAGCTGTTGAAAGCAGTGTAAGAATAGAGGAAAATGATATACACAAATCTCAGTGAATTCTGTCCTCCGCAGATCTAATTCTTCTGCCACAAGCAAAAATTGTTGCAACGGAACATGAGGAGCTAACTTCTGTGACTGAGCAAGTAGGAACAACAGTCAGAGTTGGCAAAGGTACATGCCTTGAGGCACGTGAAAGGAGAAGGAACAAATGTCTTCTGGACAAAACTGAGTGGAAGACAACTATTATTTTCTAGGACTTCTGAAAGATTTTTCCTCGTGTAGAAGGAAACTTAGAGATCACAGTTTCCCATGTTCTGGGTCAGTGCAGTTGTAGAACTTCTGAGCAAGAATTTGTCACAGAAGGTCAAAGTTGTGATTAATAATACTGTGAAGGGGTCTTTATAGGAGCCATGTTCCTGCTTTTTGTCAAGTATTCGTTACGTACGTTTTGGAGATCCAGGTACTTCTGGTTTAAAGGAATGCCTCGGAAAGCGTAGAGCAGGTGACTAATTGTTTGGTGTGACACTATCCAGACTGCGGTAGCATGGTGTGAAGCTCACATGATTCCCAGTCTCTGGTGCTGAGCAAATGTTAAGGTAATTAAGTCCTAGTTCAGAGCGTGGTCAGATCAGAGAAGACCTCCACAAAGTCTCTGGTATCTTTATATTCTCAAGGGATAATCCTGGTGCTAGCAAAGTCAGTGCCAGGCTGTCACTGCACTGTCACTGACGCTTCATCTCACCCTGCACTGTGGAGGTACTAAGTCAGTTTGTGCCATAACCTCTCATCCTGCAAATAGGTAAGTTCATGAGTAACTTCACTCCAGTGTTACAGCTTGATATTACTGAGCATAGTCAAATATTTTAAGTCACGTTCCTGAGTGGAGGCTTTTCAGTGGAGTGCATAATAAGTTTCATGTTTTTATTTAGGGAGGTTTCACTCTTATTGAACTCTAGGCTTAAAAGCGCTGTAGGCTTAAAATAGCAAATTACCTCTCTTTATTTCACGTAAAAGTGGAAATGCACTGTTCTTCTGTACATCCAGACACTGGTAATCTCAGTAATGCGGTACTGAAGTGAATCTCCTCTATACTTTGTCCCTCCTCCTGCCTTTTTTTTTTTTTTTTTTTTGTTCTGTACTTTATGTATCTTGTTCCAGTCCTTGTTATGTTATGCTTACACAAGGGCCGATCAGGTTCATCTCCATGCTCATCCTTTCAGTGATCACCCTTTACTGTCTGCCAGCCTAAATCCCTAAAGAAGCTTCCTACATGTTGAACAAAACTGGTAAAAGTGATATATTTTTATCTTGCCACTCAAGAAGTTCCTGTCGGTACGGGCGGCATGGCGCATGTTAGTGCTGTATCAGGAAGAGCCACATTTCTCCTAAGTAGTGCTTTGTTATGAAGTTCATTTGACTGAAAATATTTTGCATGCTTAACTACCTGCTGGTGAATTTTTCTATGCCAAGTAATGTGTCAGGAGCTAGCGGAGCATAGTAAGTTAATTACTTGTGTGCACACTGTGAAGGAAAAGCAAACAGCAAGGCACCAGTGATACGAAGAATGAGACTTCATTTCAGTCGCCAGAGATTGTGTTGTTAATGAATCCGCTCAATCAGCAGGGAATTGGTAATGTAGATAAGACCAGGTATGGCTGTGTACTGAGATGAAGATTAGTCTCTCAACCAAAACATTGTTTTTACTGAGGGTTCGCTAATATTAAATAGTTTTTCAAAAGCACCAGTGAGATAGAATAACAGCCTGAATAATTATGGCTGTCTTGAAAAGACATGATGATGATGATCTTCTAATGTGCTCTGCAAACACCATATAAATCCAATATCTTACAGATTTCACAGTTAAGCGATGCACTCCAGATTCCATTTTATGGTCTATGTCGCCATGGGCTGCCCAAACGCTGCTGTGAATAAACAGCATGGGGAAGCGTGTTCGGAGCTGGCTGCATCAGGCTGAGCAGGGCAGGGAGGGCTGTGAGAAAGCACCTGCTTTGCTCACCAGCATCCTCGGTGGCAGTAAGTGAAGATACTGGCGTGAAGGGGTAGGTGATGCTTGTACGTGGCTCTGGGGAAGATCCCTTCTGGTGACAAGCTCATAGCCTGCAAGCTGCCCTCTGGGGTGATCTTCCCTAAAGAGACGCTCTAAACAACGCGGTCATGCTATGCAAAAGGAAACCACATTTATCCCAGCCTTATATTTTACGCAGCGTTCGCCTGTGCCCCATGGATACTATGTCTGGCGGTGCTCACCCTGACTCGGTCCGTCACCGCGGTCGCTTTGCTGCCAGCTCCCCGTGGCAGCTGGTTTCTCCCCGCAGCAGCTGCTTCGCCGCTCGCATGCGGGTCATGCACCACAGGCAGCGCCGGAGGGAGGGAAGAGGCTCTACTGCTGTGGGGCCAGGGGGTGGCTGCTGCTGCTCTCCTCCTGCACTAGTGTGCTTCCACCCAGAGCTCATCCAGGAGTGGTGCGATGAGCTGAGATCCATCTTAGGGAAATCAGGTCCTTTCCCTCTTTCCCTCTTTCCCTCTTTCCCTCTTTCCCTCTTTCCCTCTTTCCCTCTTTCCCTCTTTCCCTCTTTCCCTCTTTCCCTCTTTCCCTCTTTCCCTCTTTCCCTCTTTCCCTCTTTCCCTCTTTCCCTCTTTCCCTCTTTCCCTCTTGGTCACCTAATTGAAAAACTAAAGCTGGCTCTGAATAGTTTATGCTATTTAATGTAACATATGGGAAATGGCAGGTATGGAACAAAAATGAGAAAAATGGTTGTAAACTGTTCTGTGCCATAGCAGATAGCCCTTCTTCTGCAGCTAGAGTACCTCAAGCTGGATGTTACGGCTGCTTATTGTCTTCCTATTTATTCTTACTCTTGATGCTCTTAAATTAATGGTAGAAACATAGACTGAATGTTAATGGTAGTTGAGGCTAGGGTTCATGATGTGTCGTTAAGTAAAAGCTGGCTATCTCCCAGAAACTCTCCTGGGAGCTATTTGACTGGTGCATATTAGTGAAAAGGACAGCTGGATTGAGAAGTCTGTTCTAACAGGGATGCCATTAACAACTTAGTTGGTCAAAAGTTGATTTTCACCTCTTTAAAAAAAAAATAAAAATAAAAAAGAGAGAGATGTATCACATGGCAAAGCTAGTGTTCGTCAAAGTCTAATGAATGATTTCAGAGGCTGCAGCGCTGCCCGTGATGCACTTAAACACTACAGCCCGTATCGTGGCCGTCTGTGGGTCAGGTTAGGACCAACAACGGATATTGGAAAGCTGAAGGTGACACATGTTTCAGCAGCGGGTGATTTTATCTTCCTGGCTTTTTTTTATTAGGACAGTTTTGTTTTTTTGTGTGTGAATTTTAAACTTTAGCCAAAGCAACGAGTGAAAATCATTTTAGTAGCAGGTTTCTTTTGAAACCAAGAGTACGTTCACTCCACTAGTGCCTCTGGATAGGCTTTATTGATATCAGCCCTCCCTCCCTTTATTCCCTTTCTATATTGCTCTGTGCTCTCTGTGGGTGTTTTATTAACCAGCATCCTGCAAAAATTCAATAAAAATATACAATTTTTTCCTTACTTTCTTCTCCCTTTTCTTTTTTTTTCTTTTTCTTTTTTTTTTTTTCATGCTGGCTCTCAGAGACAGAGCTCTGGGGAAGGCTCCTTTGGTTAGTTATGAGGAACAGATGGGAATCAAGAAAAGGTACTCTCTGTTCCCATACCCACCTAAATTGGAGGTAATTAAGTTACAGTGAGGCATCATTTACGTTAGCAGTTTCTTTGGTGAGATCAAGGCTATTAAGGGTACATGTGAGAAGTAGTAGGATTTCAAGTGTGCGGTGCTTTGAGAAATAATTGGAACTGTGTCTTTCCTAAATGCATTTACAGGCAGCCTGGCACTGAGGTCTGCAGCGGGACAGCTGAGGATTGCACAGTTACTGTGCTTTTCTTTTTTTTCTTTCTTTCTTTTTTTTCTTTTTAAATCTCTGCAGCTCTTCTCAAGTTTTGAGCAATCCTTGCAGATGCTCTGATGAGACAGGTGAACTTCTCCCTTTATAAAGCAGCGGAATGAAATGGAGCGTGTTGCTCCTGGTGGTAGCAAGGAGCCAGAGAAGCAAGATGGGAATTTGAGACTTCCTGACTTAAATGTCACGGCTTATTACTGTCACTGTCGTTCAGCATTCATCTCTGGAGCCGCTGGGCTGGCTCAGCAGCATGGGAGCCTTGATGCTTTAGCCTGGTCTAAGTCAAACTCTCAAGCTAGCCAAGATCTCTGGTTTGAAGAAAAAAATGCTGCCATAAAGTGGTTCCTTATCCCACTGTGGCTGTTCTAGGTTTTCCTCTTGCCTCGCTCCTCCCGCA
This sequence comes from Anas acuta, assembly GCF_963932015.1. Taxonomy (NCBI): domain Eukaryota; kingdom Metazoa; phylum Chordata; class Aves; order Anseriformes; family Anatidae; genus Anas; species Anas acuta. The sequence continues at coordinate 8,093,020 of NC_088989.1, read as the reverse complement.
GCCTGAGGTCTCCCTGCCACAGCTTTGGCTCGCAGCTGCTGCCCGCTTCAGCTGGGGCTGGGTCCTGTGGGGACCATTACCACAGCACGGCCACTGCCTGCTCAGCCCCTCGCCTCTCCTGGCCTTGGCAAAAGGGATGCTGTAATTAGCAGCACGCCGAATTCACATCCTCTTCCCTCCTCTTCTTTCCACAAAGTCTTCTTGAAGCCCCTCGGGCCTCTGTCTGCATCAAACAGCTCTTGGGTGGGAAAGTTTCCTGCCCAGTTTCTTCCTCTTGTTTCCTCTGTTTTATTTTCTGAGAGCTTTTTTCATGCTGTGCTTTCTTCTTGGAGTAGCCCAGATGGGACCGTGATTTACATCGGCATTATATGTGCTCAGGCTCATTCTTCATCTGTTTAATTCCACGAAACACCAGGCTCATTTCTCCTTTTATCTTCGCGATCTGGAAGAATTGGCGGCATTTCTCTCCTGTCCCATGGGACAGCTGATTGTGTTTCTGATGTAGAGGACGTGCTGGGGGGTTTCCAGCTGAAGGAGATGCCTTCGGAGAAGCAAAGTTGTTACAGGAGGAGGCAGGTCAGCCCAGGAGGGGCTGCTCTCAAGGGTGCGGTGCCACATGTTGGGTCACTGCGGCCTTGCCTTTCGTGGCTCGCTTATGAGTTTTCGAGCTCTTTGCTGCCCTGTCTGTGGAAGAATGAAGGCCTTCTTCCTTCCTCGCTGCAGTGTTGGGCAGTACAGCGATATAAATGCTTCTGCTGCCCACATCCATCATTATCCAGCTGTTGTCTGTGAAGGGAAAGGAGGACGGTGAGAGCGGGGCTGCCCTGCCGGGGAGGTGGCCTCAGATGGGCCCTGTCCCAGGCACCCCCTGCTGCCATCCTGCCTTCCACCCAGCGACAGCAGCTGCTGTCATCAGCTACCGCATCGATTGACAGTACATCTTCATCCAGTAATTTCCATTAGGATTTATACTTTTTTAAATTATATTTAAGCAAAAAATCCATTTTTATGTCTGTCCCTAGCCTTCACGGAGTTTTACTCAACTGGTATAGGAAGAGAAGAAAGTTAATTTACAACATCTTCATATAAATTAATCTTCTGTTTTCTCCTTATAACGTAAGTTATCACCTCGTTTATTATATGCAGCTCAGGGTGAGCGGTTCTAAAAAGGCCACAGACAGTTACGAAATGAATGGTGTGAGATGTCAGATACATTTATTAAAAATGAAAATTATGAAAAACAGAGGATGTAGATGTATATTGTCTCAGTCACTTGCCACCAGCACGCACCTTGTATACCACAATTTATCCTCCCGCTCAGTGAGTTCTGCATATTAATCTCATTGATATTGTTATGCTGTGTTCAACATAATGTAAACATTTTTGAAATATTGGAGTTAAAAAAACTCAGCAGCTCATTAGCTGTGTCTGTCAAGAGTATGTTGTGTCACATCCCCGAAGAAACCCCAAAATATTTTGCCAGCGCGGCTAAAGCTAGTCCCATTTTCACTTTTGTGTGGTGATACATTATTCAGGTCATGGATGCAAACCTTGAAATGTTTATGGAAAAAGCTTGTTTTAGTAATTGCACTTACTCCAATTTGTTGTGAACTTCCTGCAACATTTGTCTTAAGGTGCTGAGGTTTCCTATGCTGCGTATTTATCATGCATTTGTGCCGATGGCAGGTTGATAGGTACAGCGGGAGCTTCATGCAAGATTCATGGCAGCTCCGTACTTTTTTGAGGAACAAAATTAGGATCCAGAAAGTATTTGTATGGATGTATGGGGTTGCACACAAAAAAAAGTGTTTGTGACTGTGCAATACAGATGTTCACGTATCTTCTGAAGAATACAAAGCTTTTGAAAACATACGTTAGAACTGTTTGCAAAAGATAATTAATAGAAGGCTTAATTAAAGAATCCAGCAAGAAATGTGATATCAGTAGAAACTTAGAAGATGGTGCACCTCACTCTTTTTGGTTTTAAAACCTGCAGATGTTGTAGGACAATTTATTTTTACGAGTGTAGTTTAAAGCCATTCTTTTTCTTTGCATCAGCCACGTTTTGGCAGTGAGATGCTATCACTGACGAGATCAGCTCTGCTTTTAAGGCCCCAGGCTGGACGTTTCTGTAGGTGTGGTGGCACTGGCGCAGAAAGGAGAAGCGGGGCTGGTGCTTCTGATGTTGCTGCTAGCAATTGCTCAAAGGTTATCTAAATCCAAACCCTTTTTGTTCTCTCTTCCTGTATTTGTGTATGTTCCAACAACTGCCGGTTAAGATATCCCTTATCAGAAACTGTTCTTGGGAAAAATTTCTTTCAGCGTCTTTCAGCTCTCCAAAAACCTGTCTGGGGCTGTTTATGACTCTGACATGTCTTAGGCACTTTTTTCTGCACCGAGTTTGCAGACTGGATGATGCTTATATCTGTTTGGGTCTCAGCGAGCTCTTCAGGACCTTGCTCTTGGTATTCAGTCTCATTTTTCAAGCAGTAATTGGAATTTTCTGCAAGCATGAGTGTCTCATGTTAAACAGAGTGATGACAGAGAATAATAAAATGAAAAGCCCTTTTCCCTCAGGGTAGGAAATCCTGGAATCTTTGTTCAAAACAGCACCGTGAACTCTTAACTACGGGCTCTCTTTCTCCATCTCTTTGAATTTAGTATGCCATCATTTTAGAGAAAGACAGTATAATTTCAGCAACTTTTCCCCTAATATAATGATTCAACAACTTGATTACATTCTCTGCAACGGGAAGGCCCCTGAAAGATGCCACTGATTTTTATCAGGGCTTTCGGGGATTTTTATACCTTTACCCCTGCTGCCACATGGTAAATTACTCAGCAAGAGATCAGTCAGTCATTCGAATCATTCTTTCCTGCCTTGTATCTAAATGCAGTCTTTAGCCTTCATCCTGCAGGGTTCACTTCATTTCGTCTTCCTAGGAGGAAGCCGGAGGTTAGAGAGCGAAGGGAGGCTGACGGTTCAGCTGGGCTGGAGCTGCAGCACACACCTTGCCTGCTGTCCTCACTCATGTGGCGTAAGCACCTTCCCCAGGTGCCTTCCAGGACTTGCTTTTAAACAGCAAAAATGATGAAGTCTTGGTTAATGGCATCAAGTACCAGGTTTGATCTTTTTGTCCCAGATAACAGAGAGAAGACCTAGGCTTGAAACTTCTGAAGAATCTTGAAATAATTCCAGTTCCGCAGTGAATTTCCTTGATGTTTGATTATTTTAAACCATTTTTTCCTGTTTGGAAACTCAGCCTGCAAGTGAAGCTCACTGCTTTGTAGTTGAACAAGGGCGCCGCTTCCTTGCTCTTTCTCAGTGTTATAAAGGAGATGTTTTTGTTTACTGGTGTTTCTTTCCAGTGTTTCTTGAGATTTGTCTCACAAGCGAGCAGCTCAAGACAGAGACTCAGAGGAGCTGATTCTGAGGTTCACATCTTCAGCATTACTCAAGTAAATGCTGAGTCGGCTGGGCAGTTCATACCTACCCATCTGTACAAAGAAAAGCATTCCTGTTTATCCAGAATCTTGCTGAGAATCCTTCCCATAAAACTTGCAGAGTAGATGCTGGAGGCAACCTGCTTGGGTGGCATTGCTAACACAACTGAATACCACTGCCATCCGAGGAGTTACCAAGCCACTGCTTAGCGTGTCTTTAGCCTTATTTGGGTGAGATTCCAAACATAATTCCCAACATCCCACATCCTTCTGACCCAGCAAGAAGAGAGCCCTGCCAATTTGTGTGAAATGTGGGCATCCTGCCTCTGATAGAGATCCTGTCCTCTTAGGAGGGTCTCTTCCTTCTGTCAGCATTAGAAAACAGCGTGCAAGGGAGCAGCAAGAGCCATTTGCATGTGGAGGGAGGACAAAGCAGGGCTGGAAGGGGTGATGGATGTAAGCCTTTCTGCAGCGCCTGTTTCCTTACAGTTCTGTGAATATCTGCCTTGCAGATAATCGTGGATTAATGATCTTGTGCATTAAGATGATAGGATAGGATGTCCTTGTGAAGTGGCCAAGCTAATTTGTTTTAATTGCAGAAGTGTGAGTGGTTTTGAGTTGCCTTTGCAATCATGACTGCCATTTTCATTCAGAAATAAAAAGTTTAGAGGCATCAAATACATTTAGATTTGTCTGAGGTAATGTTGTTTAAAAAATGTTAAAGGATAAAGCACATGCAAGTCACAAATACATTAAAAAATAAATAAATAAAAAATCTAAACTTCCTCTTTGCATGATAGACTAGGATTTTAAAGTCAAATTTTTGTGCAAATGTTAAAACCATGTTAAATTAAGAAAAACAAATGTTTTTCTGCTTCTTTCCCATCTTGTAAATGAATGATCATAATCAGATTGTTCATAAATTGCTGATGTCTGTTAAACTACATCTGGATGTTGTGTAAAAGCACGTGGTATACATCAGTCTGTATCAGAAGAGCTGATCCATTAATTGGGAAATGATTTAAAATCAAGAAAATTGCAGTGGTTTTGATAAAAGATAGTTTAAACAAAAGGTTTGTGGAAGAAAAATAGATTTTTTTTTTTTAAGTTTTTATGCAAGCTTTAATTAGATTTAGTGGAAATGTTTTTTCATTAATGAAGACTTCTCATTGTTTAAGTTGTACATAACTAGAAGGAGAAAGGTAATTTTGGATTCTATTTAAAGAGCAGTTTGTGTATTAAAAAATAATAATAAAGATTCTTCAGTCATTGACTGAAAGATTTTGCATGAGAAAAGATTGCAGAGTCTTTGGAAGCATCAAGTAAGTTCAGACGAGGATGGATGAGATTGTCTTTGGTGTTATGTGCTGCTGCAAATCCTGGTGTGAGAAGCAGAGGGTCTTGCTGAGGATGGACCCCAGATGCGCTTTCACCCCTCAGAAGCAGAGGCCTCTTGTCCCTGGTTTCAGCAGAGGTAGGGTCAGGTCCCAGAGACCTGGCTGCAGCCCAAAGTGAGCTTGTGGAGCTGCCAGCCCCAGGAGATGAGCGAGCTCCTCAGTAGCGGGGCAGGATCTTATCTTGGTGGGGCTGGAGTTACTGGGGCCATAGAGGGTGACCACCTCCCTGCAGCATTCCCAGCGCATCCCGTTTCTGTGCCGCACTTGCATCGATTGCTCCAGTTCCAGGACAGGCTGTCAGGTGCTCACCTTTGCTTGCGGGTCATCCCACCATCGTGGTGGAAACATGTTCGTTATTAGCACAGGTGAGGTCTCTTAGCTTGTTTGGGTTTTGAAAACTGAATTATTTGTCAATCCTTAAAAGGTCAATTCAAATTCATTCCAAATTTTATTTGATGAAAGCCGTAATGCTCGCCGTTGGAAAAATGAAATACAAACAGCCATAAGTTATCTGTCTCAGATGGGTAAATGTTACACGCAGAACGAAGGGATTTTTTTGCTAGGCTTAAGTGAAACAGAGTCTTTATTTAGTGTCATGTTTTTATTTAAAAGCATTTATTTAAAGTTCTAAAAAACAAAGAATTCAATAAAGCAAGACAGGTGCAACTGCAAATGATTAATGATATAATTCTCGGTACTTTATAAAGTGTCTAACACTGAAGAGATTTATACAGTGCAGAATGGCAATTGTGCTTTGATGGAAGGAATAGGTAATCAATACCTGCAAGCTTAGAAAAAGTGTTCTATTTCCTCCTCTAATGATATAGGGTTTTTTGCAAGGCAAGGATGTCTGGAGCATGAGACACTTGGAAGAAGAATTAATTTGAAATCTGTAGTGGAAGATCAGTTTCAATTAAAACTGCACTTGAATGTCCATGGAAAAAAGCAGGCAGTTAGACTTAAACCTTCTGATGGCTACCAGGGAATAAATGAATCCCCCTGCACTGGTCTTGATTACATTTTGTTGAGCTTGTTTTTCCTGGGTTAGAGAGAGAGTTGATTTACTTTGGTCTCAAACTCAGAAATGAAAATTTGCTTCTTTCCTGCCTCCCCCCAGCCGTGCCGTATCACACTAATTGTTAAAGCTGGGATGGCCCCAGCCCCACGCGGCTGGGATGGCGGTGTTGAGGTTGTGGCCTCTATTTCTGTCTAGAATTGCTGCCATAATGGTGTAGGTCATATTGCATGTAACACTTTGCATATCAAAAAGTTCCGAAAGAAATTAATGAAAAGCTCAGCCGTTTATAAAATCCTGTGCTGATTTTAACTAGCAGGTCTCAAACCTTTAAATCAGAGCTTAGCCTTCTGGCTGTAATTTGGGATGTCAGGGCTTGGAGTCACAGCACCAGCACTGAATTGGGGTTTTGAATTGCTGAGAGAGTTTCACTGCATTAGATTTTCCTGTAGCTAATTCAGCATATGGAAACACTTTCTGTATGAACATGAAGACTGTCACATGAAGATAGCAGCAGTATTAGGCTTTTTTTTTTTTTTTTTTTGATAAATTATAGATTTAGAACCAGGTGAAGCTATTGTATTTTTAAAAAGAGATGCATTACTATATTAAACTAATTCAAACAAGATAAATTTAAAAAAAAAAAAAGCTTGTTTAAGTGACACAAAGACCTAAAAGCCTTTAGAAGTCTGGGCAGTGAAAGACTATTTCAGCAGGAGTCAGCCCAGGTACCTAAGTCGCTTGAGGTTTTAACTCAATGAGATGTTTTGCTTGCTTGTTTACCCTTATGGCTTATTTTATTCACTTCGACAAGACAGTTTTCACTGCAAATTGGTTGAGAGCTGGCTACACTTAAAAATAACAATAATAAGAAGAATCATCATAAAAAAGCCTTTGTGACAAGATGCATGGAGGTAACCCTGCAATGCCTGTTAAAATAAATCAGCTTATTCAAAAATAAGATCTTCCCATTGGTTAAGAGGTCACCAAAATACTAAAAAAAAATAAATAAAAAATTGAGTGCACAGCTTTTGAAAGCACAGCTGAAACCATTGCGATAGCCTCTGTGAGCAGAGTGCTTTTGAAAAGCTCACCCTATGCTTATAACAAAGCCAAAAAATGAGAGCTGGCAGGTTTGATGATTGTGTGCAGGACTAAACATTCTAAAGCAAATTCCTAAATTTCATGAAGTAAATGTAAGGTTATATGGTAAGTAAATCTGAATTGCCAGCTAATTCACTGCAAAGCAATTAATAAGAGCATCCTGATTCAGGGAAAAAAATAATCTACAAGTGGAACACATATAGGTTTCCCAATGTAGGGCTTTTTAATAATTTTGTTCTCCTTAGTTGTGGTACATTGGGAAATTAACTAAAAGTGGCTTTTGCTGACAATACAAGTTGAACAATGAGATAAACAAAACTGATTTTTTAACCTGGGCAGATGATGTAAATGACTTTTAAAGGATGGTGCAATTTTGCTTAATTGCAGATGAAAATAAAACACTTTGATGTTGTTTTAGTTACCATAGAGCATTTGCATGTGATGGGGAATGCACAAAATCTTGCTGATGATTAAGTGTCCTGCATCAGCCCAAGGGAAGATGGGAAAAATGCATTTTGCAACTAGACACGTTAAAACCCAGGGGCCAAAGAAACTGGCCTTCCCAACTGCTGTGTTTGGATGGCACTAATTGAATTTACATATGTTTCTCAGATGCAAGGGTAATAAATGCATATGGGCGCATCATTTGCTGCTGTATGCCTCAGAGCAGACATGCTGACTGTGTAGTTCAGAGGTACTGAACAGGTGTGACATCAGAGGTCTCCAGAGACTGGAGTTTGGCTCCGGGTTGTAACTTGTTTTTGGTAGAAGAGCTTGGGCAAATTGCTTCCCTCAGCTCATCCCTTTCCCTGTCTTTACATGAGAATAAGGGTGCTGATCCCAGCTGTAAAGCACCTCAAGAACTGTGAGCGAAAATTGCTTTGCAAGAACTCTGTGCTGTTACTTCAGGAGCGTGGACAACTACTTGCACTCACAGGAACATAATCTCTTAGTCTCTGTTAATGCAATTTAAGAGTTGGAGAGCAAGGTTTGTAAGAAAAATTTGAAACTCACTGGAGATCTTCCTCTGTGTGCTGTTGAGGCCCCTGGTGTTGTATTGCTTCTAGAGGTGGTGTGTGGTGGGGACAGCAAGGGCTTTGTCTGAAACCTTTTGTTTCCACGTATTATTTTTATTGACTGTTCTCACTGGAGAGCCTTGCAGAATGGGCAGGGTGGGTTCAGGCTGCGGCAGCTTGAGCAGTGGTTTGTGATACCACCTCTCGCAGCTCCACCACCACACCGTGACAGACCATGACCTTCTTTACTGCTAATACTTGACATGTTTTGAGAGAGTAGCTTGCATTAGGTGAGAGCAGACTGTGCTAATAAGCAAAACAGAAAACTCACGTAAGAACAACAAAGGAAAGTTATTTTCCTGGTTAACTATTGTTGACTTTATTTCCTCCATCAAGAGTTTGTGTTTTATACTTTATTGCTTTCTTCAAGTTTATTAATATCCCCTTTGGTTTAATTCTTTATTTTCATCTTTTCTGATTTCAAAACCACCCAAATAAATGAGATCATTAATAAAGATCATATTATCTAAGCAAAGTATTGCACAAATGCAAGTTAATGCATATACATTAGCTGATACATTATGTATCTCATGTAAAAAGGTAAATATATACTAATATATTATAGCTGAAGCTTTAGGAAAGTTCCTGTAAAACCATGCTAATTCATAACATATGCGTGAAGAACTTGGGAATTGCAGATAGTTTTATAGAATAGTAATTAAAAAAAAAAAAAGGCCATTGTTGTTTACTGCTAGAGGCAAAGTTTGAGTACGGCATGAAGCTAATGGGTTTCGATCTCTTCATAAGTTTACTAGTCTTAACCTTTTTCAAATGCGGGAAGTGTAACAGCAGTGGTGTTACCTGGGGAGCTTAAGTGCTTCATCCTCTTTCTTAAGCATTATCCAGAACTGCTGAGCCACTGGAATATTAATTTCCATTGGTATTTTTTAACAGGTACCTATGGTCCCGAGCACTGGGTTACTTCTAGTGAGAAGTGTGGAGGGTCTCACCAGTCTCCCATAGACATCATAGACCATCAGGCTCACGTCGGAGACGAGTACCAAGAACTGCAGCTTGATGGTTTTGACAATGAATCTTCTAACAAGACTTGGATGAAAAACACAGGAAAAACGGGTATGTTTTTTTTCTGTTTGTCTCCATAGCGTGCCTGCAGTCAATTAAAAATTCAAGCCATGTTTCACCCTCCTCCTTTTTCATTGTTCTGTTGTTTGGGGTTTGCTTTTTTTTTTTTTTAATATAATTTTCCAGCAGCAGCCTCCTATCTCTGCCTTTTGCATTCTGTGCAAAGCTAGTTCTGCAGATTTTAAGGTTTGTTTTTTAAAATTATTTTTTTTAGGCTCTCCATATAAATTCTCTTGGTAGTCAGTTGTTCCTCAGAGTAAAAGGCTGTATAAGAGTTTCAAGGTGTAACCTTGAATTATCAGCTTTGGGGAGGCTGTAACATCTAATCCAAAAGAATGCTGAGATGCAAGGCTCAGACTTTTGTAGGAAAGGAGAAGTCTTAGAAATCGGGATGTTTTAGAGAAGAAAGAGCAATAACTGCTCAAAGTAGTGGGAGCTTGTTAATGTGTTTCTGCTATGATTATAGCACTGTGTTCTTCACTGAACTGAATCCTCTTCTGCTCTGTCTGCTCTGGCTTTCAGAGAAAAGAACAGTCAGAGTACTGCTTATTTTTACCAAAACAGTTCACCAAAAGGTCAAGGTTGATTTATATGCAAAGCTGCATGCATTTGATTACTCTTTAATTCTAAAAACGTAAAAAGCAGAAATTATAAGGCCACCCTCTTCATTTGACAAGGTCAAATATTTTTAGGGAATTGGATTAAACCGCTAATTAATTCAATTTTATTTATTGGAAGTATATTTTTATCTTTATTAACATTCGACATGCGTGTCTATAGTGCTTTAGGTAACAGGTTCCTAGTCAGAAGGTCTGCTAGCAAATCCCAGGGCATGTACCTGCTCCTGGAGTGTGCAACACAGTTGTGCACGGAGCTTGACCTTGGATACGCCCATGGCTTCCAGGGGACTTTGGGTGTGAGCCACAACCTGGAGTCCACAAGATGCCTTAGATCCTGTTCCAGCGATTCGGGGATGTAGTGGGAGTTGGGAGTTATTGCTCCTCAGATGAGATAGAGTGACAGGCTGTGATCCTGTTTTCTTTTACCACAAAGCAAATCTAGTTAATGTAAACCACCATCAAGCATAGCTTGGGTTTTTGATGCATTACTGAGGTTTTTTTCAGCTTCACTAAGAAATGCTCCTGTTTGCTTTGAAATTCTGAGTTTGTTGCCCTTTGTAACAAAATGAGGTTCGGGGAAGGCTGAATGCTATGGAAATTTGGTGCTTAATTAATCTATTCATGTTATGCACCCTGCCCTTTTGGTCACAAAGGAGTGTTTGTAGTAACCAGCAATAAATATAATTAGAAATACCAAGAAAAAAGGATGGTGCTCTTCTTCTAAGAAAGATGCTAATGCTATACTGAATATATAATAGGAACATATTGCTGCACATATAATAGGAAACCATGTTGAACCGAAACGTGCCAGCGAATTTTCCAGTCTCCACGCAGTTGGCAGTGAAAGCTGTATCTTTGGTCTCCTCTGCTGGGTGATTTTAGCACTGCTGCTCTACTTGATTCCTTCACCCATTGGGGTATGGATTTTTGCTGACAAGTTACTGCTTCTCAGGGCAACAGTTACTGTCATTTTTCTTGGGTAACTTACAATCTCTTACTGGTAACACGAAGACTCTCTTTGCCTTGCTGTCATCTGTGATTTCTTCTACTAAGCGCTTAACTCCTCCCTTATTTTATCAAGTTCCATTCCCGTTCTTGGTTTTCTGACCTTTTGAAGAAACTTGTCTGGGATTAATTTTTTAAGTGGTAAGTGGCAGAGCAGCAAACCAAGTAGGATGTTTTGGCTTATGGGTAGAAAGTAGAAGCAGGTTGTGCCATAAATTGTGATGCATTTTGGCAGTGAAGTCTTGGAGCAGATGGCCACGTGAGACCTTCATATTGCAGACTGACAGAGATAGTAAACTAAATAACTGTTTAAGCAATAGTGATGGATGTAGAGGGCATTTCTCAGCAATTAATGACTGGTTAAAAGACACCAGGGTCCAAGGGAAAGCCAAAGGCCCTTAACCTTGATGCTCATTAACTGGCAGGAAATGTGTTGCTTGGGTTATTGTTATTGCTATTGGACTAGTAATTTATATATATATATTTTTTAGGATGGAACAATTACTTACTTTTATGCTCTGAAATGTTAAAAGGCAAAGAGGTTATTGCTCTTTAGATCTGTTGTATTCTTTCTTTTCCCCCCATGTCAGGTAAAGGACAGACAATGTACAAAAAACAGAGCTTCATTCAGAACATGAAAATGGATTCATTATGCCTCTGCCTTAACTAGAAATGCTTTTGTGCATGATTACACTGGCAAAGGTACTAATGTGGGTTTGATTTCATCACTGAAGTAGCTGTTTCCCAAGTGGTAAAGATCACTTGGAGAGTATAAGCATATTTCACAGTTATTTTTGCTTGTGCCACCTTATAATTAAGTGCTAGCTGGTGTCAGCCAGGCCTGAGGCTGACAGGGATTCCGCAGGCCCAACCTGCCCTGAGGCCACAGAGTGCCTGTGGGAGCAGGTCCCTCGCCAGCATTACACAGACACTGCTGTTTTACCCCTCCTTAGATCACTTCAAACTTCTAAAAACACCGTCCACTTAGAGAAAACTACCAAAACTTCTGCCAGAGGTGTGTTTCTGTACAGTACCCTGCAGGTGTGGCGTGTATCTCTGCCCAGCTGCCCTGCTTAGGAAGGGGGAAGAGCTGATTTGTATCCGGGATGGGTTTTTCCCTCAGGAAAGTGACAGACACACAGCTCCAGGCCTGATCCTGCAAGTGGCATCACACAGTTGTGATCCTGGTAGTTGTGCACCACCTCCTTGGGTTTCGAAATCTAAATTATATAGTATTTTAAGCTGAGTAGGTGTGGGGGATTGATTCGTTGGCATGCACTCTGAGTAAATTACTGGATAAACGCGGTGGCTCCCGAAGCCCTCCAACATGGTGTTTGCTTGTTCCAGCCCTGAAAACCAGAAGTTGTGTGGAGGGGAGGGGATGGAAGCCCCCAGATCATTGGAAATAAGGACATGCTGCTAAAATAGGAAGGTGATGGGAACATGTGTTGTACAGCTCAGCAGCGTTAAGAAATACTGTAAAATGAACAATTAGATGAACATTTCAGATTGTACATCCTCCTAATTATCCTTTTAATTATTCATCTAAAACAAGTAAAATGACCCCTGACAGAGCCATAAATGATTTAGGAACTATCAAATATTTATTAGATGCAACTGAATCCCCACAGAGATTTTTAACAGATGCACACAAATCTGCTTTCGTGTATTCCTCATCTCCTAGAATTTTGTCTATGGAATTTCTAACCACTTGGGTGAGATTTTTGGTATCCAAAACACTGCTGAGCTCACTGAGAATTTTTTGAGGGAAGAAGAGAGCAGTGGTGCTTCTAGCCACTTGTATTTCAATAAGGATACATTGGTATCCTGGCAGACACAGACAGCAACCTACAGCCAGTCCCACACCACCAGTCTTCCTACACAAATACTTTTGTGCGGAGGAACCAGAAATCATGGAAGAGAAGAGCCCCATGATGTCACTGGCACCATTTAGAAACATCTGAACATCTGATGCAATTTAACATTTAGGTGGTTTTAACATAAACAATTTAATGTTTAGATGTCTCTTAATTGCACGCTTGTACCTGAGATGAGGCTGCTTTAGCCAACTGTCTGTACTCACAGGGAGAGCAGCCCTGGTGTGGCAGAAAGCCTAGCCTGCAGCAACAGCCTGCTAGTGATTCACCAACAGAGGAATAACTTCTATTTCACAACTAGCCTTTTAGTTTTTTCAGCAGTGAATAAAATCCTCCCTGTTACATAATAAAAATGGATTTATATTAATGTTCCTGTTGTGATGACACAGTTGGATTGAGAACAGAGAGAAATCCTTGTGTGTTAAGCTTTTCCCATTGGAAAAAAAAACAAAAACAAAAACAAACCCACAACACTTTAATCACAGGATTCTGGGCACAGCAAGTGGTGGTCTGCAATCGCTTTTACAAGAACAAAATGCTAATTTTAGTTTTGTTTTTAAGCACTAGTTTTGCAAAGGATGAGAAGAAATGATTTTATAAGGAGTCATTATTAGGAATTGCGCAAGTTAAAAAATAGGAAATGCTAGAAAGGAAGGTGATCTTGTAGTGAGAGCAGCAGGCATGCATGTTGGAAAGTTGGATTTAGTTGATAGTGGGACCACCCCTGTAACATGTACCATCTTCCACCATGACTTTGCCCTCTGTTTGGATGTCAAACTTTTATTGTTATAAAGGCTTTTGAAATGAAAAGAAAATACAAAGAAGATCCTCTTGACCCTTATTGAATCATATAATAATAATGTCAGAGTTCCTGTAATAAAGTCCAGTTCTTATCGAGAACTTTGCATGAGTGGGTCTCAAAAAAAAAAGTTATTGTCACTCTCCAGTTTTACAGAAGGGAGAAGCAGGGAGGTTAAGGAATGTACTTGTCACATCCAGCAGTAGAGGTGGGACAGGGCACAGGGGCACGGGCTTTTTTTTTTTTTTTTTCCCCCCCCCGATAACATAGAGGGAATCCAACAATCAGAGGGTTGAACTGGTGATCTGCAGACTTTAGTGAATCGCAAGGCCAAGAAACATGGTTGGTCGTTAGTCCCTGCAACCACATTAAATAGTTCTTAATGAAGTTTGCCATTTAAATTTTAATCAATGTCCAATGAGGAGGCCAAAAAGTCCTTGAGAAATCTGGCCTTTGTGATTTTCTGTAGACTATGTAGCTTCATAATCACTTCCTTAATTAGCCAGCATTACTTGGAGCCTTTCTTTTTTTTAAATCAAATCCCTGTAAAGAGAAAAATTATGACCTCACTTTTTATTTGCATTAGAAGAAGTATTGTAGTATAATGAATAAAAATCGTAAATGCCTCAAAAAATTGTGCTAAGAACATCTTTCTCCGTGTTCTGTGTGTGCAGTTGCTATCCTGCTGAAGGACGATTATTTTGTCAGTGGTGCTGGGCTGCCAGGCAGATTCAAGGCAGAGAAGGTGGAGTTCCACTGGGGTCAAAGCAACGGATCAGCAGGCTCTGAGCACAGCATCAATGGCAAGAGGTTCCCTGTCGAGGTGAGTGGAAAGACATGTGCTTATGTTCTCGAAAAAAATAAAATCAGAATGTATTGCAGTACTTTGAGATGACTGTGAAATAGGGCAATGTTTCCTTCAGTGAACATATCACTTTCAAGGCCCTTCCGGCCCTCGCAGCACTCTATCTATCATCTCTTATGTGCTTTTGCAATGTCAGCTCTGAGCTCTGCTTTGCTAGCGTTGCCAGCTTTCGCGTCCCATGGGCTAAGTTTCAAACAGCCACTTTTCTGGTTTCTCCCATAAGCTTTTCATGTGTGGGAGGATCTTCTTACAAATATCCGCAAAGTGACCTCGTTGTCCTTCAAATCTTTCCTTTCCCATGATGCCTACAAACAAATAGCTAGCAGCGGTTTGGGAGCCATCGTGCTGAGACTGCCGTCTTTCATTGGCATTGCTTCCTTCCACTCTGCTTACCTGTGTTCAGCTGCAGCCCCCTGCCTCGTGCTAGCAGGGCATCTCAAGGAGCTGCACAAACAGCTGTGTGTTCGCTCTGCTTGTGCAGGAGCCAGCCGGACCCAAGCCAGCTGCACAGCTAGCATGGCAGAGCGCTGTGCCACAGCAGGAGCAAGGTATCAGCTCAGGCACAGCACCTTGTGAAAGTAGCCGTGATCAGGGCACGGGGCTGGGCAGCCATCAACAGCTGAGTGCAAAGATGTGTCTTCAGACAACAGAGAGAGTCCTTGGGCTGCTGGGAAGCCCCATGCAGTTGGGTCTGATAGTCCCAGGTCTGTCTGTGGGCAGTGCAATGTCTTTTTTGTCAACAGTTTGTCAATGCTTTTCACTTTATATTCAAGGGTTTTGCCTGGTGAAATAAAGTAGATGTTATCTGGAATTACCTTTTCTTGTTGGTAATCAGATACCTGCTTTCAAAGCAGGTTGCATCCTGGTGTGACATGTGGATGTGAGCAGCTTGTGGGGTCCTGTGCTTGCACAGAAAGCTCACACGTGGACGGAAGTGGTTTTCTTGTCAACTGGGTCTTGCATGACCTTAATTCAGGCCCCAACTTGCCATAAGGAATCACGTGTCACTTTAGCCAAGTCACTTTTTCAGAGGGTGGGAATGGACTCCCAAAGTGCAAAGGAAGGTTGTAATAGACCTGACAAAAAAAAAAAAAAAAAATCACTGTTCTCATCTGTCTGCTCCAACTGCCACACCACATGAATTAGAAAAATTGTTTTGCCTCCCAGTAATACCTGAAGCTACAGGTTGAATGGTCTGAGGCAGAGATTTTTTGGTTTATTTATTTATTGCAAACTTTTTCCAACAGCTTCTGGTTTGATGAAGCTGTGGTTTCTCACGAATGGCCACCCTGAACACACAGAGCAAAGGCCTGTCATGCTTTCCTCTCTGTCTCTGTTGTCAGTGCTGGTATTCATTAGGACCGTTTTAGGGAGTCAGAAGGAACACTCAGGAAGTCTGCAAAGCCAGTCAACGCCTCTTTTGAAATTTCTGGGAGTGGAGATGGTACAGGAGCCTGGGTATTCTTGGTAGTGTCAGAAATAGTATTTCTACTTCACAAACTCTCGCGTGTGATGCCAAGGCGATTTGGTACTGGCTTGACAAATGGATGTTATATTACTTTGAAAAAAAAAGAAAATTCTTAAAAAATATTTTTCCTTTCATTTAAATATTCTTTATTTTCTTTTCAACTGGTTGGAATACTAATTTTGTCATCTTTAAATATTTTTTTAAGAGTCTGCCTTTCTGAATTTCATTACTGTTTATGAATGCTGTGCAAAATAATTTGCTATATCGAATAGGTTTAGTGTTAATCCTAATAACAAAAATGTAATTTTCCAAGTGATTTGTATTCATTGCAATGACATGAGCCTCTGATCTCTGACCTTTCTGAATATGAATGCATTAGCAGAATTCCCACAGCCATCCCTTTACTATTTTTCAAAAGAAGAGCAGTTTCCAAAACAAGCCTGTCCCTGTTGTTTTGCTATGTACCACCTACCCAAGATTTCCAAATGTTGATCTGCTTTATTTAAATCACATGCTGAAAACAATTTTTATGGGTGGATTTTAAAGGATGCTCAAAGTAACCAGAAGGTCTAAGGTGATGAAACTGTGTTCCTCTTGCTGATGCATGAAAAGGAGTCCATACAATTGAGATTTTACATCTCAAACAGTAACTGTACATGTATGCATGGTGGAGCTTTTAATTTGTAATCCTAATTGTAGTTCAGCATGCAACTGTCTGATGCAACCCTTACAGCCTGATGCTGGGAGGTCTGTGCCAGAAATACTGTACTTCCTTTGAGAAATGACATTCTGAGACATTTTGAAGGAAGGCTGGAGAAAGGATAAATAAATAAATCCCATCCTGCAGAAACCAAAGCCCAAATCTCTCTGATTGTTCTGGGTCCCTGGACACAGGTAAAGGTTTTAAGGAGTATGTGCAGGTATTGGCACTCCAGGCCTGCAGCAGTTACAGTGGTGATGCAGTTGAAAGCAAACATTTTCAGCGTCTAATTGGGAAACCAGATGTGGACTATGCAAAGCGCATTAGTTCCAAAGCACATCCCACGGGAATGCAGATAGATCAGCGTCATCCACAGACTTTGCTCTGTACACATGAAGTTTAGATGTTTTTTCCTCTGGGAAACAAAGTGCTTGCTGCTAGTCTTTCTTCTTGAAGAGGATGCAGAAACTAATTAGAAATGTCAGATATAATACAGAGCATTATTGTTTGACCATGTTGTTTGGATTTTATTATTACAACTAATGTGTCAGATGGTAAGGCTGTCTACGTTAATTGGTTTCCTTCATTGAAGCCCATCTGGATCATATTTTTTTGTGATTTATATGTTAAATTAGTTGGTAAGATATATGAGAATGTCCTTTTGTTTCCTACTTTAAAGGCATGTTGGATCAAAGGCGTATTATCTTGCAGTACTTTTATGCATATGCAGCATATTGTGATTCCTTTTCAAACCATGGGATATGTAATGGTATTCTAAATGGTTTCCTTCATTATATGGTCTCGATTGCTTATTTATTGATCAGATTTTCCTTGATGATACTTTATCCTTATGAAGCCATTATAAGTTTAGCTTTCTCTGAAGTATCATTCAGGAACAGAGATGTCCGTGTGTTTCAAACTTTTGTCCACGGCCAGGTGCCAGTTCATGATACCATCCCTGGTCAGCATTGGCTGGAAGCTTCCTTTTTCCTCCTTGCCATTTCAGCATCATCATTGGTGAACACAGTAAAGCTAACGCTGCGATGCTGAAGATTAAAGCGATACCATTAGCGCATTGCTGGGCGAGTGGAGCACAAATCCTAATGAGGATGTGGGCTCTGTGCCAGTTTAGAAAAAGTCTCTCTCCTTTTTTCTTGAAGTCAAGAAAAGTTTTTGACATTGCAGTTTCTAAATTTTAATGAATTGCTGACTCCTTTGTATTTTGTTATTGTTCTTCTCCGTTATAATTGCTCAGGTTTTCTTTTTCTTTCTGAAGCCGAAGCGGTATAAATGAACATGCAAACGCTAGAAACCATTTAAATGGTGAAGTGACAGAATTACAATAAAGAAGAAGAGCTTCCCTCAGGCCAGGAGAGAACCCAGGTTCCCCTCATTAGAGCCAAGAGGAGTAATTGCAGACTTTAATCTCCAGCGTCACCGTGCCGGTTACCAGCCCTGCCTGCGCTGAGCTTGCGGCAGGCAGGGCTCGCCGTGCGGGCTCCCTGCCGGGAGGGAAACCCAGCGCTCAGAGCTGCACAGGCAGGCAAACAGCTGACGTGGCAGTGCTGTGCTGGCGGAGTTCACTACCACCATCCCAGCATCACTGTGATTTTGAGCTGCTTCGCACTCATTTTTATGCAAAATGCTGATTATTTCTGTGAAGAGCAGAAATCAGAAGAGTGATTTTAATCATGACTGTGTTAATTTGATGTGAGCTTTGGCTGTTTATGAGCTTTCTCTTTAATGGCGCTAATTGTCAGTTATAATGTGAACACCATTATACAGTAATATACAGTAATTTATTTAGTAAATGAGAATCTTATTCCAAGGACCATACTGCAATATGCCATAGAGACCTCATCCCTTTAATCTTACATGAACAAACTTGCACTGTCTAGGCCAAATTGGTAATAGGAACATCAACTTGGCTTCTGAAATAGCGATGTGATTTGGTACCCACAAGCACCAGCATGCATGTTTTTGGAGAACTCTAGTTCTCCATTTAAAACAAAAAGCAACAAAAAACAAACAAACAAAAACAAAATCAAAAAAGTTTTTTTTACTACCAAAAAATAAAAAACAACCCACAAAGCATTCCAGTAGAAAATGAAGAGCTAGCACCCTTTCATGTTGATTAATGAGCTTTTATGTTATGTTGATTGATTCATTTCATGAAATTATTATTATAAACAATCTTTTGCATTAACAATTCTCGCTGCTCTTTAAGCATGTTCCTTAGAAGAATTTCCATGTTCTAGTGGTATCTTTGTTCTTGCTCCTTCTTTGATTTTCTTCCTTTTCCCTTTGAGTTATACATACTAACTTCAGCATTGTCTGGACCTACAGCTAGTTGCTCTAATTTGAATGCTCAGATCTCCTTGCCAAAGGTTATCACTGTTCATTATCCTACCTCTCATTGTAACACTTAAATTCTCATGTTTGATTGTCTGCTGTCTGTGATAATACAGATGTTGTTAATGTAGAAGAAAAGTCGTGAGTGGTTGAGGTTGGAAGGGACCTGTGGAGATCCTCTGGGCCAACCCCCCTGCTCAAGCAGGGTCACCTAGAGCACAGGATCGCATCCAGGCGGGTTTTGAATATCTCCGGAGACTGCACACCCTCTTTGGGCAACGTGTTCCAGCTCTCCGTCACCTTCACAGTAAAGACTGGAGCCAGTACTGACCTCTGGGGGACACAGAGCTACAGGCCTCCAAGTAGATTCTGCGCCACCCACCACAACCCTCTGAGCTCTGCCCTTCAGCCAGTTCTCAGCCCACCTCACTGTCCACTCATCTGTATCACACACTCCCTGAGCTTGCCTATGAGGATGTTGTGGGGGACAGTGTCAAAAGTCCTGCTGCAGTCAAGGTAGACAACATCTACTGCTCTCTCCTTGTCGACCCTTGTGGTACTCGGTGCCCAAAAGCCTTTATTACAGGGTATAAACCAAGACTAGCTCATATTTTTGGGGTGTATCCTGGCTGCTAGGTCTTCCTATCATCCCTGGAGTGTCATCTACAGTATTCGTCGAGGCTTTTGTCCATCTGAGGATGGCAGGGGATATTTACTATTTAATGTTAGGATTTGGGCTTTTTTCATTAAGATTTAACAAAGTTTTAAGTTTTACCTTGCTGCATTTTGAGTCTTTAGGTTTCTGTGCATTTTTTTTTTCCACATATTAAAAGAAGAACAGATCACAGTATGTTTTCTTGATTTCCAGGAGAGAATTAGCACCCTATGTTGCTGTGTTGCAGTTAGGTTTATTATTTCTGGCATCCAGCATATCTGGTAATTGTAATTTTGCAAAGATCTCTGGTGTTGGCTTGAAGCACAAGTAAAGACTAATTGTGAAACAGGGAGCCAGTGCAGGGTTTATTTCCTTATATTCCATTTACTAGTTGCTCTTCAAATTTCCTTGCTTCCATCTGGCAGGATGTAGCAAAGTAGAAGTCAATAAATGATGGAAGGACCCAAAGAGGGCCATTGGGAACATATCACAGGGAGAGAGTTAGACTGTCTGAAGTAATTTTACTGTAATATTCTCTCTAAGGACTAAATCTACAGTTATATGGGGATACTTAGAGCTCCCAGTGACTTTGATGGGAGATGTGCTGGTGAAACTCTGAGTGAGGATTTGGCTCCAAACCCGTGCTGTCTGTGCTGTAGAGTGCTCAGGGAATTAGCACACACAGCTTATTCTATCTTCATCTCTTACAGCACCTCTGACTTAATCATTCAGCCATGGAGATGGCTTGGGGATTTGCAAATTTAATTATTTTTTCTTTTCTTTTTTCTATCTTTCTTTTTTTTTCTTTTTTTTTTGTTTCCAACTGACATTTTGCAGGATTTCTAAGTCTTTTCTTACTTTTCTTCTGTCTCCCCCAGTCTCCTACGGTCTAGATAGCCACAGCATACTCTAAATATACAAGGTACTAAAAAGCAAAAAATGTTGCTCAGCCTCACCTTCCACCAGACTTTACCCCTCTTTGCTTTTCATCACTTTTAAAACTTGTTCAGGTTTCCTCCTCATGAGGAAAACAGTGTGCTGCAATTTTAATACAAGAAGTACATGAATGTTGGCTGAGCACCTGGCTGAGTTTCCATCACATTGCACTGTGCACTGTGAGCTGGGCAAGTCAAGCATTATCTTCTAACTGTTTTACTGTTTTATCTTCCTTAGAGTAACTTGCACTGGCTCCCCGTACTTGTCTTCAGTTCCTCCCATATACTGACAGGAGAATCAGCTGAGACTTAAATTAATGACTTTATTGCAATCAGGGTTCCATTTTAGTGCAGAATGCTTCATCTTGTAGTAGTGAAATATTTAGTCTCCATCTGGCTGATCTTTTCTGCGAATGTCCTATGATAATTAAGAAGAAACATGAGAGGATGGTCTGAAATGAAAATATGTTTAGTGGAGGGGTTAGCCTGTGGGACTGTTCGTGTAAAGACCCAGAAAAAATTTAGGGACTTAACAGCAGTTTGGTTTTATGGCTGCATCTTCCTGCTGCTTGCCAGGCCCCAGTAATTTCTAGAGTCATTGCAAATGCTACGATGCATCCAGAGTTTTATTTTGAAATAACTATCCAGTAACACGATCTAGATATTCTTTTCATGTTTCATGGAAATGTCCTGCTTTCCACAAAGGATTTCCACTGTCTTGTTCAAAAGGTCTGAGTCAGTAGCACTACACTGCAATTACAGTATGTTAATGATGAGCTAAGAGTTGTACGTTCTTCTTAACATAAATCCCTGATTTTCAACGTGATTAATTGGAACCTGGAAAGACTGACAAGGAGAAGGAGGATCAGATGGGGTGAAAATAAGAGATAAGAGGCTGGCAGCCAGCTCTTGTTGTAAAGGAGAGTTATTTTGAATAGGAGAAAAATCAATACAAAGGTTGGAGAATTTGACAGAGTTATAAGAGCTACTTTAATGAAAGGTAGCAGATTCAATAGGATTGTTACTTGAAATGTGGGATTGTCTAAGTTAGAAAAATGGGACTGTCTCTCCCCAGCTGTAAAGGTGAGCTCTACGTGCTGAACTTACCGGGTCTTTAGGCCACTGAGTTTAACATCATTCACTGTGGGCACCTGGGGAGAATAGGGAAAAAGTGTGGGAGCTTGCTAAATTCTGTTCTTCTGGAAGAGTTACTTGATTATAGGAGAGGAAGGAGGAAGGCAGCAGGTGATAGCTATTTCTGCTGCTTCACCATGTCAGGTGGCTACCAGAGGATATCTGGCAGGCCTCTGCAAGACAAAGGATGACATTGCGAGGAGATCTGCTTTTCTGTGACTTTTAGTGGCCCTGGGTGTAAGGGGCAGGGAGACTCTGAGAGACTCGGGTGGGGGGGCATTCAGCAGGAACTTTCCTTGGTGTGTCTGTGTCAAGTCTCCTTACCCCAATGGTGATGGTGTTATCTAAAAACATGAGAGGTTCACTAAGTACTCAGTGTTGTCTCTTTCCTGTAGGCAAGTCTGACAATCCTGGACTTTGCAACATCTTCCCGTAGAGGTGTATGATCCTTCATGGTTATTCCAGTAGGACCTCCGGAAATAGCAAAGATAGGTAACATTTGGGAAAAGACCAAAAAAAATGTGTTAAGAAGTGATGTTTCCTTGGTGCACACATGCACAAAACAAACAAACAAAAAAACCCTTAATGTGGTTAACAGGCTTGTTGGTAGCTTGTCTGCCAGTGTTTCCCGTGGAAGCCTTCTCACTGGGTCTCAAACAGTGGGAATAGATTTCACCAATGTTAATCATGATTTCAGGAAGCAAGCAGGAAATGATTTAAATCGTTTATTATACTGGTGCTTTACTGATTGCATTTTTGTATTTTTTTTTTTCTGTAGAATTCTAAGCAGTTGCTGTAATTTTGTACCGAGAGAATAAATTGCGTCAGATTTTATTTTTCCAGTTAGAAGATTCAGAACATTTATTCTTTTTTTTTCTGTTTTACCATGTTGAAGAAGTATTTTCTAAGGGATGATCAAAAGCTTGCTTTAACCATAAAAAAGACACATCTTGCTGCCTGTTACTCAAAGGTCCAAAAAAGTTTTTATTAAAAAGAGATTTTATAAGGGTCGCTGAAAGGCTTTTTAATTCTGGGGAGAGGCAGGCTGTGAAATGCATTCACTGCAGACTGTGCTAATCAGTATTATTGTATTTACTTTCTATCTTGCCTTCCTACCTGAATCCCTCTGCTGTCTCTTACATTGTTTAAAAGCTCTTAGAGTGTCTCTTTGCTGGGTTTCTGCAGCGCCTGCCCCAGTGGAGTTCCTGCTCTGGGATGCAGCAGTGCTGCTGCTGCTATAACCGCAGGCTTTGCAGGGATGAATTGCTTTGTTTTTTCTATGATAAAGCTTCACATGATGTAAGAGATCAGGCAGCAATATGAATGTAGTCCTTGTTATTTCCCCAGTTCACAGGCATTGTATTTTCCAGACAGGATGGGAAGGTTAACAAAAGTTGAAAAAGGATCTAAAACACTGCAAGTGTTTACTGTCTGGTAGAAATGAAATAACAATCAAGTGGTTGAAAAAGGTATGTGTTTGCTCATGCTTCGAGACATACAGCACTTATCTTTCTGTAAAGAAAAAGCAATTTGGGGAAAACAGTCATATCCCAGAATACGTGCCCTCTCTTTCCCTACTTTTCTACCCAGCTTAATAAGCAAAAATCTTTGTTCTCTAATTAGCTGGGCTTTTCAGTACAAGCCTCAATAGGCCCATAATGTCCTTTTCTGTCACCATCCCATCCAGGCTGCCTGTCCTCAGAGGGGGCTTTCCTTTATGCTCTCTCGTAGGAGAGCAGTCAGAGCAGGCTCGTATTTCCAGGAAATCAGCAGCCCTTTCTGTTTCCTGCTCGCACTGCCTTCAGCTTGCTCACTCCCTCAGCAGGAAAACCTTTGTTATAGTATCCCTTAAAGAGGGCTTGGGTATCGCTGTCCATTGACTATTCAGGAGTTCTTATTAAAACATAGTTCCTGATATACACATTTGTAAGAAATATGAATTTTGGCTTCCTACCAGGATTAGAAATAGCGTTACCAGGTGGGAAAGAGCTTTTCCCCCTGCAGTGAGCTAACAGTTTGTTAATAGTTTATTCAAGCACAGAAAATGGGACCTGGTCTGCCAAAAGACTGTTAGTAACTCCACAGGGGGCTGTTAATTGTCCGGGAAAAGACGATTGAAACTGTCTTCTGAATAAGTTAAGGATGAATCAGTCTTCTCTGGGATAGGGGGCAAATTTGATTTTTGAACAAACTCTCAGACATGGGATAAAATATGGAGAGACAGGAGGTACCTTCCTTACTTAACTCTGGGTGGTGATGCAATTTGAGAATTAAAAATATGCATCAGCACAAGATGTAGCACACATCTGGTTATGGATAGGAGAGAGTGCTTTGGGATTTGATCATGGCAGGGATAGGTCAAATTACTCGAGTTTTGTCATTTTTGTCTTTAAAGATGTTTTAACTGGGTTCTGTGTTTTGAAATTCATGCTTGCAGTACCACCTGCATTTCCTTTTTACCTTTACTGGACTGCTGAAAGGGTGATTTCAGTTGATTTCAGATTATTTTTATTTCTACGTCAAGCCCTGCCATTCCTTCAGGGTGGCAATCTCTACAACTAAGATGATAAATTCAGAGCTCAAAGCCTGCATGCAGTGCTCAAGGGTTCCCAAAGAGTGACAGATTTAACTTCTTAAAATGCAAAACTACCCGTGGATGAGTAGCCAGAATGACAGAAATCATTCAAAAAGAAGAGGAAACCTCTTTTCTTTAGTTTCTTATCACCTTGGTTGAGGAGGAAATTCTCTTCTCCTTTCTCTGAGGTCCAGAGCTTTGTAGGGCAGGCTCTTGAGTAGAGGGTGGCTTCCTGAGTGTTGAGTGACACATTTAATCTTCTGGTGGCACATACCAGGCAGAACCATAATATCCCTTAAGAAAAAGAAATGTCATTACATCCAGTTCAGAACACGAGATTGGAGATAGCGGGAAGGTTTTAAAAAAAAGATTCATTTTAAATTCTTTGCTTGAGAGGTCTCATTCTGTTTGGGAGGCAGGAATGTGAGCACTCGCTTAATGAGCTGCATTCAAAAGATGAAATTTCAAGAGAATAAAAATAAAACCCATTATTTCCTGAACATAAATGGAGTCACCCATCCTCAAATCCTCAGTCGTGTCTTTCTCCTCAACCTCGTCTATTATTTCTCTTGCTCCCAGTTTAACTAGGAAAATTTTTAGGGGCCGTTGCCTCGAGGAAATACCCGAAGTAGATACCCTCAATCATACCAGTCACTGATGTTAAACCACATGCTGTTTACTAAGTAATGCTGAAAGCTTCATGCTGTTGTTGCTGGCACACCATTTATGAAAGGCCTGTTAGCCCTCCCACTGAACCATATGGTGATTTATCAGTCAGTTTAGTAGTAGTGAGACCGAGACCCAAATTGGTCGAAAGTGGTCAAAAATGGATACTCCTTGTGTCTTCTAATAAAACATTCTCATTCCTGTTCTTTTTGTAGTGTAAGGATAGCCAAACACCCAAATGTGATCCTTGCATTATTAGCAGTCACTTCAGGTGTTTTCCCATTGTGATTAAGTAAGTTGCAAGTGGAAAGCATTTCTGGTCGTGCTAACGCTGCAAGGAATAATTTGGCAGAAGTTGGAAGTAGAAAGGGCAGAAGAAGGGAAATAATTAGCAAGAATAATTTTTGGGCCTTGACAACCTGGTATGTTTTTCTAGCAGTGAATGAATTCACCTGACACCAAGAGATAGCCATCTGATAATAGCACTCATAAGATCAATACATCGATACGTTATCCTTGAAACAGTATTTTAAGTCTATTCTTAGGTTCATTTCTTTACTTCTGTAAAGTTATAGCAATCTGGGATTTGAGATAATGCATTCATTACCGTCTTATCAGCTCTTCATTTACTGTATTTTAATGTATCTACCATGATTGCTGAAGAAGGATGCTCAGTAAGCTTAATCTGCTTACGCTTTAAAAAGATAGGATGCTCAAAAGATTAAACTCAAGCCTCATACAGAACAGGTTTGAGAGCTTGCAGGGCTTACATGGCAAGGCGTTTTGTACACGGGGTATTTCAAACACACTTCCACACTGCTGGCTCTGCAGACCTCGTGGTGTGGAAAGGCGGAGAGCTGGGTACAGCAGAGATTTTGCTTTTGTAGATTGTGATTCTGCCCGGGCTCTGTGCAGCTAATAATGCCAAAATGTCACTAGGTTAAACCTAATGCTGCTTCTTTCTGTTAGTGTATCTTCCTGTTCCACATCTTTTTAGATCCTGGGGAATTATTTGTAGGATTGTGATGCATGCCCCTGGACACAAAAATAGTGTGTGCATGCTTGAAATAATACTCATGAAGATAAGCAGCATGTGTAAATATATGTAAATACAGAGAGATATTTAGATCTATGTTTCCTCTGTATAGACTCACCGGATTGCTCCAGATATGTGTGTTTTGAAAGAATTGAAACCGTACTGGAAATCTCATTGTTAATGAGTGCTGCTGTGAAGGACAGGAGATGTACAGCAGGACAGCATTGTTTCCCCGATTGTACAGTGTACGTGTTCTGTCTCTAGCAAGACTGGAGATCAAGTTGAAAAAGACCTATTTACCTAACAGCAGCAACAACAAAAATTCCAGTTTCTGATAAGCAGCAGCTGCCCTGTGAACATGTCTCCTGTCCCATCTCCTGGTGTTGCTTGGTGTTGACTGAGGCAGCCCAAGGGGCTCGGTGCCATCCCTGTCACGTCACCACTGGGTTCACTGCTGGGGGGGAAGCTCAGCACTCTAAAAAATTGAAGGTTCTGTTCATTTTAAGCAGTTTGTGGCATGAAAGATGGAAGAGGAGATCAGAACTGGCAGGAAGCTGTGATTTGAATAGGACCTTCAATTTGACACATGTAGTGTCCTTAAGAGTGGAGCCGGAGCCTGGTTTCTGCTGACAGGTGTGGCGACAGCCCTGAGCAATGACGGGCACTTCGGTGAATCACTAAATTGATTTGATAATCACTAAGTGAATTTGCTAAGAGCGGGTACTACGCACCTTCTTTGGGGCTTGGTTAACCTAGTGACAGCTTGTTTTAAATGTACTTGGAGGTTTTAGTTTATTTTTCCTTCGCTTTTCCCAGCGGAAGCTCTGTGCAGACTTACTGCCAAATAAAAGCAGCAGTTTCTCCTCTTCAGCTGTAAAACTAACCTGAAGACAGCCAGACCTCACTTGTACAATATAACCAGATAAAGGTGATCATCATCGTCAGGCTTATAACGTTTATTTCCCCTTGACAGGGCTATAGTATTTCATCACCATTGCCCTCTCTAGGTAGAAAGCATCAGCGCTGCCAGCAGCCTTTGACTCTCCAGGAGCCTTTTCTGACTGCCTTGCTCTGGTTTCCAGCTGCTCTTTCCCAGCTGCTTGCGTGCCCTGTTGACTTTCCCTACGCTTCAGGCACAAAGAGGAGATTTTTCTTTCTCTGGTGGCCCAGATGACCGGTGCTGCAACACAAGGCCTGCGCCCACAGAGCGGCTGTGGCAGCCCTGTCAGGAAAGGCAGGAAGCGCCCGGCGGCCATTTTAATCCTTGGCGTTTCTGCCTAACCTTTAGGCGATCTCCGCCGCTCCTGGTTGGATTCGCAGTTATCTCCCCCAGTAGCCCTACTATTTACTGTACTAGTGGAAGCTTGACATAGGACAAGTCTGTCAAATTAAAAAGCACAGCCTCCAGCATCAAGAATACTTATTAAAGCTTATGCTAGTTTATGTTGGAGCTATTCAGAAGGGGGATTTTGCTTCAGGCAGTAATGAAAGGAGATATAATTTGTAGAGGTTTAATACGTATTTATTTTCTGGTTCCCCGGCAATTGTCTGTATTGTTTGTGTGGGTTCAGATTATAAATGTTTATGTTTTTTTAGGTAGCACTTGCTTGCCCAACTATTAAAAATAAGATTTTTTTTTTGCTCATATGCATTCGTAATTGCCCTCTGTTCTTAATACATAAATTGAAATTGTGTCCTTCATACCATGATGCTCAAACGATTTCCTTTTCAACAAAGAGTATGTAATAAAGGTTAAAAATGATTTTTGCAATCCATGCATTTAAGTATACATTACTATCTGTTTTAAGGATGGATAATCAATGTAAAAAATGATACTTCCGTGTATTCCTAATAGGTCACTGTGTAAATATCCATAATGGAATCGATCCCTTAGGTTATGGCAACCATTAGTACAGAAAAGGGTTTCACAAGTAATGTATTAGACATTTGCCTTTCATACTTACACGTAAAATGATTATTTATTGATTATTTTCAATCCAGGTTAATGATGTTGAAGAGGTTTCGGTATCTCAATTTAAGGTACTTAAAGTGCGGTTCAAACAGAAATATCTTACCCCTTTCAAGAAGTTCTGAGTAATATTTGATAAGTGATTTTTCTCTGTATTGTCTCATTAATATATGCATACATATACATTATGTATAAATTAAGGTGGTTTTGTTCAACTAGAAAATCTTGGTGACACGGTGTCAGCCTGAGGTGATCAGTTTTACTGTTTCTATAATTTTGTGTTTCTTTACAACAGCAGGTATTGCTCAATTCAAACACTCAGGGGTTCTTCACCCTTCTCAAAGCATGTGTGAGTCTCATTAGTGTTAATGGGAGTTGTGCATTTGCCACAACAGAGAGGAGGATTTTCTTGCTGAGTGTAAATTTATTTATTTTTTTTAAACTGGAAGTGTTTCCACAAGTTGACTAATGGACACAGCTACTCCCTTCAGAAATACCCACATAAGCACGGGCATTATTATCTTAGGTAACTAGCTGAGGGAGTGGGAACAGAGATATGGCTTCTGAAAACAAGCTTATTCCCCCAGTATCTGCCAAGTGCCTTTTCTCACAGAGCTCTGCTGAATGCATGGGGCCAGCAGGCAGGAGAGGAGAGCACCCACCACGCCTGGCACCCCGACTTGCTTCAGGTTCTGAAGCACAGCTCCTGGGGGTCTGCAGGACCTCCACTCACTGAGGGATGATACAACAACCAAGCATCATTGCTTACTGTTGTGAGGTGCAGGCGCAGCACCTACCTGTGCTGGTGCTGTTTCAGTAGTGAAATACCACCGCCCTAGGAGGTTGCTTTGGGTGTGTGAGGGTAAAAGGCTGATCTGGCTCGGCTGTGGCACCCCTGGGTGCGAGGATGCAAAGGTAGCCCTGAGTAGGCCATGACTGAGAGAGTACTTAGCTGTGGAAGCATAATTGCGAGAAAGGGAAAATATTGTATTTCATCCCAGTTCAGCAGAAAAGGGGTTGCATAGCTGTCAGTTACAGTCGTTTTCTTTAGTGATCAGCTATTGGGTCAGGAAAAATGATTATATTTTTACTGTTACCTACTGTTTTATCTTGAAAAAACTAATTGCTGCCTAGAGCTGTTTAAAACTATGAGTATGAAAAGCACGTATAAAACCAAATTGTATGCTATGACTTGCTTGATTATCATAGAACATTTTGCATTTATAGTGCTTTCCAACTGAATATTACAGAGCACTTTGGCAATATTAATGAGTAGCGGGAAGAGCGTACAAAGGTGTGTAAGTGACTTAGGATCTTGCATCCCATTTGCAAAGTGACATGTCATGTGGATCTAATACTTGGTAGGTGGTGGTTGATACATGGTGGCTTCCTTGGTTTCTGAAAGACAAGTAGTCCATGAGCACCAATACATGTATTGGTCCAGAAAAAGCCTTCTCCATTTCTGGCATTGTGTACCCTTTTGGTATGTATGTGTGTTCATAACCTAGCTCTCCTACATGGGGAAGTAACTACAAAGAGGAAGGTCTCTCCCAGGCAGCCTGTCCCATCACACTTCAAAGGTACAAAGGATGGGTGAGATGAGACAAGGACAGAATCTTGTTTTATTAAAAGTATAGAACGTTTTCTTCCACCAGTATTTAACTCTGAAGAAACTGAGATCCAGAAACTCAGCTTCAACTCAATAGCATGTGTAGTTGATAAGTTTGCCCCTGCTTGACTGTAAGGCACTTTAAGCAGGAGACAGAGTGCTTTGCAATGGCTTGGGGAAGTGGAGACCTTGGTGTCTGAGGAGCGCGTGTGGTGCAAATGCACCGGTCCTTTCAGAAGCAGGCATCTGAAGGCCCCCGGCATGTAAGCTTTAAGCCTATGAGGTTGCCACCTGCTTTTGAATAAGCTCTCTTCACTGGAAGCTAATACCAACCCTCTGTGCTACTTTAAATTCATGTTCTTCTTGGTGAGAGG
Organism: Anas acuta; assembly: GCF_963932015.1. Lineage (NCBI taxonomy): Eukaryota > Metazoa > Chordata > Aves > Anseriformes > Anatidae > Anas > Anas acuta. The sequence goes on along the minus strand of NC_088989.1, from coordinate 8,063,262 downwards.
AAAAAAAAAGGTAATATTATGCCATTGTAGTATTTAAGCTTTTTTTTTTGGTGAGTCTCCTAAACACTTTCCTGCTGAAATGCAGGCCCTTTTCCAGTGAGTTTAAGCTTGCTGACAGGAGACTGACTCTTCTTAATTATCTTCTCCAGACCCCTTTAAATTAGTCCCCCAGGGGTCTCTGAACCTCATATTGAAAATGACAGCTTTAATATTTCCTTACTAAATACTTACAGAGAGTTGTCCAGGGATGCTGACTCACATAAGATTACAAATTCCTACTGAAAAACAGAAGTGCCTGATTTTAGGCGGTAATATGCGCGAGGGGATGGGGCACAGTATGGAAGAAGAGGAGAATGGCCATCAAATGTGGCCATGTCTTTATGCATATAGCAAACAGGAGAGTGTGGGAAGGGAAAATCATTTGAAACCATTGAACTCATGCATAAATGTATAGCTTTCAAATAGCTAATTTTTTTATGTCATAAAAGAAAACTGGCTAAGGCTGGTTCCTTTTTTTATAGCCCTGTCATAAACTCTGAAAAATGGGGTTTATAATTTATGGTCTGAAACCACCTTAACTATTGCAATACAAACAGCATCACTGTACTGCAGTTTTTCTAAAACGCCTCCGGTGAAAATATTGCAGTGCCATAATTAACTAATACCAAGATCCTGTTTGTGGCGCTTTGTGCTGCTTTCTCCAGAAATATGCAGTTAGCATAAATCCTGGAGGCTCGGAAGATGGTGGTGCTTCAGAATAATCTCACATCACCGTGTCAGTGAAGACGGTCATTGATATTGCCTCAGTGACACACAGAATCTGTCCCATCGCTGGTTGGGCTTATAAGAGTTGCTTTAATACAGAAATTTATATGAAACAGATACACGTGTGTAAAGAAATAATACAGAGGAAAATAGCATGCATGCTGCCTCCTAATTACTCTGTTTTCAGATATCTCAGCAACATTGATCTTTCAAAATGATCTCTTGCTGGTGGCATCAGTTTTATGTTGGAAAATATTCGTACAATTCTGGCAATGATAAACTAATTACAGACTATACATTTTTAATGATTTAATCTCTTGTCATATTCCTAGAGAGAAGTGATCCTGATTCCAAACAAATCTCCCATGCATGACCAAACACTCATCATGAAATGTATGGTTTTCATTAAACCCCGTTGTTAATACAGGCTTAGGATTGTTTTGTTAAAATGGGGAGAGGTTGGGGAGTAAAAGCACGCTGAAAGATTACTGTAATAATGCTGCAGTAAGCGTTTTGAATCACACAGAGCTCCCAGCAACATTCCACTGACATGTGCCTCCCATTACGGAGGGCTCTTGACAAGCCATATGTAATGCCGGAGCCACATGTGTCAAAGGGGCTTGCAATGGGTGGCAATTAGGAAGACACGTTCGTGTTCCTGATCCCGTGCTAGAAATCCAGGTTTGTGTCACTCACCCCATCTGCATTAGTCTTTAGGTTTAGGAATAATGGTCAGTGGGTCAAAAAGGAGCTTCAAGTGATGTCTTGATGTCCTTTTTTTTTTTTCTTTTTTTGATATGCGCTAAGATTTCTGCTCTGTGAACTGCTGTTGCGTGAATGCAATTAATACTTTTGTTGCCAGCTCCATCCCATTGCTGTGTGCCTCAGTGGGGGGTCTGCTTTATAATCCTGCATATAAATCCTACAGCAACGCTAGAGTCTGAGGGTGGTGCTGCAATGGGGAAACGAACGATATCTCCTTTGGTTTTTCTGGAGGGACTGGGTCTGTAATCCTCATCAGTAGCAGCTCATATAATTGTGCATCAGATCCAGAAGTGGAAGAGGGACTTGGTTCTCTCTCGAGAGCAGATGTCGGAGGTGTTGGAAAGATGACAGGGAAAAACAATTGTTAGAAATTTCTTGTACTTAGGGGAGAAATTTCAGGTAATTTCAGCAAGCTGTAAACATTCCTGCCATTTCGCTTGCATTCAGGTGCCTTTGCCCCTTCCCTGAGAGCTGTTTTGTTGTTTTAATGCCTCCAATCTTCAGGAAGTCTGAAGATAAGAATGGCATTTAGAGGAGACATTTTAAAAAAAAAAAAAAAAAAAAGAAAAAAAAAAACACCTTAATACTGAGTGCATGCTGATACACTTGTAAGAATTTGAGTCAGATGCACACACATTCACATCGCTAATAAAAACCGGGGCCCATCATTGCTTAACCCGGAGAGGTGCATATGTGGAGGGTGAACTCGTGGTTTTGCTGGCACGCTAAGGATGAAACTATTATTATGAACTCCAATTTTATTAATGTCCTGCAGTATGGAAGGAAGCAACAAATCTGATTTAAGTGAAGACATTTGTCTTGGCAGTGTGATTTACTCCAGGGTTGTAAATTTGACATGATGGAGACTAAAATGTACTGAAACTTAAATTTCTCCCATATCTCACTCAAAGTCAAATGATTTAAATAGCAGGATCTGAGAAATGACATGTATCCTTGGATGCAAATATATTTTGGTGCTGAATATTTTAATTTCACATCTGAGGAAATTTATCAGTTTGAGGATTAAGCTTTTAGGAAAACGGGGGGTAGAGTCTCAGAGCATCGTGTGGGGATGCAGCTGTAATGAGCACGTTGCCATACGCTGCATTGAGGATTTCCAGGGTCCACTAATGATAAAAATAAGCATTATCAAAGGTGAAGTCTGCTTTGTTGAGACAGATCCAGGTAATACTTCTTCCCTGGCACTGAGCTTCCTCCATCTCATGTGCCATGAGAATCTGTTCAGAACAAAATATTAGTACATGTTAAAGACACAGACATGTTAACAACCCAAAACAGAGCTGGGGAGGGGGAGACTCCATTTCGTTGCAGGCAGGAGGCCCCCAGCATGGTCTAACACCAAGACTCCTGCTTGCTCTCAGTCTGGGGGAGATTTTGTGGCACGTTTTTTTAGTCCAGTTAGGACCATCTTGGGTAAGTGAACCAAACCAAAGTCCCTAACTTAGGACTCTTGGCCCTGGGTTTCCTCTCCATCCAGTGGTAACTTGCACCTTCTAAAGTCACCAAGCCCTTGATCGTTTGCCCTGTGAAGGATTCTTCTCCTTCCACCAAGGAAATTTACAGGAACATCACCTTCTTCTTGCACATGTCAAAGGTGTCTGAAGTTAATTTTCAGGCTTTGACTTTTTAGTTATCAGTAGGGAGACTCCTTTCTTCTGATGAAGAATTGAGCCCAGTGGGTATATGGCATAAGTCTAATTCTCCAATTCATTTCCAGAGTAGTGTCTTTAAAAAACCTCCATATTCTGGAAGTAAAAATGAAAGCTTGAGTTTAAATTCTTTTTATTATATTTTAAGATAGACCAGTGACTTTTACGGCTTCACCCTGTGATTCCATGAAATGGGATTAATTCCGTAGTAGCACTGGACCTGCTCTGTCAATTCAATAAAAGTAATGTGGACAATTTCAGTCTATTACTTTTAAATTAACTCAGCCCATATGACTCTTCCTAATACACTGCCACCTTGTGAAAAACAGGGTTGCGTTTTATTGATTCATGTGATAGATGAGAATATTAAGTGTTCCCTGGCAAACAGCACCCCAAACAACACAAGGCTCTTAGGCATGCCAGGACTGGGGAACTAATTATGCTGAGACAGGAGAGGTTATTTTACTCATAAGTTGTAAAGTGGAAAAATATTAAAGCAAGTCTAGAGCTTAACCAAAAAAAAAAAAAGGAAAGAAAGAAAACCCACACCTCTTCTCCTTCCTCTGCAGCCTGGCTGATATATTTTGTCTTGCCGTATTTTAAGTTGGTTTCTGAAAATGCAGAGTTTAAGAAGGTCATTGAGGAATGAAGAAGAAAGAAAGCAAAGCAGAGAAAACCTCAAGCCAGTGAAAATGTAAGGAAATGAAGAGAGGCCCTTGTAGCATAACACGCCTGGTATTTCAGTGCAGCTGGTAGCCCTGTTTCCCACAAAGGAGAGGGGTGAACAGGTATTGCCCCTTCAGCGAGAAAAACTTCTCAGAAAGGTTGCTTGTTAAAATTTCACTCAGTGAAAAATGAAGTCTGAAAAAGCTGGTGTGATGATCCTTTGAGGACGTCAGAATAATTGTAACAATAATGCATTAAAATGTCACCAGGGGAAATGATTAATTGGAATTGTCTTCATTTTTCTCCTCCGTTTGCTTGCATTCCTGTCCTTAGTTTCCCATACAAAAAATAAATAAACAAATAAAAATAGTAACATCCAGTCCTAGCACTGTATGTGAAGTCCTTTATTACTGTACAGTGACATACATGAAACCTTGCTACTGACATTTGTGGACTTGTATGCCTACTCCTTCACTTGCTTTATTAATGTTTCGACTTTCAGCATAAAAATTAAAATGGTGAAAAGCACTGAAAATTTCAGATTATGGCAGTGACATTTATCATTCTCTAACAAAATGCATGGCAGCTTGTGTGCTGGCTGTTGGTTTGTTCTTTCCACCATGGAGAACCTTATTTTCAATTACTTTTCTTTTAACTTTTGTCCTAATCTACCGAGGCCTAATCCAAGCAGGCACAGCGTACAAAACGAAGATCAGCAGTAGAGGTGTCCTGTGCTCATGTAGCTCTAAAACAAAAGCAAGGTGGGAGTAAATGACAGACAGGTGTAAGAGGAGTAAGAGAAATTGGGAGCAGGAAGTTTATTTTCATGAGTTCTTGCCTTTGCTTGCTGGCTAACTCCTCCAGATGCCAAGCTTTAAAGGAGGGTGCTGGGCCAGCATCAGAAACCTAATGTTGTGTGGATGCATTTTCCCTCTGTGCATTACCCTTTATAAAATCTATATGGCATTAAGGATTGAAAACTCATCCCAGCATTAAAAAAAAAAAAAAGTGGTTCTGTATTTCATCAGAAGAACGAGAGGAGAGGAAAAAAGAAAGCAACATTACAAATAAGTAAAATAAGTAATCTGCTGTTGCTTTAGGCATGTTTCTGCTCATTTTAGTTCGTTGTCATTCAGTTTGATTCACTGAACTGATTCAATTTTAATGGTTCACTTATGCATGCAACTACCTGGAAAAAAGATTTCCAAAAAAAAAAAAAGTCCCTGAAGCAAATCTTATTGAGATTTTGGTCAAAAAAGATCATAAATAAGCAGAAGTAAGAGCAAAAGCTAAAGCAATATGGCACGCATCAAGTAAAAAGAAAGTACAATATGTGAACTGAGGAGTGGGAAACAAACATGAGCAACAAAATAAAGTTGAAAAATAGTACCTAAGGTAAAAAATCAAATTCAATATGTTTTACAATTACACAGGAGAATGAGTTTTTTCAACCTTTAGTTCTTTCTTTATTCAGCTAATTTAAAGACGACAAGTCTGGAAGGGTATCTCTTCCAAGGCACCAGCAGTTTCTCAGAGCCCTTGCTGAATGCAGGAAAATTTAGCAATGGGGAAAATTGCATATGCTAAGAATATAACATGATGAATATGTTGTGTCACATACATACCATCTGTGAGTTATTCTGATAGACAGAACAGCTTGTCTGCCAAATCCTGAAACATGGCTTTGATTAGTGCATACATTGTAGAATAATCGTCTTGGGGACTTTGGGGGGAATTAAAGGGTGACCTTGAACTCATGCTTTGAAGGTCATGCCATCTGGGGCTGCGAGGGTAGCTCCCTACCTCTGTAATTAGGTCTTGCTGTAATGAGGGCCGCAGAACAGAAGTTTTCACAAATGAGGCTGACAGCAGTTACCTGGGGGAGGAGAAGGACAGCAGGATGTGACTCCTGGAGACAGGCCCGTGGGTTTTTCCCTGTGGACTTCACGGTGGCTGTAAAACATGAGGTTTTGTACCTGGTGCTTGATACTGAGGGACAGCATCGGGGAGGGGACTTCTGGACTCAGCAGGCCTGTAGCTGCTGGCAGAGAGGTGTCCTGTGGGCCATCATTTGTAGCTGGCCCCACGGCTTTGCAGATGACCTGCATTTGTGATGGTCACGATGATCCCTGCTTCTTGACCCCATCGTGAGCACTTACACGTGGGAGGATGATCAGCCCATCAAGGATTTGGTCCTTGCATTTCCGTCTTTTAGTACTGTTGGAAGTTAATTTCATGTGTTAGCATTTACTTAAAGTTGTTAAACGTTAGCCTGGGTTTAGAGAAACCCTCGCTTTTGTGCAATAACATGATTCAGCTGTGATGGCTGTTACAGTAAACGTGTCTTATAAAAGAGGTCCCTTCCTGAGCTCCAGTGCCTATAAATATTAGCTTTATTTTTATAAGTAGTTGCTTTTTCAGCAGCATAGTAGCTGTAACCATAAAAATGCTTAATAAGAAATTCCTTCTTAGTTGCTGTTTATATGGTTAAATGTTAAAAAGAAAAAAAAAGAAAAGAAAAAAAACAGAAGCATTTCCTGAATAGTCCTTAACATTAAAAGTAAGTTCTAAGCAATTGTTTTTCTCTGCTCTGGGGAGAGAGTCATTCTGCAGAATGAGACTGACCATGGAGTGCTTTCTTTTTTCTCCTTTTTTTCCTTCTTTTATTCCTCTTTCCCTCTTTTTTTCCTTCTCTTCCCCTGCCCTGAGTAAACTCTGCTTTTTGAGTCCAGTCCCAAGGTGCTTTGAGTTCTGCTGCAGAAAAAGCAAACAATTTGACTGAATCCTCTACCAAAACTATATCCCACCCTGTGCTGCAAGTGGGGTTGTTTGTCAACTTTTGCAGAGAGAAGAAAATGTATTTTTAAAACTTTCACACTGTGTGTTAGAATTGTTTATTTTGGAGTCCGCATTAAAAGAGAAAAAAAATGGTCATCAGCAAGGAACTTATCACTTGGTAACCAGAAGGCATAGTGAAACTGCAAAACTCATTTCCATTGTCTGTTTGATTTGATCCTATAAAAATTGTGGTGATGAACATAAGCAAGCATAATATATTCTTTCATTATGCATCCATATTTATTTTGTGTAATAGGCAGAAAAAAGCATCCATGTCTCTAGCAGTTTTCGGTTTTAAGAATATTTTTGTTGACTTTAATATATATGCATATATAAAGTTTTGTATAGATACTGTGTTGTCACTTCAGAGGGTTTTGTTTCATAGTGTTAGGGTTTAACTCCAGTAGGCAGCTGCCTATGCTGTGTTTATCAGGGGGTATTGATCTTTCCTGAATAACACCTTTAAAGAAGAACTTCTAGTGGCTTGCACAACTAAGTTTCCTTCAAGCACCCAGGGAAAGTCAGTAGCTGGCCTTGAATAAGAGTTGTGATCAGAGTTAAAATGACTTGTGATGTGTTATTAGGTTTCATTTGCAGAACACCTCTGAAGATCACCCCGTGGAAGCTTTGGTTGGTTATGTTCTCTGTGGTGAAGTTTATAGCATCCAGTCAAAAAGTGCAAATGAGTTTTGCAGTTTCACTGCTTCCATATGTCCTTTTTTTTTTTTTTTCTTTTGGTGTGGGGTGCAGTAGATACCACAAATTGTGGAGAGAATTTGCTGGTAGATACACATTGGGACCCACCAGAATGCCTTTGCCAAAAATAGATTGTGGCCTTAAGTCATAAGTGGTAAATGCAAATGTAAGAGAATTAGATTCATATACCATAATCCAGTATGAAAGACTGCCATTTTTACCTTCAGGTGTCTTTTAGGTGCTTCCTTGGTCACAGCACAGTGTACATGGAAAGAGAGGAAAAAAAATTTTTACATATTCTGGTTGGGACAGGATGGGAAAAGTGAGTTTCCCCAGGATAGATCAAGGTACTAAAGATGGATCCAGCGTCGGCAGAGACCCATTCTGTGGAAGACCTTGTGTTAGGAGAAAGTGTTCCAGTCCTGAATCAGAAAAGCTTGGTAAAACCAGGTCTTAAAATATGCACTCAACTCCAGAATAGCAGATGCTCTTCACTCTAGATGCAGTGTATTGGAAGAAGTCTGCATTTTTTTTTAGCTGCCGCTAAAATAACATGTATTGCATTTCAGTTTGGAGACTCTTTTCAATTCAGGAAGAAGTTCCCCAGATGGAAGGATGTGAATTATTTATGCAATGTTTATCTCAGGGTTTACTTCCCATCACAACCAATTAAGGCTATTTCATTTCATTAGAACTAACACTTTCACATTGGGGAAATAATTTATCTAAGGAAAATGTTATAGTATCCACTACTTAAAAGCTTGGGAGCTTCCATCAATCATAGAGTCCTAACATTTTTCTAAAAACTTACAAGATAAAAAAGGAAAGATTTTCCTATGCTAGGGCTTGCCAAATCGAATTGTAATTAATTGGATTTTAACAAATGAATGTTTTCATTCTTTTCTTCCTACTTAGTAGGAAATGATGGGAAACAGAAATGGTGCCCTGTGACCTCAGTCTTACAGTCCCTTAAGTCTCGACTCATTTTTATCTTTATACATAGAGCAGAAAATGAACCTTTGCTCCCACTGAATTGTTTTAAGATGTTTTTGCATGAGCAAAGACTGAGATCAAGCATCACAAAACCAGATTGAATTGTGAAATAAAATTGGCTGCTTGGTATGTAACTCTGCATTTAAAGCGGCTGTGTTTGCATGGCGGTGACGACTCTGCTTTAATTCTTGTCTTTGTTCCACTTCTGCTGCCAGTGTCTCAGTGTGATTTGTGCAAAGTGCATCATTATGTACCTGTGATAGCCAAGGCATTAAACTGAAAGGTCTTATTATTATTAATTTTAGGACTATTTTCCAGCTGAGATATTGCCAGGTCTTGCTGAGGTTTGAGCAGATTAGATTAGGTGTTCTCGTGTAGACCTGCTCTAAGTGAATAGTGTCAGTCCTGGGGAAGAGGGGAAGGGAAAAAGAACTGTCACTTGACAACTTCACTTCAGATCTTGCTTTAATTGATTATGATTGCTAGAAAAGCCAAATTTTGGAATCTGAGAACATAAGGTCTGGTCAAACAAATCTCTGCCTGTCGCTGTTGTTTTTTTTGTTGTTTGTTTGTTTGTTTTTTGTTTTTGCCTGAAGTCACAAGGATGCCAATCTTGAAATATACTAGGAAAATAAAGGCAAAAATAACCAAAGTGACAAGTATACACCTTTATCTTGGTCTGTTACTGGCTTAAAATTGGGTAGCTAACTTTTCTGGTGGCTCTCCGTGAAGTCTGCATGAACTGTATGGCAGCCTGAGAGTTAAAATATCGATTTGCTCTTGTGGCAGGCAGAGTTCTTGCATTATCCCCATCTTCTCTGGGGATGGGCACTAACAAAGGCCTTCGGAAGGCATTCAAGACTAGTTTGCAAACAGATAAAATTTCGCAGAGTTTTATGAGTAGACTGTCGTGGTCTAACAATCAGTGATTGTAATTTCATGCATTTAAGGGGAAATAAACATTGTTTTTCACAGCATCCTGCTGAAAAAGCATCTATTGTTTCTCTAAGCTTGTGGGCGTATGTGTGTGTTTATTTATGTGGAAGCTCTGAAACTTTTAAAACTATTTGCACATAACTACTATTTCTTAGTGAGATGCAACAAAATTCTGCCTGTGATGGGGAGGATCTAACAGTGGGTGAGATTCCTTTATATCAAGGATTTAGTAAAATGCCTGACATTATTACTGTGGAGGAAAGTTCATCCTTATTTATGCCTTGCTGCTGTTAACATGGAAAAGAGCAAGATGATAGTGATTACAAACTCCGATCTGCATGCAACTGTAATTGGGATGTGATGTGGAAGGAAGGAGGAGGGAATGTCACCTGAGTTAAGTCAGCTCCAATAGTTTGTTACATTATTCATTAGGTCTTTAAACCGTCTTCTTCCCAGATAAGTTTGCGTATCTGGTTAGGCTGAAGAAAATCCAACGCAAGAAGTGATTCTTGCCTCTTTTTTGAAGTTCTTTCATCTGAGCAGAAAATGCTGTACAGAAGTCGTGTGGTTTGGTGGCTTCTGTGGTTGTAGCATCTTTTGAACCAGGCTATGTGTCTGTACAAATACCAAGCACGGAGGCTGTCCCAGGTCTGACTGCTTTACACTTGAGTGGGTTCAAACTGAGCCACCTGCATCGAGCCTCCCTCACGCCACCACATATTTTCAACATCCAGCTTTCTGAGCCTTGATCCATGTCAAACAGCATTTTTTTTAAACTTGTTTTATCAGTGTGGCTGCAAAAAACAAGTATCTCGGTGATATAATGAAGACAGCACACCTCAGCCTATTGGTTGTGCTGTGTAATTGTTTATAATTTATTGCATTCGTCTGGGATTTGTCAGGTTGTGCACGTTCAAATGCATTATGTTCTGCAAAGGTAATTTAATAGAGGAAAGGCTTTATGTGTCCATGAACATTCGTGCACTTGTCTAGCAGATTAAGTTTGATATCACATAGTAAAAGCAGTGTGATCTTTGTGTGTGTGGAGGCTGGTAGTGTTACCAGCTTTTGAACATATACAGATGGAAGTGTGGCTTTCCGAGGAACACGTAAGTACAGAAATCTCAAGTCTTAAACTTCACGTGGTAGGTCCAGACATCCGAAAAACGAAGTTGCTGTAATCGTAAGACAGGGTTGAAAGGAGATGTTATCTGTACAACTTGCATCTCAATACACCAGAGCTTTGTTCCAGCTGGTCTCAGCACCATGTTAAGACACAACAGCACCAGAGGAGCTCTCCTGATGACTTACTGATCCACAGAAGCTGAAGCTGGGTATAATATAGCTGTTTGGAGAGAAATCCTTCACAAGTCAAGGTCAAGGCCAGACCGAAGGCCTGGACATGTGATTACATCATGCTGTGAGAGCGTGCTCCTGGGTGGCCGTATTCAGCTCAGTTCCGATAGCGACCACCGAAGAAGTATTCATGGCTGAACCTCACACGCAGACTGTTTTTCCTGTGTTTTTCAGACCTTCTTTGGCACAATGGGGCTTAGCAGAACAGCCACGCAACTTTATTTAGTATTCAGCCAAGCTTCAATTGTCAGTGAGGTACTAATGGAAATTTATCGCACGCTGAACCCAAAGTGACATATATATATGTTAAAATGCTGTGTTTTATTGCACACCTAAAAATACTTCACTGTCCTTACTTTTTGAGCTTTTTTTTTTATGTAAAGCCCTCAATCATTGCTTAAAATCTGGCACTTCCATATTAATCTTTCTCTTTTTTAATGTAACTTTTTCTAACGAGGAAGAAAGTACAATGGAAATTTTTGATCACCAAGTTATCAAATCATTCATCTTATTTTCATTCGTCATTCAAAGCAGAATTAAGTAGAGGAGCTTTTCGTGATGCACTGTCAAATGATGATGAAATTACTTCACATTAGGGGGGTCAGATATTCAGCTGCTACAAATTGGCCTTCCTGCAGTAATTTTAATTTCTCTGTGTAAAGAGATGGCCTCTTCTATGTCTTATCAATGGCTGCTGTTGAAACGAAGCTGGGACATTGAGTGAACTTAGCATGAAGGTAAACACCATCTGATATGGTTTGCTTTGGAGAGCTTGTAATCTCTAAAGACTTCTGAATGCCCCTGAGAGGTAAAATGATGTCAGGGTGAGGAGACAGGTATTTTCATGCCCTTTGCTTCTATTCTACTGCTTTTGACTATGCAATGGCAACCTTCTCCTCTACGGAGCAACATGCTGAATTGCTGTGTTCACAGACCTCTGGAGACCAGAAAATGCAAATTTCTTTCCCCGTTTTTTTTTTTATTAGCAATAAGTAATATGCAGGCAGGCAAGGTTTTAGGGAAAACGTCTTTAGGGACCACGAATAAAGGCCAGCATTTTATACAAATGGGAGATCTGCTTTTTCCTGATATTCTAGACCTTCATGTGTTACAAAAGGCAGGTTCACCTGAAAACTCCTTCCCTAGCCATGCCTCGATTCACTGGTGTGAGTTGGGATTTAATATTCTTTCTGTTCCCTGTATTTTTCTCCTCAGCAATTCTTCCCTAAAATGACAGAGGGACATTCTGGAGGGACAGAGCAATTATTCCCCGCCAGTTAATCTGCGAGGCTTATGGCATTTCCAGGAGTTCCTGCCCAGTGTTATTTGTCCCACCCAGTTATTTTTCCTTTTATATGTTTTCCTAATATAGTTTTCCCTGTGAGTCTGAGTATTAATTTTGCTCTTAAGTAACCTCTGCTAATGATTGGAGGAATAAATTTCCATACCCTGCCTTATGAAAGGAAGTATGAGGACCTACCCCCGGATTTTCCAAGGAGTTGTCTTTTAAGCCCAGCTAACAGGTGAGAAAAAATCTGCCTATTCCTCATCTGTACTAGGACTAAAATGGAGTATAACATATTTATCACCATCTTTGTTAAGTTTCTGAGAGATTTAATAGTCCCCAGAATTGTTCATTTCTTAAGAGCTATGTGCTATTAAACTGAGGCATTATTTAGCAATTGGTGCTGTCTCAAGAGGATAATTACTCAGAAGTATCTATTTGAAAATTCATCTACTGCTAGTTGTATAAATGTCTACAGTGCCTGAAGTATTTAAATAGTAAGAGGGTTTATGATTAAAGTTTCCATATTACAATATTTAACAGAATGGTGGATTTCCATTAATACTGTGCGTGCTTAGATCCCAATGCTGGTATTTTCTCAGTGACTCAAGGGAATTCATACCTTCTGATATCAATCCCATGGAGTAAATGAATGCAGGTATTTTGTGTGTCCCGGTGCGTCCTTGGATGCAGGAATTAATTCAGAACGACTCTCAAGTCAAAAAATCTCAGCTCACCTGTGTGCGGCACTGCTGGCTTTGGAGGGACCTCACAGCTGCTGAAATGGTGGCTGCCCCTGCTGGAGCTGGTGGTAAAGAGCTTTGTGAAGGAGGATGGAAGAGTCCACAGTATTTGAACAATACCAGCAAAATTGGTCTGTCTTTTACTTGGCCACTAAATTGCAAAAGAAGTTGTATGGGTGGTGTGAAATCTTGGAGAACTCGAGTGAGGGTCAGGTTTTGATGGAATTGGTCAGAGTGCTCTGTACTTATTATAGGGACTGACATGTCATCACACAAAGAAGGATCACGTAAGTCTCATTTTCTAGTTCAGTCAGGTTAAAATAAGCCTGAGCACGCATATATAGTAACAGACATTAAATTAGTTATCACAAATTAGTCAGTGTTCCTGGAGTCCTTTCAGACAGCTCCCTGCACGCAAACTCAGCGGTAGCAGAATTGCAAATACGAAGATTAGAAATTATTTTGAAAAGAATAGGAGCAACAGGAAAAAATCTTTACTCTTCATTTGATCTCCTGGGATCTCAGGACCCTGTAGTACCAGTGCACTGACCACCAAGTGACTGGGTGTCCTGGGAACATGGTCATGTTGTGAGTGTGTTGTGAGCTGCTTGGAGCAGCAGCATGGGAAGCTCCCAGAGCCTCCTTGGACACCTAAATCCTCAACAGCCCTTTGGGGTGAGAGATACAGAAGCTTTCTCTTCTTTGTCTGTCTTTTCCTTCTCCCCACCTCACTTCCTTTCCTATCTCTTTCTTCCTTCAGTTTAATACAAGGCTGGCACAGTAAGCCCAGACACGCTCCCTTCACAGCACTGCTGTGATCCCCTGACCAGCGAGGCAGGGAAAAGCTGTGCCCTGTGCCACCTGGCAGAAGTGTACCAGGTGCTGTCGTGGTTGATAACAGCCACATCTTTGCCTGTTTTGCACAGTAATGAAGTTGCACATATCAGTCACGGAAGCTACGTTATCTTCCTGTGCATTTCTTTTCTCTTCGCTGCTACACTTTATCTGCAGAAATGAGGACTGGTCTCCACAGCTCTCGATAATCTCACCTGCTTTTCCGAAGAAGAATGGTTGTCACCACATTTAATACCAGCTAAAGATTGTCCGTGTAAGAAAAATCTGTTCCCTAACAGAGATGGGGATAAGGCATATGGTGAAACTCAAAGAGTTAATTGGTTATAGCTGAAACTCTGTTTTTCTGTACTGTTCTTATGTTTTATCCTATAGCTTTAATGAAAGGCTAGAGAGATGTTTGAATTATTAGTGTTGCCATGGAGTTGAGCAGGCTGGGTTTGTGCTTGCAACTCAAACCAAGCTTGTTCAGTATTACAGAAAGACAGGGTCACGTTAACACCTTAGCCTATGACTCTACTTACTCTGTTTTATTAACATGAGGGAGCCAAAATGTTGGATGCTTCTTCCCCTTGACTCACCGGCTGTGCTGCTGGAGGGCAAAGCGAGGCTGTGGGTCACTGGTGAATACTGCTATATGAACAGGGAAGTTCAACTCCCTCAAGATCAAGCAGATGACCTTACAGCTGTTGGATTCGGGTCATACTCACCACCTTTTCTCTATGGCTATGTGAGCAAGACGCATGCTTTTATTAAGTGAATATGGGGATTACTGAGTAAACACAGGATTTTGTTATCTAGGCTCTAATTACAAACCTGCAATATTTCTGTCATAAATTGACCTGGAAGACTTCTCTTAGTGAAGTATTAGCATTAAGTACTGACAGCGTTTGGAGTGTGCGTGCCAGAGGATGCTGTGGAAGGAAACCAGGCATACTGGATTAAGGAATGAAGCTAGCCAGGGTAGATGAGGAAAGCTTTAAAAAAAATCAAAATAAAACACAACAACAACAACAAAAACCACCACAACCTGCAATAGGATTTGAGCAGTCTGTCAGACGGAAGACCCTCACCCTCTGCTTTTTGAGTTGTTCTGTACATCCAGAGGTGATGCCAGGTCCCAGTTTAAGAGAGATTGCAATAGGAGTACGTCTCACACTGTGCTTATTTCGTTCATCTGGTGAGGAGGATCCTATCACTGTGGTTTTGTTGTTGTTTTTCTTTGTTTTGAAATGCCCCCAGTATCAAACAATAGCATATTAGTGACTTTCACTAGTTAAGTGAGGAAATTGTTGTTTCCTTAAAACAGGACGTTTTGGAATATCCTCTGGCTATGCGCTGTCAGCTGGCGGGTCATGGTCAGGGGTGTATGGTTAGGGCACTGCTGTTCCCATGGCTTGTTATTGCACAGTAAGTTCACTTCAAAGTTCTCTTTGAGATACCCTTCTGGATTTAATCTCCTTTCAATATTTGAGTGCTCACCTTCTTAACTGTTATTACAATTGTATGAAAGTTTAAAATTTAAATCAAAGCTTTAACTTTAATTCTATTTTTTTTGAGCCATGGTGTATTTTAAATAAGTGGTGTTATATTTGAACAGTCTGCTTGGCCGAACCTTGCTGACCAAGACTGAGGTTTATGCAAGTAGACTTACCTCAGATTTGTCACTCACAATGCACGTTGTTACAAAAAGGTTAAATACAAGAAATATAACTTTTATAGACCATAGGCTATAAACAGACTCTTAAATGAATCAGTGATTTGTAGGTTAATATTTGAATTTCTAACTTCAGTGCCACACTTTTAATATATTTCAGGCTTCTTGATCCAAAGCTTACTTTATATTCTGAAGGCGTGCAATTGTTTGCTGTAATCTCAAGAGAAGATAAGCATGACATCTGGTTCACACCTGTGGTTTTAGGGATAAGAGCATAGCTGCTTTATGTATTATTCAGGGCACTCTGTTGAAACTGCAAGGAATTTGACTCTTTGAGGCCCTTTGTCCCCAGCTTTTTATACTTGCTAAAAGTAAACATGAAATATAGGAGTCTTCTCTCAGTGGGTGTTGAATAGACTATTTATTCCAACCTATGCCTGCTGCCAGAAGGGAAATTAGTTATGCAGGTTAATTATCAGATTTATGATAAAGACTTCACTTGTGCAACTCCCGTATTTCAGAAGTTCCACTGAGGCATTTTGTGCTGCCACAGAACAACGCCAAAAGAAGTGAGGGTAATGGTGACACTCGTACCGATGTGCCTTTGGGTCACAGGTCATACCTGCACTGGTCCCAGGCAGTGGGGCACGCTCTGCCTGTTGTGGGATGAGGGAAAGGCTGCCACCATTTTGCATTTCCAATTTCCAGTCATGGTTGCAGGCACAAATCAGCTGTCTGGGCTGCTGGAGACAGCGGTGGCATGAGCAAGAATTAATCTGGTCGGCTACTTCTAAAGCCAAAGACACACAAAGTATGGAAAAATGCCAGTGGCTGAAGCCAGACTTACACGTTGCCCATACCAAGGTGAATTGTTCAAATGCAAGATGCTGCGGCTGAAGAGGTGCTTTCTTGAAATATACATGTGAACCAGGGTGGAAATGTGACTTCTTGGCTTTAGACTTGTGTTTATCATTAAAATGATGAGTAGAGGGAAGGGATGAAGCTGGCACAGAGCCTTGCGAGCAGGAACACAACTGTGCATACCTCCCACAAGGAGTATATGCTGACAACTCTACTGAACAGAAACCTGTAAAAGGTGAACTCAAATACTCACCAGTAGCACTGTTGTGTTCATCAGGAGTCTGAAGAACTTTGAGATGCTTTTCTTTCAAGATCAATGGGCCTTACAAAATTGGAAGTGTTAAAGCAAAGCGGTTGTTTTATTCGCATGATGTAAGGTGATGCCACAAGTGAGCAACAGGTTCAGAGGCACCAGGGGAGTCTCAATGTGGCATCTGCAGGCAGGTACCAGTGCGCGAGCGTGGGAGGTGGTGAGAGCTGGATTTGTGTTTCTGCTTCATAGGCATGGAAGAATAACTCTGACATTTAGCAAAGAATGTGTTTGCAAATGGGTTTGCAGATGTGACAGTGGACAAGGTTTTAAGTTAAAAAGGTTATGCAATTTCTAGAGCTTTAACCTTTCTGTCAGTTTTGCTGCTTGCTTGAATATTTTGCTTCTTGCCTTGCTGAGGTCCAGTTCTTTTTGATTTGCTGCTGTTAATACAGAATCATGTCCTTAACGAGCTGGTGCTAGTTGTACTCTGCTCCTGTGTGCGTGTCTGTACACAGTTACCAAGTCAAGGAGCTTGCAAATTTCTTGACACTGCAGTTCAGATGGTGCAGACTTCACTTTTTACTCAGGTGAAACAGTCAAAGGGGTAAGAAAACAAGCAAAAAAAAAAAACCTATACAGCACACAACAAAATTTTAGATTGTGAGTACAGAGTTATTGCAGGCAGGGTTTTCCAAGAGACTGGTGTGTTTAGGTAGGCAGCCTTGGGGGCTTGGAGGGATGGTTAAATTTTAATTCTTCAAGAGATCCTGCCTTTTGGAAAGGCTGTAGCGTACCCTCTCCTTGGTGTTAAGCCCATTTGAGGAACCTGAAGTAAAATGCCCCTATTATGCAGTTGCATAGAAAAAATCCCTCTCATTTTAAAACCGGAGAGCTAGGGGCATCCTCGCAGCGTGGGGTTGTTCCACCTTCCTCCAGAAATCTGCAAGTCTGTGCTGAGACCTCTGATGCTGAGCACCCAGCTTGCTTTGTCAGAAAAAAGCTGTCTTTGGGATCACGATGCTGCCTTAAATAGATACACATTCCCCCAAATACAGGAAAACCCGTATTATTTTTACCCTCTGTTATGAAGCCCTCCAAGTAACTCTGGGTAAGCCCTTCTCATGGGCTGATTCTGATGTGATTGCCCATACAGTTCACAGCTCATAAACAAAAATAGCTCTGCGAGTGTGCAGCCCAGAGGATTTCACATCCCCTTGGAGATAGGAATGGCCTTTCGCCCAGCAAAATGCTTCGGAAAACGTGCCCCATCTGCTGCATGGCTTTGAATCCAGAGATGCAACAAAACTATAAATATCTCAAAATTTGTTCTGAGGCATTTTGAAGATCATTAAACCTCGTGGAAGAGCTCGCCTTCTCCCATTAAAAAAAAAAAAAAAAAAGAAGAAAGAAACAAAAACAAACCCAAGACCAACTAAACCACACAGGATGTTCTGAATTCCGCAGTACAAAAAGAATAATTTACGCTAAGATGTGAGCTCTCAGAGGATTGAATGCTCACACTAGTGCATCTTTAAAGTGAATGCTATATGAAATTGTATTAATGACAATTGCTAGGAAGAGCATGCTTTTGTAGGGTTTATTTTTAAAGTGCAGCTCCTTTCTTTTCCCCGAAGAGCACCAGAGTGTTTTTGCTGGGAAGTCCCAGCAGTTCTCTCCATTCAGGCAACACTTCTTTATGTTTAAGAAAGTAAATGGATTCCTTAAAGACAAGCTGAAGTATGGACAGTCTGGGTATTTTGGAGCTTAAAACTGTGTTTTCAGTAGTTTTAGTTCTCTTTATAGGAAGAACATGGGAAACAGATGAAGAGATTTTAACAGTCTCCGCGGGGTTGAGTTCAGAGCTATTCCGTTCATGCAGTCAGTCCGTCCAGCTTGTTTGTAGTTGCTGTGGCATTTGGTGTTTAGCCACTTCCTAAATTGCCTGTTTCATTTTTTTCACCCCCGCCAGCAGCTAAGTACTGGTTCTAATTTTTCCACTCGGACAGTTTTAGGAAGCAGTTTGTCTCTCGCTGAACCGCGGTCTCAGCGTTGCGAGCTCCCACACATGCACGCTCACCGTCTCGCTTGGAGCATGCCGCCCTCGTGTTGTGGCTTGACAAAGCTCCTGTGGGTGAGACCCAGAAATCCTCGATAAAGAAATCAGAAAGTCTCTGGTGGAGTTGGATCGTGGCACCAGAGCTAAAGACCAGGGAAAGACCCCAGCTGAGCTCCTGGAGCCTGGGGAGAGGCACTGAAGCTCCTTGCAATAAATGTCTGGACTGAACTCCAGCAGTGTCAGCTCTGCGTCAGATACGAGCCATGAAGAAGTTGGTAGTGGTTTCTAGAGGCAGCATGCTGTCTCCATGAGGTATGCATTTGACCCTCCCTTACTGCAATACCAAGCAAATGAACAACAGCCCCAGAGTTTTCCATCCCCAACACCATTCCAAACTGGCAGTTGATGTCGTGTGTTTTTCACTTTTCTTGTAATTCTTCCTGTTTCTTTCCAGTCTTAAATAATTTTGTCAAGAAAACATCCAGTTAAAGGAGGGATGGGCAATGACCACATGTTACACACAATGAAAAGAGGCATGGAAATGGGCAGTGATTTATTATTCCAAGACAACAGAAGCTCTGTAGCAGTGCGGGAAGGTGACCCTTTGCAATCCAGGGACTAGTAGCAGTAGGTTACTGCTGCTTCTCGATGCACTAAGAGACCCGGATAGAAAGAAATACTCATACTTCTGCCCAAAGATCAGAAGCCTGGGCTGTTTGTCTCTCATGTGTTTTTTATGGGTTGCTTAAACTTTTCAGGAGGGAAGCAGCTTTGCATTTCCAAGGTTTTTCTCACAAGCACGATAGCGACAGCCATAGTGATTGTAAATCACCGTGAAGGTCCTCCCGGAGTCACTTGATTCCAGACCTTTGAACTTTAAGCAAAATACCATATGCCAGGACCCCCCCAGGAGATGCAAGAAGGCATAGTACTGGGTGGTGTAATCTTTTTATCCTTTTTTTTTTTTTTTTTTTTTTTTTAACATTTACCTAATTTCCTTGGTTCCCATCCATGGGGACATGTTGTTTGCATCCGTTTTACAAGCTGAGTGCCCTGTCATGGCCTCATCACGCGCGTTTCCATAAAAAGAACCCCCTAAATCTTGTGAGCCCAGCGAGACGCTGTGACGTAGCTCGATACACAGGAATTCTTGCACAGGATGAGGATTCTTAAACATGTTGGGAACATGAGAAAAGAAAGAAAGGTTTGAAAAAGCTTACTGCTCATTATGCTTCAGTTCTTGTTTACATCTTGGTATTAAAGTGTTAGTGTTATAATTTCCTGTGTTTGGAAGGAGGTCAGATAGGAAACAAGGAAGAGGAGCAGAAGTGAGAGGCACTGCATGGTGAGGTAATAACCACAGCTCTATAATTCAGGGGTCTTGTGTGTTGTGAAAGAGAAGACTTACTGCTGATTTCTTGTTGGTTTTGAATGATTTATAACATTTTACTTGTGGCAGAGTGTTGCAATCTATGTTGTCATGGAAATTCTATTGAATTTATAGTTCCATTTATCCAAAACGATTTTCCAGACTTCATTTCATGGTGAATCATATGGCTGTTACTCGGAGTACAAAGCAATTGCAAAAAAGTTTCATGTTATGGAAAGCATAAACACCGAAACCGTTATTTTCATATTATGGAAATACAAATGAATGCAACATACAGCTTTTTAGCATCAAATATGCCTTCATTCTGTAATGACTCAGGGTACATACGTGAGAGTGGATTCTCTTGTTTCGGACAGAAGCGGGCCTAAGGGGTATTTATTTCTGGAAGAAGAAATCGGGGAAGTTTCTGGCTTGCCAACGTACTTCTCTCTTAACATGCAGAGCCCAACACGCAGGATACTGAGTCATATGGCCACAATCCAGCGCTGCATTTAAGCACATGGCAATCCCACCAGCACCGTGCTGGCGGGCCCATCCTGCTGGGCTGCTGCTGGACCCCCCCTAGGTTTAAATGCTGCTCGGGGCTAGGGGCAGCGCGTGCAACAAGTGCCCGCTTCCAGGATGAAAAAGACTGTGAAATTGCTTAATCTCAACTGTCTGCATAACCTAGGTGCACCTCCTGTGTTGTTTGTGCATAATGAAGCAATAATTAATGCTTAATGTTAAAAAGATTGAATAGCAACCTATCATACTTCTAAGGCATGCAAATGTCTAAATTGAGTTAAATTCTGTTATTTCACTTGTATGATCTTTGCTCTTCCTGTTGTTTCAACTCCTTTCATTTTTTCAGCCCAGCATTGTATTCATTATCAAGCTGCAATTATTTTAGGGCAAAGACCTTGTCTGACTCTTTGTTTTGCAATTTACCCAGCACACTTTTAGACACTGTAAAATACTAAGTTATGACATTCAAAATACATCTCTGTACCTGCCTAACTGTAGTTAAAAATTCACTGATGAATAATAGACTAGGCAGGAAAAACATGCCATTATCTGCTCCTGTTCAACTTTATCTTTTAAAAAGAATGCAGTATACTCTATTTTATTACATCAAGCTCTAGTAGGAGAACTGGAAAACATCACGATTTGCTTTCCCTCCATCCCCTTGCCTTTTCTAAGCAGATTTAGAATATGTTATAAATGATAAGTTTTGTATTCTTTTAAAAGAGAATATAACGAGAAGCCAAACATCAGACTTTATTGCTCCAGCATACATCTCATACTCTAGTAAACACGCTGACTGCAGGACAGCTATTCTGAATTTTCAGTGCTGCACTGAAGATTACATTATATCTGTAGAAATTTTTTATTCCAGTCAAATGGATCACATCATCTACTTCGGTAGAAATCTATGCACATATTTAAAGCAGAAGTAAGTTACATACGGGCTTTCAATTAAGAAAAATCATGTATGATTCATAATCCTAGCACAGGATTTGTTTTTGTGTAAGAGGTTTTAAATCCAGCTGTAGAAGTGGCTGAGAATAATTTATTCTTACAATATAAGCAGCAGAGGTACTAATTAAGAATTAGTATATTCAGTGATTAACTCCATCGTTTAAAGCAAACATTTCAAAATTTTTGTTTCACCACTCTGCAAAGATTTGCAGTCTACCTGCTATGCCTGTGTGTTTTCTTCTCTGAAAATACTCTGCTTCTAAAGCAGTACATAATAAACCACATAGCTGTTGCCTCTGTGTCTTGCTGCCTGATTCATCAAAAAATTGGCTGGCCTATAAAACCTTTTTTTTTTTTTTTTTTTTTTTTAGCTTTAAATTGCATGGTAGTCCTTGGATAGCTGGAAGGAAATGAGCGGAAAGCTAATTCTGATGATCTTTTCCCTTCCACCAGAATTCCTGATACTATTGAATATTCTGTACTCCACATCTGTGACAGCACAATGAGCCTTTGTTCATTTTTTAATCTAAAGAGAAATCTGCTGTGGGAGGTTGCACAGGGTGATAGCAGCCCAATTTAAAAGTCTCAATTATTTATTTTTAAAATACTTGGCATCTGTCTATGGAAAATGTACTTGCTTGGTTTCCAGTCTCTTAGAATTGCTTTGAACTCGCTCAGATCTTCTGGGATCTATCAAATGCTCATTGTGGCTTTTCTCTCATAAGTGCTGAATGAGTTTACCCATGATAGCCTGTATTGGATGTAAACTTTCTGTCTTTGTAATGGGGTAATAAGAGCAACAAGATGTCATGCACGGGAATGGTGATTTCTGTCTGGAGGCCTGTCCTGCCAAGCAGAGAAGGAGCATCTGAGCAGAGAGCCAGAGCCTTTATTTCTTTTTTTTTTTTTTTTTTGTGGATAATTCATGGGGAGAAGCCATTCATTCGAAGTGTGCTCAGTTTTTGCAAGCCAGTGGTGGCTGATAGAGGGTGTCTAATTATTCAGAAGAGATTGCTCTTCGGAAATCAGACCTGCTCTCTGGTGGGCAACGTTCCTCAGAAACACACGTGTGTTTTGGACAGCCTGTCCTTACGGGATCAGGGTGGTGGCAGTCCAGTTTCACATCCAAATCTCTTAACCACTTTTAGCCTGACTTTTAGCCAGGTAGTTACCCTGGGACCATCAGATTTCTGTAGAGTTCAGAAGAACGGGGCTGAAGAGAGGTGTTTCTGCAGAGAGTGGGGTTGACCCAAGCAGGAGAGGATTGCCTGCCCCATGGCACGGGGTAGGGGTGGAGGTAGTTGATAGGGGCATGGTGGCAAAGATGCTTCAGGCTGGGAAACTATTCAGGAGTTGGATGTATGGGGTGTATACATTTGTGGAGGAGTTAGCACCCTACAAAAAAGCCTGCAGTGCTTGGAAACAGTAACAGCTGAGCATCTTTCTGGACAGAGAAGAATAGAAAACAAGACATGGTTTTATAGGGTGACTGCAATTATCTGCTGGGTTATGGCAGAGTGAGGGTTTTCTCTCTAATCCTCTGTTTTAAGGCACTTGTGACGTTCTGAAGATTTTCCCCTTCAGTGAGATTTTTTCAGGCTTAATCTTTGCTGTACAGCAAATCTCTCTCAAGTTTGAGTGAAAACAATTCTACTCTTCTAAAGTGTAAAGAGTGTCAAAGCATAACGTTTTTCCATTAAAAGCACACTCTTGCCCTCTCCTTCCTTGCCTTGGTGAAGCTCTGGAGCTGCAGTCGTTGGTAGAATTTCAGGATTGCAGGAGTCATCCTGTAACAAAAGCGCCTTTGTGTGTCTGGTGCAGGTTTGTTTCAGGGTAGCCTTATCACAACGCTGAAAATTTCAGGTTGCTTGGACGCTACATTTTTTCTTCTAATAGATCTTCACAAGGTACATGCAAGCACACCGCTGTGTTGCACGTCTGAGATTAAGAAAGTCCATGTAAGCCTTTCCTGGCCTCGTTAGGTGTAGCAGGCTGGATGTGAAAGACTTATAAATCTAATATATTGTGCCGTAGAGAACAGGGCTCTTTGCCCTCTGGGACCTATGCCACTGGGCAGGCTATTTGGAGCACCAGCAGCAGAGAGGTGGGGAACAGAACATTCTCACTGCAGACAGTTAGTGTCACACTACAGAAACTACAAAGGGTTTTTCAGGCTTTCCTGTGGCTAAGGGATTCAGAGTCTTTAAAATATATATATATATAATTTTGGAGAATAGAAGCTATTGTAAAATCACATGCAGAAATGTACTAAACAATGGGTTACGGTGCTGAAGTCAGGCAGTGACAGAATTCGGGTTGGATGTGCAAGCTTGGATGGTCCTCCATTGTGCATTTCACAAATAACATATCATAATAAGCTCCAAATTTTCTTTAGCTTGAATGCCCCTTTGTTGCATTCTATACTGCTGCTTTTTATGTACCAAGCAGAGACAGCAGAAGTAATTTATATGCAAAGCACACCATACATTGTATATACTAATTATATAATAAGGAGTAATAATGAAAATTTTGCGGCATGTTTAGGCCATTTAAGTATGCAGTGAAATTAATTTTATGGCTAACTGTCTTATTCCTGATTTGTACTTAAAGAACATTATGCCATCCATAGAAAATGCTAAGCAAAATGTCAACCTATAAATGCATGCAAGATGATACGTATTATGTAGAAAAGAACAAAAATACGTTTACGTTTTATTGTAAATTGTGGGAAAACAGATGAGACAGTATTATGGCAGAAAACAATATGTGATCGCATAATTAGGAAATTGTCATAATAGTAATGCTCAATGGTGTCCAGGTGTGGTTTCACGAGCAGCCTGAATCCGGCAGCTTTGAGGATGTAACTTTACCATCTTCTTAACGTTGTTTTTGCAGTGTATGCGTGTGTAAATTATATAATAGCAATTCCTGGGAGATTCCACTCCTAAAATGTTCCTTCCAGCTGTATGAACACATAAGGAAGCTACTGTATGACAGATGATGATAATTTTTCATACAAGACAGTTCCCCTTGACTTGATGGATGCAGAGAGAGGAACCACGCTCTCTGGAAAAACACCAGGGAGCAGTGGGAAAATGTTTCAATGTGTATGGTAATCAAGGCAGAGTATGGTTCTTGATTAGTCTCTGAAATTGCACTGCTGAGACGAGGGATCTGAATTAAGCGCTTTTTTACCAAAGCCCTTTGCACTGCTATCCAAAAGTGTATTGTAAAAATTAATTTCCTTAAAACGCCGTGAGCAAAATTGATCCAAAATGATTTTGGCATATGCTGAACTCACTCAGTGATACCTTTCTTCATAAACTCCTGTGAGGACTATATATTGAAGTATTTTATATAAGGTACACCTAATTTTAGACTTTATTTTAAAGGGGAGTAAAATGCAATTTGCAAGTGTTTTGTGAGCTTTTGTCTGTGCTGGCTAAATTGAAGTTTAAGCAATTCCACCTGAAACAAACTGTTTCTAATTCCTACATCAATGAATGACTGTACCTCAGCCCACATTTGTTCAAAGCACGCGTTAGAACCTGGAGGCACCACCAATTTTGTGAGATATTGCCAGCATCTCTGTGTGTGCTGCAAATACGCTGGGAATAGCAAGGCCAAAACAGGGGGGAGAAAATTGCTTTCCAATTTTGTGAAGCTAGAGTGAATGCCAGACTTTTTTTGTGTGTGTGTGTGTGTGTGTGTGAGCTATTTGGAATGTAGTCTTATTTTATCCTTCTGCTGAAAAAGCACCTCCACCTCTGAAGAGCCTGATCTTCATTTTGGCCATTTCTCTATTATGATGTTTTATTAGATATATAGGTACTCTGCCACTATTTTACATTAGAGCCAATATATAGGGTCAGGAGCCTGGGATTCAGTAAAAATTAGTAGGAGCGTATTTGAGAGAGATGCAAGGGTATTGTCTCATCTTCCCATACACAACATTTCAGAATATGGGAAAAATACTTGTTTCTTTGGGAATTGGGAAATTGAACTACTCTGAGAAGAAGCAGTGTGTTGGGATGGCTAACAGAAGTGGGAGCTCAACTAATGTGGTAAATGGAACAAGAACCATAAAGGAAAATATGAGCAGCAGTGCACATGGCCTCTGTAAGTTGCCCTACTGATGGCATGTGTGTAGTGAAGTGGAACTGCTCAGCAGCAGAGGGTATGAAGGAAGCTATTTCTTGGTCCTTCTGTATTTGTGTACCTAGCACATCTGCTGTTTTGGGGTGATCACTGTTCTCACCTATGTGTAACATGGGCGTTTCACTTTGTTCGTTTAATTATTAATATGTATTATTTGTTCTAAAATGACATCAAAACATCCATATTTTTTCTCACTTATACTTTTCACCAAGCACTAAAGCTTTGGAAATAGAAGTCATGAAATTTAACTGAAGTCAGGAAGAAGTCTGACCCTAACTGATAGTCCTGAATATCAGAGGCTCATGAAAATGCATTGCTACAGAAACACACTTTTATCTTACAAATTGCTTTAGGAGTAAAGGAATAACTCTAAACATTGAAATTGCTTTCAAAAATTCTCTATGTTTTTTTGAGATAAATATGTCTAGTACATGTTGCAGAGCAGGAGATGAGCCTGCAATGAACAAAGAAATGAAGAGATCCTGGCAAAAAGCACAAAGTTTACCATCTAAACAGACTGGTCATACTGTTTATCCTTCGGTTTGCTATTAAAATGCATTGCGTTGACTCTGTTCCCTGGTTACTGTCCCAGTAGGACAGTCGTGCTATTAATCAAGATCCTAGTTAAACAATATTGTTCAGCAGAATTCCTTTATCTTAGGTTCATAACACTGGATTTGCATACGGTGTGTACACACCACCTCATTTGAAAGCTGTGTGAATCAACACTTACGTGATTGTGTTGTTGTTTTTAATTTTTACAGATGCAGATTTACTTCTACAATCCTGATGACTTTGACAGTTTTGGAACAGCAGTTCTAGAAAACAGGGTAGTAGGAGCCATGGCCGTGTTTTTTCAAGTAAGTTTAAACCTTTAAAAAGGTCTACGTACATAAACCAAAGCTTTCACCAAGTACTGATTATTTCATTGAATTGTTTCAAGCTTAATGGATGCATCTGTTTTCTTGTTCCCACCTGTCTAAGTGAATAATATTTCATATTGTCTATGTGTGATTTAAAATGTAAATAAGGATATTTAGAAATGTAATGAAAAATTTTGCCTCAATTGTTTTGATTTGATAGCTGCTTTACAGATGTGGATTGGAGAACACATTTATCATGGAACTTCACTGCTGAAGTACGTTGCTTGGGTCCCTGGAATACTAACAGGGATGTGAACTGGTTCTGCTTGGAGAAAACTTAAAATTCAAACATAGCTTGGGAGAAAATTAATCAATAAGTTTCATCAATCTTATCTGTAGCAGCTTCTTCTAAATTGTCATAGTAACAAGTTCTTGAGCATACCAGGTTTCCAAATGAGTGAATTTATGCATTCACTTTTTTAAAATGCATCCTCAAGAGTGTGAAGGCTCAGCTAGCTCATTTGTTGGTTCAGCATGCTCGAGGACTGCAGCACGGGTTAGAGACTGCTGTTAGTGACGGCTGGCAGGTCAAGTCACGTGGCAGTGGTGTTCAGCAGTGTGGGCTCTTTGTCATGTTTTATCAGAAATGGAGTTTTTCCTTACTGACTCGAGGGTGAACGGAATGGAGTGAGAGCAGCTCCATCCCACCAAGCTGTCAGGAACTGTGAGAAGTAGCTAATGAAGGTTTTGAAGTAACTCAAGGTGTTGCTTTTTCAAAAGGAGGGGAGGGAAGAACAAGGAAAAACGCTGGTCCTCTGTGAGGTTTAGCGAGAGATTTTACTGTGGAAGAAAATGATCTCACTGTTACCTTTGTGAAGGCAGATAAAAAAGAATATACAAGTACCCATATGTAAATACCTCCCTCTTTTCCTTATGATGTTAGAGTGACAAGCCTGACTCTCCTGCTTAAATTAAACAAGGTTGTCTTTTTCTATGTCACTGATTTTGATCAAATGCTTTGATAAGGAGAAAAGGACAGATCCTTGTATTGCATAAATTGCTGTAACTCTGCTGACATCAGGCTAGTTGAAGTAGGCATGTTAAATTCATCATTGCTGAATTCTGCGCACTTCTGTGGCCTTTCGTGTTAGAGTAAAGTTGGTGG
The DNA here is from genome assembly GCF_963932015.1 of Anas acuta. NCBI lineage: Eukaryota > Metazoa > Chordata > Aves > Anseriformes > Anatidae > Anas > Anas acuta. Next base: position 8,035,836 of record NC_088989.1, on the reverse strand, counting down.
AGCTGCGATAATTTGCAGTGGCATAGCAGGACGTTTCCCCAGACTTCCTAATCTTGCTGTGATGTGGGAAGGATTGGGCAATTGAATTTGGCCTTATGTGACAGAAGTTTAGAAATAGAACAACCGGAGTCACTGTTAGGTGATTTATGCCGTGATGGAAAGCTGCACGTTGTATGTGAGCAATGTCAGAAGGAGCATGTGTTATGTCATGGTGCACAATGCACGTTGTGGGACAGCATGTCTGGAATTTAATTACCTAAATGTAATTGCAATTTGTTGCCCAAATAAGCTCCACATAAGCTGTGTGAAGCACTGCCCCATGTCACACCATTGCCTAGTCTGTATGTAACATTTATGCCCCCCCAAAAAAAACAGGTTTTAGAGGATCTTAAAATTGTAGTGGGAATGTCATATATTCCCCACGTGCAAATCCAGGTGCTGTGCTTACTATGAGTCCCACTTTGCACAACTCCAAGGGAGCCATTAAACTCACTAAAAATAACCTATAATAGTCAGTAATGCTGTAAAAAAACATCTTTGATTGTAAGAGACCTCAAACTTTTTAAGATGAATACTGAGTATTGTGGTCTCCTGAGGGATGCAAAAATCTATACTTTTCATCATCTCTAGCCCTGCAAGCCACAGGACATTAGGCTGTAAAGTCCAGGTGATGGTGCAGCTGGGCTCCTCTGCTCCAGGAGCCATGAAATCTGAAGGCATTACTTGATAAAGAGTCACTGATCTCTTCCAGAGTGATGGGGTTAAGGTAATCCTTGGCAAAGTGACCCAGCGACAATCTGTTTTGTGGCTGAAAGGAAATGGTTTCTTTCTTTTTTTTCTCCTTTTCTCTGGGTTGAAATGGTAAATCAGCAATGTGCCATTAAACTTCTGAGTGTATCAGGTCTTCCTTTTGGGTAGCTCAGCCCAAAGTCCCCATCCTGAAGGGGCACGCGCTGAATTTTGGCCCATGTGAGCAAATGCTAAGGAAGTCGGTGTAATCACTGCTATTTTGGCCATCAGGAGGGTTTTTGGGTAGACCTGTGCGGTGTCAAGAGTTGGACTTGATGATCCTTAAGGGTCCCTTCCAACTCAGGATATTCTATGATTCTATGATTCTATGATTTTCCTTTTTGTCCAAGGGAGGTACAGCTTCTGTACTGGGGGTTAGTAACTGATGGTGATAATCCTTTGCAGATCCATACCGTGTTTGTCGGAGGTGCTGCTGTAGTTCCCTCTGCTGTGTATCGGGTGATGGAGTTGGTGATCCGTGACTTGGAAAACATTTACACAAAATTTCGTTCAGAAATACCTGGTGTGCCTTTAGGCTAGCTCCCAAGGGCACCACGTGGATAGGCTACCATTTCATGCAACTAATTTTAAAATTAACTCATAGTAACTGTTAAATTAAATGACCCTATGATGTCCGTGTCCACATCTTGATTGGCAGCTGTAACTATTCAGATACTAATTTCCTAGTCTGCTTAGTCTGTTCTTTTCTGAGCTCTAGTCCCACCTCTAACAGTTATTTACAACACAACGTTAAAAAATTGCACTGATGCAGGGCCTACTGTTTGTTTGTTTGTTTGCAAACACATGAGAAGACTGAATTATGCATCCTTCTCTATGTAAATATTTTAAGGTGAAAATTATTGGCTAGGTTTGCCATTAAGTCAAGATTTGGATTTTTGCTAATGTGTTAATTCCATGTTGGAATGAATGTGTGCTGTGGTGACTGAATTTATGGTCTGGCAGGTGGGTTTTGTTTGACTGAAGTTCACAAATGTTCCCTTGAAAATCAGGTTCTCCAGTGAGTGAACATTATACTGAACTGTATAATTATTGGTGAAACATTAAGTAATTAAGAACCCTCTTTCCTCGTTTTTAAATAATTTAACTTACACTATATAAGAATTTTACTTATTGAATTCATTCTTTCAAGGGCAATTTCCAGGTAAAGCACGTTGGTTCTGAACTTGGATAATTGAAGCACTTGGAACTTTATTGTAATTGCTGCTAATTACATCTCTGCTTTTCTCGTTGCTTTCATTGTAAGCTCTGTTGATAAATTCTCTTTTTGTTTGCATGCTGCAGGTCAGTTGACCTGACAAATGAAGAAAATTGCTAGTTGAAATCAGGAACAATTCTTGCATACACAAGCTGCTATAAGTGCTCATCTCTGTAGTTCATTGCAGGTAGACGCTCAGAGGGTGTCACATGAAATTGCTGGGGACTCTACATCAGCTATTCTCAATTTGCAAATATGATGATCTGGTCTGAGATCTCTACCTGGGCTGTGAAAGCTGTGTTTTGCATTGGCATGCAAGTTGTAAAGCAATCAGGTGTGCTGAGGAAAAGGGTCCCTGTTCTGTGTGACAAAGGAGCAAGGTGACTTAGGCACCTCTCATCTGTCTTGGTCAAATTATTTTAAAAGCTATTCATCTGGAACGAGCTGAAATGGGTAAAAGGGAGCTCCAGAAGCTGTTGCCAAAAGGCAGAATGGTCATTAAAGCCCATACACGGGCTTCAGTGCGGGAAGGGGAATCAGTGGGAGAAAGGGCTGTTTTCTTCAAGTGGGAATTTCTGTAGAAAATGCTTTGTGTGTTTCAAGAGGAAGTGGGAATTGCAGCATGTAATAGCAATGTGAGCCATAAAGCTCTTGTGTGTGTTTTGTTGCTGTTATTAAAGAAAACTTTTTTTTTTTTTTTTTTTTGGGGGGGGGGGGTATTTTTGGTTGTTTTTTTGACCATACCTGACAGTGTTGGGGGTACTTGGTGTATCTCAAAATGAAACTAGTGCTAGTGGGAGTTTTACAACTTCTCATGTCCGTTTCTTCCAGCCAGCAGCATCCTCGTAGTCTTTAGTAAAAGCTTCTGGGTTTGCAGACACGATGACAGAGCAGGGACAGGACCCATGTTGTCTGCAGCGTGTGCTGAGTCCACCTCATCTGCCGAGACACATTTCAGGTCCCAGTCCAGCAGTCCCACTTAAGTCTTGATTTAAAAGGTCCTAAACTTGAATAGTTTGTGTATGTGCTTAATTTCAGCCCTTGTAAGGTTCAGCTTTTATTTAATGATATTCTGGCTCTAGGCCTCAGTTAATTGTCAGGCTGAGCCAGTTTTGAAGCAAGCCAGGAGTAGAAGGGAAGGCCCAGATCTCTCACTGGCTCCTGAATCATCCATTCGTATACATCCGTGTAATACATATTTACAAGTCATATTTAAAATGAATAGTTATTTGGATTAAATGCATTCAGACATATTGCACGGCTCTGTTTTAACCATCTAACAATATAATTCATTGCACACTTCACTACTTGCTTTATTAAAGCCAAACTTAAATATGTTCAAAACAAACATATTGCTTTTGCATTTGAAATATTCATCTTTTGGGCCTGCGGTAGATTCATTACAGGAGAGAATACTTCATTCTTTGATTACTGCTATGAAAAGACACAATACTGATTCCCTAAGCGCTCATCAAATACTCGATAGCTCAGAAATTCAGGAGGAGGTGATGGAATTCTTGTTCCTACAGGGAGGGCCTATAAATCTATTTTAGTATTTGCAAAGAAAGCCATCAGTGATTAGTTACTGGAGCTCAGGTACTCAAACAAATCATCTCTAAAGAAGTTAAAGTAAAAATGAATTTTAAAATAACTTTTAGCAATGCTTTCATCATTAAAATTGTCTTCATAATTGTAAGTGATGTTGGTACCTCGATTACTCGTGAGCTTTAGCATTATAGGGCTAGATTTTTAAAGATAATTAGCTACTTGGGAGCAAGTATGCAACTAATGGGATGTTCAAAGTACATGTCAAAAATCAAAAGTTTGGTCTTTTTCTGGCCTGCCATTTCATATCAGTGAAAGTAATCGTGGCTTTGCTTTTATAAGATTTTTGGTGGTAGTACTTTGTGTGCTTTGTAAAGGTGATCAATAACTCACTTTTCACAGGGGTCTAAGTGAGCTAAACACAATAAATCAGTGGAACACCGTTGAAGTTATTGAATATTTGGCACAAATATGCCCTTTTTTAATGCACGTTTCTCAAATAATACAATTCAGCTTTTAACTTCCCTAGAAACCCTTTCTTCCTTGTCATTAAGTGTTCCAGGTGTTTTCTATCATAACCGAATAAATCCAGTGAATAACTGCTTTAAATACAGTTCCTATTTAGATAACCATATCTGGTTATCCAGGTAGGAGACCAGAATCCCAAGTCCCTGCCTCAGTTTTTGGCAAATTCCCTAATTCAACACCTCCTGTACCGAGATGCTGTTAGGAAGACTGAGCAAAACTAGCTTGATAATGAAAATGAAGCAGAAGGTGTACCCTTCTCCTGAAACATGATTATGTCCACCTACATGAAGGATCATCAGTGCTACAGTGTTTAGGCAGTATCTTAAAGGTGATTTGCAGCAGCTCAGATAACACGTAGGATCATTAACATGCAGGGCATCATCCAGAGTTATTGAGAGGCTTTTCATTTATTTTAATAGACTTCAGATACATGTAAGGGCCTTAAAATTAAATTACAGTATTAATTCTTTTAATGGTTACATTAGAGCCCATGGTGTTTTATTAATAGTAGCTTATGAATAATAAAACAATTATTATTGATTAGCAGTATTATTTAGTAATTAGTGCAGTTTTTTTATTATCTTCATAATATGAAAATGTGTGCAGCTAGAGTTACTTATTCAGTGCCTTTCAAAAGTATAATTTATATTTGTCAAAGTGAATGCTTGCGTATTAGTAACCCTCTGTGCAATAGAAGACAAGCAAAACAATTTGAAATGTTTTTGTGCTCACTGAAGTACATTTTCCTAGTATTTTTAAATCATTGCAGCTATTTTAAAACTTCTAGTCATTACTAATAAAAACAGTAGTAGGGCCTATAGATAGTTGAAGAAAAATATAGCAATACAAAGTAGCTACCCCAAGCTATAAGGGATGAGGAAATCAGAGCAGGTAGATTGCGTTTGTACAGCTGTGAGGAAACATATTTCTGAGAAACACCTTGTACAATACATGTAATGAGGGACAGTGATACAAAGCATCTCTGGAGCAGAGAATTCACCTAACTTTGCAGTAAATGGATGGAAATAAACTTATAAAAGGGCAAAAGTGATTTTCTGTCATTGAGAATTTAAATACAAAATTATGAGAATTTCTTAAAACCTGCTAGATCTGGGTTGAATTCAGTATGTGAACGGCACTGAACAGTCTCCAAAGCTGGTCTTCTTTAGCCAAACCATGCAAGTTTCGGTGCCTAACAATCAGTGGTCACACTGATCAAAAAACTTGTACTGAAACCCTTGTACTTGGAAGCTGGGTTTGGGTAGAGGACAAAAATTCATGGAGGGTGTTTCTAGAAAGTATTACCTTTTAATTTCAGAAAACAAAAAGAATTTCATAAACTGTTCAGATTTTTATTTCAGATTTTATTCCATTTCATCTTCTCTTGAAAGTTTCTGAGAAATTTGAATATTTTTGAATATTTTATGTAAAGGAAGAAAGTAAGGGGAGAACAGATGGGGAATAGCTCTGTGAGTAAAAAAAAAAAAAAAAAAAAAAAAAAAAAATACAAAATAAGTATATACCCGGTTTCAGTCTTGGTGCATACTGACTTTTAAGTGCTTAACAATGAGGCTTTATCCGTATTGTGAATCAAACCTTTGTACAGTTTTGTTATGCTTCACGTGTTTTTTAAGGGTAGAATTGCTGTTAAGGTAAGGGAGCAGCAGGCTGCGGGGATGAGCTCAGGAACTCCATCCACCGAGCAAAAGCCGAGAGCTCTGGGGGGAGCACGGTGAGCCAGGAAGGGGTCGGGACTGGGATCCTGGTGTGCTGCTGGGCTCGAGGAACGAGGACTTCGTTAGAGAGCTGAATTGCACAGGAGAAACGCTGGCCCTCTCACCTGTGTTTTTTTGTTTTGTTTTGTTTTTTGTTTTTGCGTGTGTTTTTCCAGCATTGAGTGATCTGCACTACTCTAAATTTTCCATCAATGGACAACAGCACTGAAAAGTGACTCTGCTTCCTGGGGTCACCATGCAGAGCCTGGGTTCCTGGTAATCCCCCAGCTCAAACCCCAGACAAACACGAGCGAAGTTTCTCTTGGCTTGCAGAGTTCTGTGTAGCCAGGCTTGCTCATTCACATGGCTCTGCATTTGCCGCGGCTTACTCATGAGAAGGAGCCCATGTGGCTAAGTCGAAGGCTGCTAAGAGCAGAGGTGTTCACACAGCAGCCCGAACATCTGAGCAAGCGTGCTTGGAGGAATGAAGTACAACTGCGTGAGCGAAAGGGGGGCTGGATTTGGAGGCAGACAGACTGACAGGGCGGCTGAAACAGATCGTTCTTGGAAGCAAACACATCGTTCTGCTTCTGCTTGCCTGTGTTCTGCCAAGAGGCATTTGCAGTCTCTAGATCATGATGGCTGCAACCTGCTGTGTTGAAACTTTTCTATCCACAGGCTGACTGTGCAGCATAGAAAGATAATCTACCTTATGTGCACTTATCTTCTTCAGCGCCCAAGCAATCGTCTTCCTTTCCCTTCTTCTCTCTGGCTTTATGAACTCATTCATGGTGTTTTCCTATAAGGCAGGAGAGCAGGAAGCAAGATTTTATGTCAGATGACCTCCAAAATGCAATACTTTCAATTAAAGCCTTTTTGTTAGGTTGAGTTTTAAAGGATATGGTCTGTACGGAACGTGATGTCATGCAGCCCTTTTTGCAGTGCAGAGTGAAATACTAGAGTGCACAGAGTCTTTGACTTCTATATTGTTTTTAATTTCAGATATTTCTAGAGAAATGCAACTTCCCAAGCGTCTGGAGAAGCCTCTAACTAAAGATAAAAATTAGATATATTTTTCTCCCATAAGTGCACTGTAAATGCCTTCTTAACTGCCGAGGCTTTTAACTTGTGCTGATGCTTCCCTGGATTTGAAGTAGCAGTGGGGAGGGTGGCTGGCAGTGGTGTTGCCTTACTAAGTGCCTTTTACTTTTTGTGATGAAACACACTCCATTGCTATTTTATTTATTTATTTATTTATTTTTATGGAAACATGACCATTGCCGATGTTAGGAAGTAACTGTAAACTTTTTTGCTGTTGAGAGGACTTGAACTCCAAACTTGTGCAAATTTTCAGATGTGAAAAACCACTTTCCGTATGCTTTATGGGGTCTCTTCTAAATGTCTTGAACGATCTGTTGTAACCGTTAATGTGAGCTGGTCATGTGCATTGCATGGGGAATAGATCTCTTTGCTCTTCCAGTTTAACGTTCGTCTGAATGTCAGGATCATTATCTTTTGGTTTACAGCATTGTAAATGCTTTTGATGTGCAGCTTTTTTGCTTCTCAATGGTTATTAATTGATTAATGTATTACGATTAATCCCAAGTGGGATGCTGTTATTAACTTGCTTCATTAAATTACATATCAATTTGTTAGCCTTAATTCTCATAATTGTCCCCTTATAGTTTACTGTTTTTGTTTGAATAACTTGCCCTAAGAACATGAGCAGCATGCATCGACATACTCTCCTGCCTCCTCTTCCTTCCCTTCACCCTTCATGCTCAAAAGTGGAGTCAGATTAGGAATATTTAGTGTCTAATGTCAGCATTTTAAACACAATAATTTACTTCTCTGTGATTTAAAAATATACTGCCTTAAGAAAATAAATCATTTTGTAGTCATGCAGTAAAAAATCTTTCAATTGATAGAAAAATATCTTGTGGAGTTTTCATTACCAGACTCCTGAAAATGACACTTCGATGTCTAATATGTAAAAATTACAGTCGTCAGTCTATAATCTCACCCCCTCTGCGGTTCAGGAAGATTGATACTCAGGAAGTCTGCTGATTATAACCATTAGACTAAAAAACAAATTAGTTCCCTAACTACAGTAATGCTTTTTGCGTTTTGCTCTCTGGTGTGTGCTTTGTTGATGTGTCACTTTGTCATTTCATCAAACAGACCTGGAGCTGGGTGCCGTGAGAGCTGGGCCAGAGTAGAAGGCCCCCAGGCTTCGTGCAGGCTCCCATCACTCGCCTGTTGTCTGCTTTAGGGACACCAGCCCCATGTAGAACCTGTCTTTGTGTCTTTGAGCATGGGGAAGTCATTGAGCTTGGCTTGTTTTCTTTGCTGCAAGTACCTGTTCTCATCGCTGTGATAGCAACGATTGCTTCATCCCCCACTCTTCTTACTTGTTTCGAGTCTGGTGCATTTTGACTTGACCTTTTTTGTTTAAGAGAAGGAGAGAGAGGCTGGAATGAAATGCTATTTTTTGCTATCCAAGACTTCGGAGAGTTTTGCTAGAATTGGTCTTGGTTACAGAATCAAAGGAGATGTAAAGCTTTATGCTCATCTCCTTTCCTTTCTCCTCTCTCCCCGACACTGCAGCTGCTTCTGAATGACTCCGTTTTCTCCCTCTTGTTAAACGTTCAGCCTGGATACCAGGAAGATCATTTTTTATGTCTCTCTGCCTACCTTTTTTTAAATTTAATTTGATTTATTTTTCTGCAAAGCCCGTCCTCAGTAGCCATCCAGGACTGATACCCCATTTGTCTCTTGGAGGACTAATCAAGTGTATGCGGTTTTACATTCACGGGACATAGGCAGTGAGATCTGACATTTCCATCAGGAAACTCCAGCTCTCAGGTCCACGTGAGGCACGATCCTGCTTGGAAGCTGCCCGTGATTTGTGTAACCCCTAGAAAAATGGCACTGGTTTTCATCCTCTGTATCTGCAGGTGTCTCTGGTTACCAGTTAGCGTTATGGCACGTATTAAGTCGAGGTGAGCGCAGGATCCATTCATAAATGATTGCCTGGTTTCACTTTGTACCATAAAAGAGAGATTGGTTGTAAAGTCTGAATATATAAAATAGATGGGTAAAATTGGGACTTCCTTTGCCTTTAGATCTTCTGGCTCAGAAGGAAAAGTTATTCTTATTAAATTTAAGCTGTTCTGCCTGAAGAATTATTGCTGTAGTTCTCAGATATAACAGTGCCAAGTTTCTCCTAGTATTGGCAATAATAAACAATGCAAGCTTCAGACAGAATTTCCTGGGTAGCATACCAAATGTTCTAGAAAACCTGCTCGGACAGCAGCTAATACATTTTTAATACAAATAAAACATAATTCTTTAGTCTTGTTTCAGTTTGATCCCTAAGGTGGAAAAAGTATACTGACTATGCATAATTTATATATTTGTTTGAAGTGTTTACCCAGATACTCCATTCACAAAGTCTCTTTTTCTTAATAGGTTGCTGCAAGATGTAAGAATCACTTAGGGCTCGCGTTGTGCAAATAAATGGAACATGTCGTTTTTGTGCAATCAGCAAGGGGGTTACCTCCTCATCTCAATTCTGCTTTCGCCTGTGCTGCCAGCAAGAGCAGTGGGCCCACCCCGTCAGCCCTTAGCCAAGTCACAGAGCAGGTCCAGCTGCGAAGTCAGTGTGTTTTTCCCAGGCTGTGCGCGCTATGAAAGCACAGAAGCGTGCAAGGGAGGGAAAAGGGGAGGTTGGGAGCAGAAGGTGCTGCCCGCCCCTCTCAGGGGCAGCGTCAGGTTGGTGTGTCTGTGTAAGTACCACCCCGGTTATTACCGATGACACATGTGGTTTCCTCTATAATTCCTATACATTGCACATAATGCAGATCAAACATGCAGGCAAATATCCCTCAATAATTTAATATAATCTCTTCTAAATGACTGCAAATCCAGTGTTCCAGGTTACTGCCGGAGGGTCGAACTGTTGCTGGTTTTTATCATCTGTAGTGTCTGTGCTGCAGGACAACTGTGGGAGAGATGAGTATCAAGGGTTTTCTGAGCCGGTGCTTTTCTTTCCAGGGGTCAAAGAAAGGCAATGAAAGTAAATCAGAGGCTGGACTGGCCCCTTTTTTTATGTCTTTTTACAGAGGTAGACATTTATATGTATGGCTGATGGCTTAACTGATAATGCTGATGGCATATCACCCCCCAAAATAATTCTGCAGCCGAGATGGCGGCTTGCCCAGAGCAATTCATGTATCTGATGTTTTACCTCCTGTGAATCTAAATCAGAAATCCTCTAGTTCATAGGGTGGAGATGAGGGGGTGTAAACCTGGGAATCCTTTTACAGTATAATTTTAGTAGCTTTCAGATGTCTTCTACATCTGAGGTTCACTGAAAAGCATGCTAATCCAGCTGAGATAGTGAGTTTGAGAAGAGCTAAATGGTCCCAGTTTGAGTAATATTAAACCCTCCTTTGTTTTAAGTTCAGGTGTGCTTGCATCAGAGTTCTCTGAACAAAACCAGCAAAGTAGCTGGGATGAGGAGCTTTTATGAGCATTAAACTCTACTGGAGATAGATGAGAGTCAAGAATGCCAATCACAATCTTATTCTGTGCTGAAAATTGAAATGTGTGTTAAATAAAGACTGCTTAAATCTGTTCGCAGCACCTCTGCGCAGTAAGTTTTCAGAGGCTTGCAAGATGGAGCAGGATTTTTCCTGCGAGCTCACAGTGTTTGCAACTGCTTTGCAGCTCTGAGAGGACTGAGAAGCCCAACACTGCCTGGCTGATACCATCAAAAAAAGTATTTAGCTGCTGATTGTAACCGTACGATTTCTGTGAATCAAAAATGCATTGTAATGGAGTCATTATCAAGAGTAAAGAGACTCTCTGATAGAAGGTATTGGCTTTTGCAACATGTATACTGTATCAAATGAAGCCTAACTGGAGATTTGGCAAACTGTTCTTTATGAGTAACGTAAAATGATGTACCACATTAGAAGGTAGCTTGGTTATTACAAAGCTCAGTCTTGCTTCTGAGAGAATGGATTTTTTCAGTGGAAAATTCATCTTTACTTGCTGCAAGAATATTGCTAAAACAGATTAACTTTGAATCTCAGTGTATTTTATAGTGTGTCTCATGTTATTTTAAGGCTGTAAATATATTAGCTGATCTGTAAGCTTTGCTTAAGTTACTGCTCTCTGGGTTTTAGGAGAAATAGGATCCCATTATGCTGGAATCAGGATGATTGAATTAAATCACCCCTTTTGATATATGATTTTCCCTTGGGATCATACCACCAGATCAATATTTAAAAACAGCTATGTGGGTAAATGTTGATTAGAAAGTGAAGCTCCATAACCCTAACAGCTAAGATAGTATTTCTGTGTGTATTATCTACATGCCTGTATAGTAGAAGCAGTCAACAGAAAATTTTCTTACTCCTTCCCCCCTGCCTACCTTGCCACCTGGCAAACCTTCTTTATCATATCTGCATCCTATAAAAACACGTAATGTAATTTGAAATACTCTTGTGTGAAACATGATTAGACTGCATCAATCACTTTTCAAATATTTTTTTCTGCATTTCATATTCTAAACTGCTGAAAGCACATGCTTTTATATCCTTCTGCGTTTCAGGGGAGGCATGAGCAGACAGCTAGTTCCCCATCTTGGGTAAACCAGGATTGTTAGAAGCTCTCCCCAAATGCATACCAGTCAGATTAAACTTTAGGTTAGCGTGTCGGAATGCTCTCCTTTTGCCAACTCATTACCAGTGATACAGCTAAGCAAACTGTTGCCTTCTGCTACCCCAGATATCTACGGAGATTTATCATATTTCAGCTAATAAGCTTACCTTCTCTAACAACACACGGCCCACCCCACCTTATGGCTAGACTTGTCTCTTCTTATAACTCGAGCAGAGAATTAAAGACCAGAGCAAGGCTGGCTTTTAAACCTAAGGCAGAGCTGTTTGGTGGTCTCTGTGTTGGGGATGAAGACATCCATCATTTCCGAGGCTGAACTCACTTGTTACCAAGACCAGCTCCACGCTGCTCCTTGAGAGGTGTCGATACCTCTCCATGGACAGATGGTGGGAGAAGGGGGTGACGGCTGGGAAGGTGGCACTGCCTCGGTGTGCGGCAGGGCCATATGGGCACTCAGGCTTAGAGAAACTTGGTCTGTGCCTGCGGCACAGCTGGCTGCTACCACACCTGTCTAATAGAGTTGCTGAAAGGCTGTATAAATTCATGCTGAGCTATGGAGATTATCTCTGTCAGCTGTTCTTGTGTCAGAAGCAATTTTTTTAATGTTGCGTTTATGTCATAAGTGCCCAGCCTATGTCTGCCTGTTAGGATGTACCCTCTTTCTTCCTCCAGTACTGCCTGTGCTGCATCTGGGGCATATTTCCAGGGTTTACTGCTAAAAATAGAAGATTTTTAATGCCTTTCTTAGCATACCTTATATTCCAGTGCTTGCTGCCCCCCTATAAATGCAGGTGTAGAGAGAGTGCAAATGCAGGTGTGCCCTCCCATTGTGCTGGGATTAGAGGTCAGTCTGCAGGGAACGTGGGATGTTCCAGGACCAGGCTCTGGAAGCCCTCTCGCCCTCACAGTAGCCACTAGTGCAGTGCTCCTTGTGTGTGTGTTACAGCTGAGCTGGAATTTAAACCGTGTTGGGTCCTCACGTGGTTTGGGGGAGAGCTCTCTGTGCTCTGACTCCTAGGCTTGCTCTGTACCAGCTCAAGGGTTTGGCAGGGGAAAGTCTGACACAGGTTGTAGTGTCTGCAATAGGTGGTTGTATGACGGTGGTGCCAGGCTTTGAGAAGAGAGATGAGAAGTTTTTCTAGAGGTGGATACTGAAAATGGGGTCAGAACCAAAGTATGTGCCAGGAGCCCGGACGTCCCAGTGGACTGATCACAGCGTTGGTGGTAGGATCATAAGCAGCAAGTGTGATCTGTGGACACCCAGGAATTAAAGCACCGGGGAGTGAACAGACAAGGTTATAAAGAAGGAAGTAAACTTCTGTAAATAATAGGTGGGTTCTCTGGCAGGCAGATTTAGAGAGCGTGAGAGGAGAGGAGATGGAAGGCTCTTCCTGAGAGCGTTCCTGTGTGCACCCGCCTGCAGGAAGCTTCTCCACTGCTCTGGGTCAGACTGGACTTGTAAAAAGAGCACCTTTTGTTCTAACCGTGTTTTAAGTTTTGTTTTAAATGTTATTCAGTTGCATTTCATTTCTTCGCTCAATCCTTTTCCTGAGAATTTAAGATTCTGGCAATTTTGAGGTTGCATCCTCTGTCGGAAGAGAGCTTCCTGACCAGAGCCAGAGCTTGAAAACCCCCTCTGTAGATGGGTCACACTCAGCAGGAGCACCGGAAAGCTGCAAGAAGCCCGTGGAGCGGAGGCATGAAGGGTAAAGCATCTTGAGGAGTTCTGTGGCTTTAAGACTATCACCTACTCGCAATGATTGAATAGCATTCACTTTGCCACTGCTGAAATGTAGAACATCTTGAAACAAGCGTACATGTCATGTTAGTTTTTGCGATTCTTTGTATTTCAAGAGGAAGAAACTGCTGCCACAAACTCAGTGTTTCCCAGGCTTTTAATGCACTTGTATTTTAAGTGCTTTTTTCTGCACAATAATTTCCCCGTTTCCTCTAAACACCAGCCATGATACTTGTTGAAATGTTTTTGTAAGGAACTGAGTGAGTTGTTGGGTCATTCTAACCAAGTGAAAAACAAACAGCTTGACATATGATCCTCACTGTTGTGTGTAGTGTTCCACCGGGTGAAATCGGGTGGGTTTTTTTGAGTTGTGCTTTTGTTGCTGCAGGAACTTGAGCAACGCAGAAACGGCTGAGAAAAGAATTGTGGGCCACATCCTGCCATTCTTAATTCAGTGGCTTAAAGAAAATTTAGATGAGGACTGCCTCTCAGATTTCTGTTGCTGTGACAGCTCCGCTGCTGGTACCTGCCCTGGCCCAAGGATGTCCCTCTTGGTGCATCTCCTGCCCATCAGCAGTGGGAGTCCTTGGCAGTCCCGCAGCTGGGCTCTGCGCCCTTTCTGCTGGAATCAGTTTCCCCGGTCTAGCCCATTTGCTGTCCTCTGTAGCCCAGGCTGATTTTTGTCCCTGTCTCCATGGAAAGACATCCGGGTAGGGGTGGAAGGAGACAGGGACCTCCTCAGTGGTGCGGAACGCGGAGGGAGGAGAAGAGGAGGTGACACAACCGTGCAAGGGTTCTCGAGGGGGTGATGTGGAACGATTTGGGAAGAGAAGATGCTGTAGCGTTGGAGGAGACAGAAACAGCTCACTGGGTGGGAAGAAAAAGTGAGGAGGATGTGGCAGGTGGGCGATGGAAAAGGGAGGTGGCTCAGAAATGAGAGCGGAGGCACAAGTGAAGAAACTGAGGATTAGCTGGTACTTTCGTACTGTAGGTACTGTGAGTACTGCACTGTGCAAGGACGTGGCATTTTGAAAAGGTGCACACATCTGCAGGAAATTAAATTACATTGAGAATTTTTATAAGACGAGAAAAAATCAAGCACTTGCTTGAGAGAGAACCATACATACCAAAAAAAGTGTATTATGGTTGACTGACTTGCTTGTCCTCTTGCGCCAGGAAGCTATTAATGAACACCACTGGTCTAAAATTGGGTTCTTGTACCACAAAGATGCCCGGAAACCCAAGCGCCCTCCCGGCCCACCGCTTCGTTAGGCACGGGAAATGTTCTGTGGCCGCTGCAGCGGTTTCAGGAGATGAGTTCACACCAACCTACTTAAAAATGAGGCAAAAGGAACAAGCAAACTACGCTGGAGTTTGATGTTTCAAAGCAGGAGATAAGAATTCTGCCCTACAACAATTCGTTTTCATTGGATTTCTAATTTAATTGTGAACTGAGGTGTGGTTGTCATTGGGGAAGTGGCTGTGTAACTTAATTGACATTTCTGCATCCTTTGTGTTTGTGACTCATAGATGCCGGCTTGAGTCATCTTGTACTGGCGGGCTGGAGAGAGCCGCTGCTGCAGTCGTGGGGAAATGAGCTGAGGGCAATGCTGGGAGAGAGAGAAAAATGAGGACTTTTCATGTAGAATGAATGAAAGATGCTGGGAAGCTGAGACGAATCCTTTTCTTCGTTTTAAAGGGGCGATTGTTGTGACCTCTGTCACCAAAATCCTTTGTGTCGTCTGCAAGAGAGGAAAAAGGCCGGAAATCTCTGCTGCATCCTAGGCAAGCTTAGCTGGAGCAATTAAATTACAAACTCCTGCAAAACGCTGGGGTTCCAGATGCCCATCTGAGCTGTTCCCTTCCACCCTTCACATTTTGCTCAGCACATTTTATTTTGTTGTTTCGCCACCAGGAAAAAAAAAAATAGCTGAAGGTGTTTCTTGTTTTTTTCTCAGTTGCATATGTTTCTACCAGATTCAAGCCAGGAGCAGAAGAAAATGAAAACTAATTTCCATTCTTGGTTTCACAGTTTTGAGTTCAGCCTCTCCAAACATGTGAAGCTGTGTACCAAAGAGTGGGTGCTGTGTGATGATCTGGCTGTAATGCTCCTGATGGTTTTTTTCATTATACCATTTCATTTCCCCCCTTACATAGGTCAAAATGGTTATTATGCCTAAAAACGCACATAAATTCGGAAGATTTTGGAAACTCTAAACCAGGCCTAACTCTATTTTTTTTCTTTTAAACTCAGATGGTGAGAGCAGTTTATAACTGATGGCAGTTTTTATAAAATAGGCTCCATCCTGATAAAATGTTACCCCCTGGTGTGTCATTTTTCCAGCTGAACTGCTGGTAGGATTGAGAGATCTTGCACACTGCTGCTTAAATAAGTAGACTACATGCTCTATGAAGAAATCATATTATTTTCTCAAAGGAGAACAAGTAGGCTCAGTGCACCAAAATTGCTTTAAATAAACTTGCAGCTCCTCTTTCCCTTTTTTGCGCAGCTGCAGATGGTACAGTCTATCAATCAAGCTTTCTTGGCTTCAAGAATCTGCTGCTGAAGTTGTCTTGCCTCTGTGTTGCAATTACATTTTTGTCTTTTACAGAGCTTTGCATCTTAAACACCCTATTGCTGCTAATCAGATTGTGCTTTTGAGCTGCACATATCTTTTGTTTTTCCTTAGATATATGCTTATTAAGATCTTTCAGTAATTTGTTAATTGAATGTGCTGTTCACTTACAGTAAGCCAGCAGTGTTGTGCTTTCGAAGCTCATGAATAATTTGGTGAAATTAATGCCTACGAGCCTACCTTATCAGTGGTGTGAGTCAAAGTTTGCAAATGAGGGGCTTACAAAAAGAAAGCAAAATGCATTGCTGGCTGTTTATTATTTATTTATTTATTTTTACCATTCTGGAGTTGCAAATCTGGTGGTAGTGAATGGAGGTGATGCTCGGGGAGGAAGCTGTGAAGTGTTTGGTGAGCTGATCAGTCAGCTGCCAGCACGTGTACAATACCTGGTCGATGTTTCCATCTGCTAACAAAGAAACTTAACGTGCGCAAACAGATCAGAGCAATACTTAGCTCTACCTTTCTGTTTCATGCTCTTTTTTTTTTTTTTTTTTTTTTTTTTTTATTGAGATAGTCTTACAGCTTTGGTGAAGTCTTTGGTAAAAATCCTCTTGAGTGTTATTCTGAGGAAGCCTGCGCTGTCCTTTTGCACTTAGGACACTGATATTTCATCCAACCTTTGGTGTAGAAGTGACTATTTGCGCATCTTGCATTTTCAGGCTTCCCTACTGGGCACAGTGAAAATGTATATTGCTGATCCGTATCTGAGTTTGTCCCATCCTTGTCTGAGGATGTCTGCAACTAACTCAGGCTGAGATGCAGCTGATACAAAGCGAGGGAGGATGTGAGCTAAGGTCGAGCTGTGGATGCCTCCATTGCGAGTGGCTGCTTTGCACTCAAACAGAGATAAGGGGCAGCCAGAAGACCTGACCCCAAAGTCAGTTCAGTAGCTTTTAAAACCATTTGGGACTTTTTTTTACTTTCTTTTTTTTTGAAAAAAAAAAAATGCATTTTTCTCCTTGGTACGGCTAGTTAATATCTCACTGTAGACACCCTCCAAAGCTGTGATGAAATATGAAGTTAATACATCACTAGCAAGCTTTCAGTCAGGATGATATATTATTCAAAGTGGAATTAGCTAGAGGGATCAATGCACACCCATTATTCTATTTAAAATAATCATTGGAAGACTCATTAACTTTTTTCCCCCTCTTTTCAAACAACATAGTGAATGAAACATCTAAGAACATCTCTGCCAGCGTATGCACCTCTGTGTCTTCAGTATATGTTCATTCATAGCGGGATTATTAACACCTGAAAACCAAAACCCAGACTGAACCCAAAAGAATTTGCTTTCAAATCACTGAACCTGAAACCAGTTGCTGTAGGCAAAGGTGAGCTTAGATCTAACGCACATTTTTTAAAAAAAAATCAAAGGTCATGGCAGTATCTGTGTGAAATAGTGCATGCGCCAGCATAAGGTTCGGTGTCACATCTTGCCTGGGTACAGTACCTGTTATTCTCTCTGATTTCACACATGAGCAGCAGCTTGAAGTATTAAGGGAGCTGTTTCCATTTCTTGTTTTCCCCTTACAAATATGTTCTGCAGGACACTCACTTTGGGCAGTTCATTCATTACACGGCAAATGCTTTCCATCTCCCAGCTCACCTCCGCGAGGCTGTAGGCTTTTGGCCAGCTTTGTCCTTTTGCGTGATCTCCCGTGGGAGATGTGCAATTATGAGCGTGTGGGGAGAAGGGGGGAAAATGGAAGAAATTATCATCTGTGGAGGAACAGGAATGTATCATTCCTGGATCATTTGGTGCTTGTGAAGGTGAAAAATACGCAGAGCACCAAATCTGGCTTATCATCGTGTTGGGAGCTCTGTAGGCATTTTTTTGCCTTCATAGATAACTCAGCGTGCTGCAGCTTTGTCCACTATCCCTTTTCACCCATCAATTCTCCTGAAAAAAAAAAAAAAACACGTCAAATTAAATATATCCTACTGTATTTCAAACCAAAACACATGTAAACTTTCTCTATCTGTTCATCCACGTTCCAGATCTGACTGATTTTTTTCCCTTTCTTTTGTTCAGAAGTGTTTAAGAAATGAGATATTTATCCACAACCAGATTTTAAAATGTGGGCTTCAAAAGGGAGAGAAGAGAGACAATGGAATTTGTGCAGAGCTAAAGGGTACCCAAAGCCAGGATGTGTTTCCTTTCTTAGAGCCACCAACCCATGCAGGATTGGAGTGTGATTGCTCAGAAGGGTTAGGAGAAGCACCTACCCAAACTGTTACTTAGCTTAAATAAATAAATTGGCCCCAAAGACAAGAATTTGAGGTTTCACTAGCAATTTGCCAGGTACCTTCCCTTGGAGAAAAGTATGTTTCTTTTGTCTGTATCTTGAATTCTTTGAAATCCTGTTGCTGTGAGGTTAAAATATATGTATTGTGTGGCAGAATGTTTGAATTAATGGGATTCTTCTCATTTCTGTTCTAAAATAGTGAATATCTTTGCCATAGAGCTTGAGGACTGGCGTCTGTCCAACAGTACTGCTCTGATAAGAGAATAAATTGTTTAACCACGTTGATTGTCCTGAAACCCTACAGGACAATTTAATCTCTGCAACCTAGTTAATTTATAACAGTTTTCTTTTTTCTTGGTTGTTTGTACAGCGTGTTCAGAGACTTGAGTATTTGGCGGGCGAGCTGTAGATCTTAAGCACGAGCTGAATGGGAGCTGAAGGCATGCAGTTAGGGGGAATATTACCCCTGACTTTCACCATTGAAATTGAAAGTAGAATTTGACACATTGGCTTCTCTCTGTGTCAGCCATTGTCACTGGCTTCAGCTGCCACGGTTAAGTATGTAGTCATTCATCCTTGGCAGACACCATCCTTTACAGCACAAGAGGATGGTCTCTGGATGTTAATGCCACGGCGCTCTGGGAGCAGCTGGCTATATCGAATTCAAGGCATGCAGATTGTCTTGGCCATTTTACTTAGCAGATGGGTAAGGCTTGATAGATTGAAGATTTAGTTTCCAAGTCAAGGGCCAAATGTTGCAGTGGGAGAGAAAAGTAAATTATATCACTATTCTGAGGGGAAAGGCTCAGGTAGTGTATCACAAAATTGTTGCCATTCATTTTCCCCTGACTTGCACAAAATGCATGTCATTTCACCTTTCAATATAGCTGGCTATGGCATTCTCCTTGGTTGTGAGATGCTTTGCAGTACTGTCTGTGAGCCATTTAATGAGCTTGAAAGCAGTTGCTGCAAATTTATGACAGTTTAATAAGTCTAAATGCCAGATTTTTTGTAGTTGGAAACGAGAGAGAGATTTGTATTTCATATCACTCTGACTGGAAGGGTTTTCTTCTGTTCTTTTTTCCCCACACCCTTTTCTTCATTACAGCAGATCTATTTAAACATATTTTTAAAAGAAAAGCATATTCCTTACTTTTGAGCTGTTCAAGCTATTAATATTCACCTACTTTTTGCAGGGTGACTGGTACCAGTGATGATTAGAGGGTTTTGTGGTGCATCCCCCAGCCTTTCTCATGTTGCTTGGAGGGAAGAGGATAACCTGGTTTTGGAGAGGCACCCAACGCAATGGAAATGGGGGGGGAGGAGAGAGTGGAGGGAGTCTTGCCCTCTGGGCAGGGGTCTTTGAATTACATCTGGTGTAGTAGTGTGGTCTTCCAACTGCCTCAGTGCTTACCTCAAGTTCCTGTGTTTTTTATTTATTTATTCATTATTTTTAGTAAAAAATGAAACTCGAAAATTTTGCCTGAGACTCATTTATTTTGTGCTTTGTAGAACTGTTTCCAGCAGAAAGACAGGTCATGGTTTACTTATACAAATTAACATATGGTTTAAATTATATAGCATGTGGTATAAATTTGAACACTTTACAATTCTGCTGATTTTTGTGAAATCAGAGACTTAAGAGGTTCTGGGTTTGTTCCATAAAATGATCAGACAAGCGGAGAGCTTCGGCTACTTAACAGATAGAGAAAGACAGAGAAGGGGGGCTGTCTTTTGTTGCTGCTTGTTTGTTTGCTTGTTTTTAACTCATTAGGACATGCTGAGCTTAGTACTGTGGTAACATAGAGGCTTTTTATAGGGTAATGTCCATAAAGTTTGCCTTCACCACTGTGGCTTGGTGCTGTACGTCACAGCCCAGCTGTGGGGCTCTCTGTCCTCGTCGTGCTCCTTGCACCTCCTCTGGAACTTCCCTCTCTGGAGCATCGTTGGCATTATCCTGAGGAAGAGCTTGGCTCCCTGGCGTCCCTCCTGCCCTATTAACTCCGAGGGCAGGGCTGCAGGAACAGCGCTTGCAAGCAAAGGGACAACAGGTTGTGCTGCTGAAAGGTGTTAACGCTCTTGTCAATAGAGTTCATGACTGATCAACCTTGCTGTTAACTGCGGAATGAATCATTTTTCAGTCCCCGCATTAGATGCAGGAGCTGTAAGTAAATGCAACCTGTCTAGGGTAATGATTTCCACCATGACTTCACTTGAAGAACGTCCCTGTTTTATGACTGCAGAATGGGGTCACTTGTGCATGACCTTTTCCTACATTGCAAATGCCTCTTTTATTCACGGCATTAATGGCAAGCTCTTCACTCTACCCAGAACAGCATGTGCACCAGGTATCGAAGTCACCCAGAGGGTATGATAAGTAAGTTTTTGCTTCCTCATGTCATCTTCATTCCATATTTACCCTATGGTGAGAGCTCTCAGCACAGGAAACTACTTAATGATATTCCTGTGTTTATTTTTCCCTTGCACTTAGCACAACAGCTACCTGTTTGTGCTGAAGAGGATTACAGACATGGTTCAATTATAAATGATGCAAGCAATCGTTATTTATCTTGTTTCCTGCAGACCTATAGAGTGTTAGTCAGTCTTGAGTGAGTGCATCATCTTCAGGAAACAACATTTGTCGTGGTGGTGCTGCGAGTATTTTAGGGCAATTTCAGGATGGTTTTCTGTTTGTCCCATTAATCCGTGCTGTGCAGAGCACTCATGACCAGCGGCACAACAGGTTTGTGTTTGTCTGTGAAATTCCTCTGCCTGAGAGATTTTCACTGGTGACATTTCTTCTGTGTTAGCCTCCAGAAGGAGGAGGGGGAATCTCACTGCTCCTGTCTCACAGGTAAAGAAAAGCTTTGGCCAGCTTTGGCAGGCCTATGTTGGGTGAAGCCAAAGCATCATGACCAAGTCACAGGTGTATGGTCATTCTCCAGCTCTGCAGCTGAGAAATGTGAAATCATTAGAAACGTGGTGTGTAAAGTCAACCTGAAGAATTCATTTTTGTTGTCCTTTAGAATATATCCATAAGATAATAAAAAATACTCTTCTGTAAGTCAGATTATATAACAGGAAAAAAAAACAGTTTGTGGTAGATGTTGGTATCCCCTGCCCTGGCCTTTCTTTGGAGCATCAGCTGTTTTCAGAGACAGGATTTTTGTATGGGTGAATCTCTGATCTCAACAAGCATGGTAGCTCTAGGGCAGTTAAACCAGAGACATACAGCACTGGGGATAGAACTTGATGTTCTGGGTTTCAGAAACCTGCTTTTTTATATGAACAGCGGCAGAAAAAAAAGAGCTGGGGAGGGGAAAAAAAAAAAACAAGTTTTGTTTTTTTTTTTAAAGAACTTGAAGGAAAAAAGATGTAAGAAAAGTTTTGCTCTGAATTCTGAACCATTCCACAAAATGAGAAAACTTTTTGGCACTTTTCTACTGGTCTTGCCAAGATCCTGAAAAGGGTATAGCGAGATGTGGGAGAACAGCGTGCGAGTACAAGGAAAAAAGGGGGGAAGCATCTGGAAGGAAAGTAAGCCTATATCCCAAGCAGGTCTGAACTGACATCTCCATGAGTGGTACTTGTTTGCCTGAGATTTTTGAGAGAAACATGAGATCCCACTCCTGATACCCTCGGAGAAAACATGATTACAGATGCATGGAGCATATGCTTTCCCACCCCCAAAGAAGTAACATGACTCTTGGTTTCATGCTATTGGAGAACACAACATATTTGCAGAATATGTTATCAAAAAGATTGCTTAGATGGATCTATATAGGCATACCACCTCAGCAGATTAAAGGACGCTGCTGAGGCTGAGGTTAAGAATTGATCTACTTTGACAGAAAATCCCAAAAGGAAGAGTTTTAACCTTTAGGTTTCTTTCCATCTATTTGCTTTCTTTGGACTGATTGTAGCTGTCACCAGAGATAAAAACAAAGGAAACAAAATAGAATTCTGTACAACTTACAGTTAAATAGCAATAAATAAAACATTGTTTGAGTCCAGTGTAAGTTATTCTTACAGTCTTATGCTAAATAACTAGTAGCTTTTTTAATGATTTTTCTTTAGTGGTGGCCATGGCTTGGAGAAACCTGAATAAATGGAAAAGATGCAGGAACGTGTCTTCCAACAGCTCTGCATTTTTAAAGTGTTTACTGTTGATTTGCCAGAAGCCAGACAGAACTTACAAAGTGGGTCATTGGGTTCAGTATACTGTGATTATTATTTATACAGAGTCCAAAATGTGCAGAGCACCCCTTTGGGCACATAAAAGTTCATGCTTCAAAGAGCTTACAGCCTTCAGGCCTAATAATATTATTGCCAGTATCATCTAAGCTATATATATTTCAAAGCTGCTTCTGCTGCTTTCATAATTTTATTGCGAATCTTGCCCTACCTGATCGTTGCGAGTCTTGGAGTACTGCGATGAGAAAAGGATCTTCAATTTCCATTTAAAACTCCAAACCAAAACAAACCTTTTTTTTTTTTTTTTTTTTTTTTCTGGAGACAAGAGCATGTGAATGTGTCCTGAACGTAGCAGCTTGGTTCAAAGGCCAAATAAGCAGGAAAAAAGGAAAGTTGCCTTTTTTTTTTCCCCTCAATGCAGTCGACTAAAAAGATAATGAGGTTTCTAAGGTTTATTATTCGTAAAGGGGAAGAAGGATGGGAAGAGGTGTGAAACCTGGGCCAGTGGATGCCAGTTTTCTCCTCCACCAGGCAGGTAGAATTAGTGTTTTTATTTTATTTTTTACAGTAATGCAGTTTTGGATGTGCTGCAGTCAGTGATGCAGTTGCTCATCCTAAGAGTGCGCTCCAAGCCAGCTCTGCACATCACACAACAGTGTGCTCCCTGCTGGGCAGTGGTTCTTCCCTCATGTTTTCTTCTTTTTTCTCCACCGCTTCTTTGCTCAATGTTAAATTGTGAGCAGAAAGTGTTTAAACTGTTTTTCCTCACGACACGAGATCGTGGGCAGGCAGAAGTACAGGAACTCTTCTGCAGTCAATTTGTATTTGTACTGGGAGCAGTCAATCCAAAAATGGCCAACAGGATTCAGGTTTCTGAAACTGACTGGTGGCAAAAAAAAGACAGAAGTACTACATGAATGAGGCACATACCAGTATTTATTTTCCCAATGTAAATTGTCAAGTGTTTTAGATAATGGGACGTGTTCACAGAAATTGCCTGTTTTCCTCTAATATCCCTAAAGATGCAAAAGGTTAAAAATAACTAAAACATAAAAATTAATAATAATAATGAGTGGTTGTAAATTCTGTGGCTGTTATGCGAGTGGGTAATGGGTTTAATTTGAAGTTGTGGAGCTCAACAGGGTTTGTACTCTGCTGCTTTTCCCTCCTCTCCCTGGTGCTGGGTCTCTTCGTTGCAGAGGGCATGGATGTTAGCCAACCGTGGAAGAAATATTGTGGGAGTACCAGTTTTGGGGTCTGGCAGTACAGACAATTGCATTTTCAAAACTCAGAGGCTTCTTGATCTTCTCCTGTAGCTCTTTTTCTTCTCTCCTGTCCAAGCGGCACTAAATTAAATAAATGTAAAAAGATGAATAGCAAAAAGATGTCAGGGCCCAACTGCATTATGGCTGAAAGGAGTCCAGCTCTACTGGGTGCAGTGGCAGCACCAGATTTATTCCCGTATCAGTAAGGGATGGACTGTTCTGAGATAACTTCTGTTTATCACAGCAGTTTTCCTTTATGAAAGGAGAAGTAGCTGGAGAAAAAAAGTTTTTAGTTTTCACTCAACAGTTCTGTTGAGTGATAGTATTGCCGGTGTTTTAATGAATTCAGAGAATGCTTCTTTTAATTTAACCTTCCTTACTTATTTCATTACACCATGTATCTTTGGCATTTGGTGAAGAGCCATTGTAAATGTGAGAACTAAGCAGCTTGTTAGATAACATCTTTTTTTTTTTCTCTTTAGAAGATTAAACTGAGACTGTTCTGTCTGATGCCAGAATAGATGTAACCAATCCTGTATCCTTTGCATGTAGGTCAGTCAGAGGGACAATCCAGCACTGGATTCCATTATCCATGGGTTGAAGGGCGTCGTACATCACGGTAAGTAGCTGCTTAAACTTTCTTCTTGCTGGGAAGGGGAGAAGGGCAGGAATGTTGTCCTTAGAGGATCAAGTCACCCCTGGAAGGATGCAGAGCCTAAACATTGCTCATTCACGATGTCTAAGGGCATTACAGCCATTATTTGATTGGTAAAGACCGTCGTCATTTGTTACCTGAAAATGGGTTGGGGTTAACAGTAAACAATTTATTTCTTTTCAGTCGGCGCTCCAGAATGTGTAAGTTATCAATCAAAACCTACTACAATATATCATTCATATTAGTACTTCGAAGGCAGCGCTGATGCTTCACTCCTGCTATTTATCTTCTGTTTGCTCTAAAAATACTCCTCTCTGAAGTTTCTATTTGTTTATAAATTATTTGTCTTTCAAATTTAGGGAGCTGATAATGAAACAGAAAATTAACTATCTGTGAAAATTAATTAAACTTTGCAGCAGATGAACATCTTTCTAATGCTGACATAAATAGGATCATTCGACTGTTCTGATGCATATAAAGCTATTATCCTTGAACTTAAAGCAGGTACTGAAATAAATATTAATATATTTTATACTTTTAGAACCAGTTCTTACTTAGGAATTTTACTGAAGCCTTATCACGGGTAATGCATCATTAGCAATGACATCAAGATGCTCCGGTTCCAGAAGTACTCTTGTCAGGTTTTAATATAATGATTTGTAAAGTTTTAATAATCTCATTATAATTCAAAAGGCATCTGCTGGAATGGTGCTAGGTACTCTAATAAATCTCCGTCCCATCTATAGTGCTGCGATAAAACATCTTTGCACCTTTTCAGAGGATTGTCTTTAGACATTAGCTAGTGCTGTAGAGCTTAACAAACATTTTTTTCTCTTGACTGCAAACCTAAAACTAGTTGACAGCGTTAGATTAAAACAAATAGGATTTTGGATTAATTGCCCTACTTTCAGAGTCATTTAACATTGCAACTGGGAACACTAATAAATCCAATGGAAGTGAAAAATAGGGGTTAAATGATAACATACCATAAAGTCCTTCATTTAGAGAATTTTCCATACGTTTTGCTGTTTATAAATTGCAGTGTTCTGCTGTGAGATAAAAACAACACACACAGCTGAAAAACTGTTGCTTTCCACAAAAATAGATGTTATTATCTAGCTCCCACTGGGTAGCAAAACAGGCTAGCAAAAATAAAGTGAGGACCAGTTGGGCTGCAAAGATTTTTCAGTGGCTGCATAATTTGACACTGAAGTCAAGCTGCCATTTAACTGGACCAAGATCTCTTTTTAGCTTTGTTTTCTACCTGCCTTCTATTTCAAGACACTACCCCCTGCAAGCTCTATGCTATTTTAGCCATCTCATCGTGTTTTTTTTCTGCTCAGTCTCTTGCTCCTCTCTGCTGCAGCTGTAATAGCCAGTAGCGGATAATCACACCAATGCCTCCTAAGAGTATTATTCCATTCCCAAAAATAATTGTTTGGGTAGGATGTGACACGGTCCTGAGGTTGTGATTTCTCTGACCGCATAATGATTAGTCCGTCTTGGCGCTGCCTACCCACAGCAAAATCTGGGTGGATAAAAGGCGTTTATTTTTGTTTTGCTCACAATGCACAGAAGGGTACTAGTGTTTCAAGTAAAGGAATTCGCTTGATATATTTCAATAGCTAGTTTCCTTTTAAAAACATTAAGGAAGAAAAAGAGGAAAATCTTGCTTTCCTTCCTGTTTCAAAGGCCCTGATTAAAGGCCTTTTCTAAGGCTCTTTTGGTGGGTAACATAAGGGAATTTCCTCCTGCAAAGTAGTTGTTCAAAGAAATTGTTCTCTTTAACTTAAATATTGGTGGAACGCTTCAGTGAAGAATTCTTATATCCTATCTCTCTTCTAATGTTATTATGTAGAATAATAGTAAAGATGTGAGCTTTAATTCCAGACACCCTCATTTCTTTTCTTGATGTAATTTACTTACATCTTATGTGAGCACATTTTTATGAATTTATCTTAAAAGACTTGTCCTGCCTTCCATTTGGCTGCATTCAGCTGGGACCCTAAGGCAACAACGGACTTTTTGGCTGAAATACACTGGAGGACTCATGTGGTTTTTGGACAGTGTGGCTGGATCAAGCAAAGATCCAACAAAAGAAGCTGGAGAAAAGCAAAATGGAAACCTTAAGTTTCTTTGCATTTTATAATTCTTCCACACCCATGTTATTTTTAGGTGGTCATGACAATACAGAGGCACTGTAGAAATGAAGAATACATATGAATGCTGAAATAATTACCTTGCTTTTAAATGCTCACGTACCCTCTGACTGGAAAGAACATCAACCCCTTGGCACTGCTCCTGCCATGCACTCATTTTAACGTCCCTATTTCTGTAAGATTTCATTCTTTTTCCATCTCTCTCTCCCTCTGACCAGCAAAGCATCCTTGCTGGTTTGGGCTGCATGGTCACTCCTTCTTCCCAATCATTCAGTTTTCAAGAAGGAAATTGTACACACACAGTCATCAGTTCTCCACTTGCCATACTTAAAGACTTGTCCCCATATGGGGACTCAGTTCTGCACCATGCAGGGCAGAGCAGCCCCGCTGCCCTGTCCCTGTGATGGCAGCAGCTCAAACACCCCTCAGTTACAAGTAAGGGTGCTACTGTTGAGTCAGGATCTCACTTTTAATTTTTCTTGCGTAGCATTTCAGTTTTCTGTGGAATTCTTACATTTTTACAGTGCACTTCTTCAGGGTAGGCAAACAATCCGAGTGTCAGAAGGCCCTTCTGCAGAAGTGAAAGCAATTTTTGCTTGAGATTTTGTCATGGATTTGAATTACTTACTAATTTGATGGAACATAAATAATCGTGCCCTTCACAGTGTCAGCAGCTTAGTAACAATGACAGAGAAACGTACGCATAAAAATCAATACAGGCTTAGTTACTACTCAGAGTTCACTTTATTTCCTCATCTCCAGGCGTAATTTTCTAGAATCTTAATGTCCCATTAAGCTTAATTTCACATGAGCAACCGTTTAAAGTTTCTTAGCTGGAAGGGAAACCAGTGAGGTCCCAAACACCCTGACGAAGTTTGGATCGACGATCACGCCTTTGGGTTTGCCCCGCAGCTTCCTGCTGAACAGTACGTTCCCGTCACGCCGCTGCTCCCAAACTCCCGCGGCCGCCCGCGCAGAGCATTGTAAAGGCACACGAACGACGAGGAGGCTCTTTGCAGAGCTGTCAGCTGCCTGTTGCTGATTTTAAAATTGCTTTCGGTTCTGTGCTCTGCCAAGGATTTGTCACACCTCCCGCCAGCGAGGTGCCTGCTATTCTCACTCCTGCTTTCCCTGCCGCGAAGTGCGCGGTGAGCACGCGTCTGCCGCGGAGCCGCTGGAGACTGACAGCTGGGAGCACGCCGTCCTCCCTCCGCAGAAGGGATGGAGCACAGGCGGGTGTGATGTGCTTTTTCTGACGCTGACTTGCCAGTGTCTTTCAGCTCTAACCACTGGGGGTCTTTTTTAGCTCCTCTTCGTATGCTGCTCTCCTCGCGGAAGCTGCCAGCGGAGCCTCCAGCTGTGCTGGTGCTGGTGGGATGATGCACGTCCTTCGTTGAAGGTGCATAGTTGAGTAACAAACGACACAGGGCCTAGTTGTGGTGTTGCAAATCAGACTTTTCTGCCTCTGTTTTGCTGCTGATGTGCTCACCTGGGTGCCCTGAGCCTCTTTCTGCTTCTCGCCCTCCCTTGCGATGCAGAGGAGCGTGGGGCAGGACAGAGCTGTGTTTGTGCAAGGACTGAGCAGGCTCCCAGGGCTTCAGGGAGGGCAATCTTACCCCCAGGGGAACTGGAGAGACATGAAATGCCAGGTTATGTCTTACACAGTTGATTTGCATTAAAATGGCCACAAAAGCTTTTGTCTGTCTCATGCTTCAGCAAGATCTCAGAGGAGCACCTAACAGGGTGGAGCTATTACACGGAAACATTGCTTTTCTTCACCTCCACTGTCTTTGGCTCACCCCTTTTAGTACCATTTTGTGCGTAAACCTCTTAGAGATGGTTTTTCCTTGTTCTTTCCAGCTGCCTGAAAGGCACTAAAAGGTGTTTCCTTCCCTGATTTCAGTCCTGAAGGCAGCGCCTGGTGCAGGAGGCTGTGCAGCAGTTATTTCTCCCAGCCCAGGCTGGGCACGGATGCTGTGCTCGGTCCCTTTTCACCTCGCAGGCAAGGAGTTATCAGAGGAGCAGGAGCCTGTGCTACCCCAGGCTTGTGGCACACCTTTCACGGTGATGGAAACCGTGTTTTGTCACTTGTCCTGTTCTCTGTGACTGTCACAAGAACCTACACAGATCAGCAGAAAATTATTAGCGAAGCACAAATAAATTACCACGGCAGAAGAGCCTCTATTAATGTCACAGAGATGGGGCTCTTATTCCCTTCCTTGTCAAAAGCGAGCAGTGAAAATCAAGGTGCAGCCAGATCAAAAGCATAGGTACAAAGTGAATCAATGGCATCTGTTGCTTGTTTGCGAGCGTGGGGTGGGGTGCTGGGTAGAGGGATGCCTTTGTTTATTTAAAAGGGAGTTTGGGAACATTCTTATGTTTTTGTTGTGTGTTTTTTTTTTTTTTTCCCTCTGCCTTTGAATCATCAAAGTGCCTTAACTTCAGCTCAGCATGGAGCAGAGTAAAATCTTGGGTCTCCCTCAAGGTGGGCAAGAGGTGTTGCGGCAGGTCAGTGGTGACCACCAGAGCTTCAGGGGCTACTGGGGAGACCAAAATACAGTGGAAACTGAATTGCTTTAACAACCAAAAAAGGAGCAAATAAATATGCTACACATCTCTCCAGTTGTCCTAGGCAAAAGGCAGTGAATAACCTGTTAAAATAAATCAGCATGAAAAAGGAAGCAATCCAGACAGTGTTAGTTACCCTGTGGATCTATCACACCAGAAGGCATAATAACAAGAAAACACCATTAGCAGCATGACAGGTTTTTTCTTTTGTTTTTAACTTTAACCATAATGCCACCTGACAAGCTGTTTGCTTTCTGCACCAAATATCAGGGGTTGCAGAGAAGAAAGGCAGGGGAGAGGGGTGAGGGTGAGGCGTGCTGCCGTGGGACCTTGTCTTTTAAAGCAAAACTTTGAAGAGAGCAGAAACCCAATTTGGAACAAGGAAGCCCATCAAAGGAAGAGCAGCACGATGTGTTGAACTGAGAACGAAATGTGGAAGAGTGGTTTGTGTTTTTTTTTTCCTCTGGGATGATCTCGGTATATTCTTTTGTTTTCTGATCTGTTCTTGTGTTCACAGTCAGAGTAGCCGTGTGAAAGGGGCCAGGACACGGCTGCTGTGGAGCAAAGGCGAGGAGGAGGGAAGTGGGAAATGAAGATGAGAGCAGAGGTGATAAGTTCACACCTTTATATAGGGCAGCTCTGTGCATAGCCGCAGGGGTCTGCGTCATTTAAAAGAAAAAATGATGGAAGTCTTAGAAATCTCTGGTCCTTCACCTGTCTGCTCTGTGGAAAGCAGTGCTGGTCATGGCTGAGCACAGACCAGCAAACTGACATATAATTAATACGTTGCACAGAAAAACTAAGGCTAACAAAAAGAAGATCGCAGCAATAAGAACTCAAAATTTAAGATGTGGCTGAATTCAGGTTAATGATGAATGTGAGCAAAGCACAGGGGATGGGGAGAAGTTGTGTGCTTTGCTGGTGGGTTTTGAGGCAATTTGCTGAGAAGAAAGGGGCGTCGAAGTCTGAGAAGGTGCAGTTGTGCTGTGGCTCCACCGGAGGATGTGAAAAGGACATGCTCCTCTGGCCACCTCTGCCTCACTTCACCCTGCCTGTGCTAGGGTTCAGCTTGCTCCAGGGATCCTCTGCCCCTCTGAAGGTCTCCTCTCAGTTTCTTTTTCCTCCAGTCAGTGGTGCCTGCTCTGTATTTCTTAGTTTCCATATCCCCTCTCACCTTGACTTCATGTGCACCTCTGCCTTGGGATAGATTTTGTGAAACCTGGAGAAGTCTCATCCCAGTCCAGAATGGAAACAAGCCATTATGCCAAAGCCCTGCATCAGCAGTAATTAAGCATTAAAGGTTCCAATTTTGTTTTACTTTATTTTTTTTACTTCTTTGCAGACTTAAGACTCTTCCTCCCCAGCTAAACCTTTTCCTATTAATCTCTTTTAAGAGAGGGAAGGAGAAAAATTAAGCCTGAGGCTGGCACCTGCCATGGAAATGTTCAGGTTGTGTTTTTTGTTGTTTGTTGTTTGTTTTTTTTCCATGGAAGACTTTTTTTTCTTTCGTCTCTTCTTTGTATCACTCACCAATTGTCCCAGGTTAAATGAGACTGCAGGCTTCCTGAGTAAAGACTGTTTATTCTCATTCCCCTCCTCTCTGCCATGCTGTGCATGCATGTTCTTTGCATTATTCAGAAGAGGATGTAGTCTTTAAAAAAATAAAATAAAAATGAGAGTAATAGCTGTACAGTAAGCGACAAGAATTAGAGTGGGTCCGGAGGTCTGTCAGAAACTGCTCTTCATACTGGATTTACACAGCAAGTACTCATTTGAAGATCTCTTCAATTAAAGTAACATATAATATTTGTAATCTCATCTTTAACATCACCACAGAGTGTCTGGTCCCTGTCTCTGGTGTGCAGCCTGCTTTATCTTGGAAGTTCTGGCTCAGTGGGTGTGTGGCATGGTGTCCTTTTGATTATTTTTGTGTGTTTGTTTTTTAATGTTTGAATGCAGAAGCTTTAGAATGACTTGGCTCATTGTGAAAATGAAATTGGCAGTAACATTGTTTAACAAATTTGGGAGACTTTCAAAGCTCTTCATATTGGTATTGCAGATTTCAGTTATTCAAAGTGTAGCTGGGTAACGTTTCCACCTATCAGGCATTGCACATACGTTAATTTTGGAAATAAGCTCATTTTAAGATATTGTTTTCAATGCAGCCAAGTTCCTGTTTTCTTACAGAAATGCATGATGAAAGTCCAGAGCATTCCATGAGATATAAATGGACTTGGCATATAGTTATTTGCTTGTGATCTCCGATCCAAGTTCCTGTTGGATTTGAAAAGGGGTTTGATCACAGATAGTTGTGATGCTGTTTACCTGAATATCTCAAGAACCCTCCTATTCCACAGTGATTCGGTTAAAATTCAGGGCTATCTCCTTCCAGCATTTCAGAGAATTTATTTTTAGCAAGTCAGTCCTTGAAGTCGAAATATCCAACTGATAGCTCTTGCAATATAATATTTGTTGGCATCAACTTCTGAAAACTGCAGTACTTGGTGGAGATCTGCCACCAGTATCTGTTTCAAGATCTGATTTTTCCTCTGCTGGGAAAACTATTGTGCACAGCTCGGTGTTAGCTCACATGTGGTGATGCTTTAACAAATACAGAGTGTAAATAGGTCAGCTCTTTAAAGTGTGCCTTCGAGTGCTGTGACTTCGGCTTGGGTTATGCAAAGAACGGTCCTTGGTTTTGTGCAAAGTAGTGGGGAGATTTACCAATCCAAAGAATATACTGAGTATTACTGGATTATTAAAAAATAATAATAATAATAATAAAATATATATTTCTTTGTCTAGTAAACAAAAGTAATGTTGGGAGACTACACCTGATGTTGTCGAAACAGATACTTGGTCATCCAGGTATTATCATAGGTTGCTTAGTCCTACATTTTTGTGTTCCGTTTCTCCACCTAAATTGGCCAAAGAGAGTTTGCATGTGTCAGAAACAAATATGTTTCCTACTGTATTAGTGTAAACCTGAAAACTCGAATGCAAATTTTTTTGTTGGTTTGCAGGCAAATGTGGAAGCATAATGTGTGGTCTGCCCATGTGAACTTGTTTCAGTTTCATTGCTATTCAGGGACAAAAACTAAGAGGTAGACACCACTGTTGTGTCAGAAAGTCAGATACATTACCAGCTGACTGTTAATTCCTTTCTGTGAATACAAGTTAAAATACCATATTGTGCTTTTATGCCGGGGAATACTCAGTAGTTTAAATGTCACATTCATTGTCTTAATTGTCAACAATGAATCTGTGGCACTTGATAATTTTTCCTGTGGAAATATTAGAGTGAACGCGTTTCTACGAGCCTTGGTGCTGTAAACAAGGGCTCCCTGTTTGCTGACTGTCAATAAAATTGGCTGAGTGGCATTAGAGGGGCATCTTGGTGGATGTCCTAGTCCACATTGCCTGGACGTGGCAGCCACCGCAATGCTTTCCTTGCTGCTTTCTCAGAGGAATGCTCTGTGGCTCGAGGCCTATCATTAGGGTCCCAATCTCTGTGGCTCTGATTTGCTGCTTGTTTATTTTTCTGCTTGGGTGTACGGCTGTGCTCTGGCGCTGATGGAGTAGGACAGGGAGCAGCAGAAGAGCCTGCGCAGGTGTGAGGCTGGTTCACACGTAAGAACAAGTAGGTGGCTCACGGGTGGCTTTTGCAGCATTCATTGCAGTGGTTCACAGGTATCTGCAGGTCAACAGAGATGTTATCACTGATGTTTTATTGCTTTTGTCTGCCAGTTCTCTTCTTAGTACCTGTCAGCAAATGCTCTCTTGTTATTTTTTGTTTTGGTTTTCGTTCTCGCACAGAAGATCATGTAGTTCCCCACCTTGTCTGGTTTCTCCCTCCTGTAAACTCCTCACCTTGCTCAGTCTGTCCCCAGTCTTCTGGGCAAAACTCGTCCCAGTCCCAAGCAAGGAAAATGGGATCTAGGAGCTGGCTTTGGAAAACAGGGCAGAAAGGTTTAATATTTTTTCCAGCTTTGCTCTTTACAATTTAGTAGCAATGTTAGTGTGAATACACACACACTCGTGTGCATATACATACACAAAATATTTCTTCTGTATTCAGTGAATGTTGTTGCTTAGCTTGCAAATGATTCTTTTTACAGATTCACCACCAATAGTAAGTGATTTAAGGATGAAATTTTAAGTGACTTGATTTTCAAATCCTATTTTCAAAATTGTCTCAAGCTCTTAGGAACATAATTTCACGTCACTTGCTGTTTCTATATGATATTGAAGCGATGTACTGGAGATAAACTCCTGAATTTTTAAGTCACTTTTTCTTTAAGCTTTTCATGAAGCTGTTTGTGACTCCAGTTGCTAAAAGTACACCATGCATCTAGATGGAAGTGATATAAATGAATAATCCTTTTTCAAAAGTACTAGGTTATTAAACCATAATCAATTGATTATCATCTATTTTAATAGTCATTTTAATCCAATTATAGGTAATTTTTATTTTAATCTTTGGAATTCATTAACAAAAACTTAGAGCATTGCTTGTAGCCATGAAAAATTAGATAGAGTACACCCTGTCCTACTTAAACTGTGTATTAGCAAAGCTACTTTTTCCTCAAGAAATAGTCTTTTCCATAGCTGACTATAACTTTCCAAACGCTTAGGAAAGAAACCTTCCTAATTGATAACCAAAATTTAATCATAGTCGGATACTTCCAGTTTGCATTCAAATAAGGTATTTCTCTGTCTAAATAAGCTTCCCTTGGTTGATTATTCATATTGTAGTTCAGAATGTTTAAAAATGAAAGACAGAGTTGGATGAAATGTAGACTACTTAATACAGTGTGTGTTTAATATAAAAGTCATGCATTATTCATTTTCGCAATTTGAATAACTTTGAATTTAGCATCCCTGTTCTTCATCTTTTCCTTTGATGAACAATTAATTATTAAAATATAATATTGTCAGCATATGGCACAAAAATCCTTGAAAGTGTAAAATGAGCTTCTTTCTCCTGTCATTCCTTGATAAAGGGATACTCTGTATTCTAGGATTTCCAGGGAATGTTTGGCCAGCATCTTAAGTGTTTCCATCATTCTAAATAAAAGGTTATAAAAGTTAAAAATAGCTAAATTAATTGGAACTGAAAGCTTATTTCATAAATGTTTCAATAAAAATGGATACAAGGGGAAATCTGTTTTCAAAATGTCCCGAACCTCCCATCTATTTCATTTATAGTCATTGGCTGTTAACATGAAGAGGATGTTTGCATGTTCAAATACTCTTTCAGATTCATAGCAGTCCACTCTGTGCTTGACTTCCACAGAGAGAGAGTTTCTTAAATAGAAACATGTCATTTTGCTCTGGAGCTGAGCTGTATGCCTGCTAAATTTCAAAATCAACTCCTCTGACTGAGTTTGCAATTTTTCTAACCAATTTTTCCTGTATAAAAATAAGCCGATGAGTTTTTAATTGGAAATCAAATTAAATCCGACCTTTTGCTGTGATTATGATTTCTTGATTAGTTCTCTCTGAACTTTGGCCAATCATATATATTTTACTATTTATTATCTAAGCACACTTTTTTCTGAAGATAGGCTATGAAGAGAAAATGTTTTCTTCTTTCTTTCCTTCTTGTGGGTGGAAAAGTCCTTCATACCTGCTTGGATTAGGAGAGAAATTGCTAATGAAGAAATTGTGGTGTACTTTGACTTGAATAGAATCACTCATATTTTGGAACACCGAAGGCTGCAAAAAGTTTCCATGCCTGCTGGTAATGTACAGAAGAACAGAAGACATTTGGAAATCATCATATATTTGCACCTTGCAGCAGGAGTGGAGGAAAAGAATCCCCTTGTTTACCATGCTGCTGTTCAGAGCTATAGGCAAACCTCTTGATTTGATCAAGACTTCTAGAAAACTGTGGGGTCTGTGGAAGTGGATTCTGCAGACCTCACCCATATTCATTTCCTTCTGACTTGGTGACAGTGTGTGTGCTGGTCATCAACCTGCCCACCTCTGCACCCTGCAGACTTGCTTAGCAGCTCTGGCAGGGCATAAAGAGAAGAGTTCCTGCTACCTGAAGGTAGACTTGGGTTTGAAGCATGAAGAATATAAAAAGTGAAGAATTGCGATGTATGGAAGAGCCTCGCGTGTCAGCATGCCCTGAGGCAGTGAGCACCTTTGCACAGATTGAGAGGGAGCTTCGGCCTGTGAGTCAACATAAATTGCAGAGGATAAATACTCAGGGATGGCAGGGAAATTGTCTTGCCTGCAGCTGTTTCCTCCTTTCATTTATTTATTTTTCTTCACAGTGTTAAATATTACCAGCTTGTCACTGTTACTTGAAGCTAAATGCTTTCAGTGCATAGGTTTGCATTTCAGGCTGTTCAAGGAGCCTTCTTGGAGGAAAGACTTCATCCCCCAGCCTGCTAGACCGCAGGAAGGAGTTTCTTGGATGAGGAGGAAGAGTGTTTTTACCTCTGAGACACATCTGTGGTGCTGTGCCAACTGCATCCAGCAGCAGCCCTGGCATTGCCCGTGTGGCTGGGTGCAGGCAATCCCATAGAGGCACTGTCTGGATGCTGCTCTGAGCACCACGTTGAGCCGGAGCTTGGCTTTACAGATGCTCTGCTGCCGTGCTGCCCTTCCCCTCGGTTCAACCCTGGCAGCTCCTGGAGACGTTTTTGGCTGGCCACTGCCTTGGCCATCTTGGCAGCCCACAGGGGGATTGACTGCGTTCCTGCATCCCTTTTCCCTGCTGGTGGGGACGGGACGGGGACGTGACACGGTGCTCTTTGGTCAGGCAGCAATGAGCAGGACTGTTGGGACGAAGCTTTGTTCCCTCGAGGCTCTGACAAACACTCACTGCCATCAAGCTGAAGAGCAATTTACTGAGTGCTGAAGCCACTGAATACGGTGTTATTTTTGTGCTAGCATAAAGCAGTGGGATAACAAGGGCATTTCACACCTGCACGCCTTCTAAATAGGAGCAGTATAGGACTGACTAGCATTTTGGCTGCTCTTATAATAATCAACACATCAACTCTTTACAGAGACTTCCTGATAGGGTGTTTCCATCCTTCATTATATATATATATGATAAAATATGTTGTTGCCATTACACCTTGCTAGGCTGCCTATCAATGTGATGTCTGTTTTAAAGACACGTAAAAAAAAAATAAAGTGTAATTTTACTTGTCAATCTTCCCCCGCAGAGAAGGAGACCTTTCTGGATCCCTTTGTGCTGAGGGACCTTCTGCCGGCATCGCTGGGGAGTTACTACCGCTACGCAGGTTCCCTGACGACTCCTCCATGCAGCGAAATCGTGGAGTGGATTGTTTTTCGGAAGCCTGTTCCCATTTCTTACCATCAGGTGTGTTTAGTTTGTCCATGGAATCTCTTGATTTGCTCTCTTTCAGACAGTGTTTTCAAAACCCAATGTTTTAATTTTGAGAACAAAAAAGTTTCTGTTGACAAAAAAGGAAGTGTTGGTGATTTTTTTTCTTCAGTAATATTGTTTCTGAGCAAGAGCCATCAGTCTTAAGAAGACAGTACAACATGAAACCTAGTTTCCTTTCAATGATTTATTTGGTATTGTTTTTGTTAAGATTAAATTAAGCTGTGGTGTAAATATTTACATGCAGTTTTCTTTTATTCTTTTTAATTGAAACTTTCTTTTCAAAGTAAAGTGAGTGATTTCAGTTCTGCTCAGATTTAGTAATTTGAACTAATTACATTAGAAAAGACGTGTTTCCATTAATTCTCCATGGTTAACTGTTTTTGTAACACAGTAAAGCTGCCATTATGTGCTTAGAGAGCTGGTACACAAATCTTTAAAATTAGCACATAGCAGCTTTTAATGCAAATAGACGCAGTGTCTGGGATTTGTCTGGAGAAGAATGCTCCCAATAAAGTAATGGATAAATGCAGTCAAATGTTTACTAGTTAAGAGCATTTTTGACATTTTAAGATTGTCATCTTTAGAAAACCATCCTGCTGAAATTAGTCCTTCCTTTATTCATCTGTCTTAAGCTATCAAAGCAAAGCTCTTAAATACATTAACTCTGTCAACCCTAAGTGGGTAGTTCACGGGGTGGTTGTGACTGACTGACAGATGTTGGTTCTCAAGGATTTCAAAACGGCAGAAGGCGATTGCTGTGTCCCCACTCCAGGCTTGTTTCCATGTTTTCTAGATCCCATTGCTTCTCCTGTAGACCCTTTCATGTTTTTTTGAAGTGCCATGTTCAAACGCTCAGGTCTCAGCACTTTCAGCTGGGCTCCCCTGAGGCTGAGGGACATGCCATGTGTCGAGCCACCTGTGCTGGTTTGACTTCACCTTTTTCACAAAAGCACGATGTTATTACCCGTGTTCAGCTGGTGGCCAGCAGGAACCCTTTTGCTAGCTGCTCTCTCCAGAGCACTCTCTAGCAGTGCTGCTGAACATCATGTGTTCGCGCAGGCGACGATTCTGGCCGAAGCGTGGGACTTTTTTGCACATGGTCGCGGTTGAATCAGACCCTTTGTTTTTTTCAGGCTGTTTCTCTGATTGTCAAGATCATTTTGAATTCTGTCCTTGCCTGCAGGATACTTGCAAGCCCTTGTAGCTTTTCACTACATCAATAACTTTACTGTTTACTACTGGGTGGCTGTGAGGCCTGACCCACACTCAGTTTTATACCCTGCGTACCACCCTGTATACACATCGAGTGGGTCATGGACTTTTTTCTTCTTTTTCTGTTTTAACAAATGCAAATGAACTGCTAAATGCCAATTATGGCTATCACTATTGTGGTATAAAGGTACTTTATCCTGGCAGAGCTTCTTTCCTGTGCTGTAGAGCAGTAACTGTGCCAAGCCAAGCCTTTAAAATTTGGCATTGTGCTGCTTTATGAATGTGTGTGTGGTTGAAGAGCTGGGTATTCTGTGTGCAGACAGACTTTCATTGATACTACAACACATGTGGAATAAATAATAGTATTCTTCCCCTTGGCAGTTCTAGATGGGTGTATTTTAAGAGCCTGCCACCCTGCCATTGCTATGATTATTATTTGTTCCTCTAACAGAAACAGTGCAGTATAATCCATTGCCACAGTTTAACCTTCTTTATCACAAACCCCATGAAGCAGTCTGTAATCCCAGAGGAGGAAAGTGATATTGTTTAAGCTTTGTTGCTGTTCCAATTAAATCCTTGCTTTTGTGCAAAATACCTTGCTGTAAAAAGGACAGTACTGAAGTGGTCCATTTGTGGAGGCTTCTCTATTTTATTCTCAGTGCTCCATCATCATCATCTCCCCCGATAATTAGACAACAAAACAGGACAAGCCGTGTCACCCTGCAGATACATTGTCAAGCTAAGTGCATTCAATGACCCAAAGCATGGCATTATCTCTCATAATGCATACCTCAGAGTATCTCATTGTGCTTATAACAGTTTTAGTATTTTTAATTGCCATTTATATATCCAGCCCTTAGAAAACCGGGCGCATCAGGCTTTAATGGTTTGTAATTACATGACTTGGAATTTTAGATCAGGTTTCTCTCTATCTATAACAGTCTTAAAACAGCTTTTCATTTGTTCTTCTGAACAGGAGCTCTTGTACTCCTTGAAGAGCATGAATGTAGCTCCTTGACTGTGACTCTTCTTTTTTTTTTCCTGCCAGCTATAAATCAATTAATTTCTCATTTGTGGTAGATAATATTTTTATAGTAAAAATGAAGTCGAAATGACTTATATATACTTCACCACATAAAAAGGGGAAGGTTAAAAATCACATTTGAATTGGCAATTGTTAAAATGCAATTATCCCTCCCCAAGGTAGCACAGCAGAAGAAAATATTTTAGAAATTCTCACTGAAAGTTTAAAAATTCAATTAATGTCATGGAAGTGTAAGCTTAGAGACTTGACTTGATAAGGAGCAGTTGGTACCCAGTTCGTGAACTTCTAGGGAGTAATTTTAAGGCCTGTTAGTTGGCTTCATCAAAACTGGTTCTAGAGCATGAAGGGAAAAAGGTAGGTAAATATTTATACAGCTGTGGTCAGTGCCTACATGCAATGTCTTGGGAGTGCATAGGGCTTAGCAGGATCATCCTGTTTCTTTGTTAAGATAAAAGTATAAGATGATAGTCCCTTTACCCACTTTTATTTAGCCTATCATTGCTTCTGACCACATTATGCTAGTTAGGAAATAGTTTTCAAGATTTTTCAAGATCTTTCTCTAAAGAATCAGAGAGGAGATTACAGCTGAGAACCAGGGAATAGGGCATTCATCTAAGATGCAGAAAAAATCCAATCCAAATGCCACCACCAGTGCACACAAGGCTGGAAGCAGCACCTGGGTACCCTGCCTGTGACGGGAACCAGTCACCAGCTGTCAGCCCTCCCTGCTGCTCGCCTCCCCTCGCTCTGCATCAGCTTCCTGCTTGCACAGTAATGTTAGGGAGAGGGGGAGGCTGCTACTTAAAATGTACAAGCCTGAATTGTCCTGTTACCTTGGAAGTGATTGCCTGTTAGGAGACCCAGTTCCCTCGTCTTTGTGTCTGAGCACAGATCTGCCAAACACAGGCTCTGCACTGCGAGGTCCATCCTTTCTCCCTCCTGTTGTCCATGTGCTGCTCACAGTGATAATGTTCCCATACGTTTCCCCATTAGCCAGCCCAGCACACCTCCCCGCTCCAGGGAGACTGACTCTTGAAATGAGAAGTGTACAAATTGACTCTCTCTTGCCTTGGGGGTTGGAGAAGTTTTACCAATTTCAGCCCAGTAACAGGAATTGTCAG
This sequence comes from Anas acuta, assembly GCF_963932015.1. Classification (NCBI taxonomy): domain Eukaryota; kingdom Metazoa; phylum Chordata; class Aves; order Anseriformes; family Anatidae; genus Anas; species Anas acuta. Next base: position 7,996,141 of record NC_088989.1, on the reverse strand, counting down.
GCCCAGCAGAACAGGCAAACTGGATGGCAGCAGCAGAAGGGAGTTTCTGTTTACTGGTTCGAAGGGAAATTAAATATCGATAGCGAGTGTCTCTTGGTTCAGTGGAGGATGCTTAGCTGCTCCGTTGCAGCTTCCTTTGATTATTGTTATCAGCACTATCAGCTGAGGCTACAATGATAATTTTTCCCAGTTGCAAACTTCAGGACTCGCATTCATTTCCATAGCTTTTAGAGCAGATGCACGTAATGAAAAGTATGTAGCTTTCAAAGTGACCTATTAAACTATGAGTGTTGTGTAAGTCCCTTTTTAAAGTCGAATACAGATTCTGTATTCCCCAAATCCATACCATCAATATATGTAATTGATGTAAACAGTATCAGCAGTGAGTCCTTCTTTGCTCTGTCTTCCTCAACCTTTCCAGCAGCGACATAACTGATTCTAGTTCTTGACCTGAACGATAACAAGCTATTAGTAAATGCTATGCTGACCTTGATAGCTGTGAGAACAACATTAGCTGAAAATATTTTCACCTTAGTTTGCTAGAAATTTCCTTCTAGGAAGTGCTGAGATACAAACTAACGGAAAAGTTTTCCAATTACAGTTCTTTCTCACAGGTTAATACATTTTATTAAAAATAGCTCAGATCTGAATACGACTAAGGAAACTTATTCCCAGGGGAATATGTGCTAGCTGTGACCATATTATGTTATTTTTTCTCACCCTGTAGTTAGGTATCAGAGGGAGCAGTGGCTGGTAGGGAGGTAAGGGTGCTTGGAGATGGGAGCCCTCAGCTTGTGCTGCTCTGCTACTGACCTGCTCCTGGGCAAGTCAGCTCGGGGGTTTGGGGGCTGGTCCCATAATGCTGGGACAACTGCAGTGACCTCTGTGCAACAGTGCTGCGAGAGCTGGCCATGGAGCTCGCTCAGCCTGGCAGCTAGGCATCGTGATTCAGAGCTAAGGTAACGTCACCCTCTCCTGGAGAGGGCTTTTGGGGTGGAAACATTTTTTGGCATGATACTCTGAAATAAAACGGTGCCAGCATTGAGGAGGGTTTGGCGTGGCTGTCGCACATGAAATCCATCCAGACAGAGGGTCTAAAGGGCAAACATTTCCTTGCCCATGACAGACAACAGAGAGTTGATCGAAGGTCTTCTCTTCTGCTGGGCAGGATAAGCCCTGTGCTGAGATAAGGCGGTTGGCAGTGATTTCAGTGGGCAGCCCGACTTCCCGCATGGTTTATCAGTCTTGGCATCAACACTTCCTCCCATTTTACTTTCTTATCAACCACCCGGATTTCACCACATTGTTTTCTAATTAATGTCCTTTCTCTTCCTTGCCATGATGGCTGTGGTCAGCTGGAGGCTTTCTATTCCATATTCACCACCGAGCAACAAGACCATGTCAAGTCCGTGGAGTACCTGAGGAATAACTTCCGACCACAGCAAAGCCTGAACAACAGGAAGGTGTCCAAGTCTGCTGTGAAGGATGCTTGGAGCCAAGATATGACAGACATCTTGGAAAATCCACTCGGCACAGAAGCTTCCAAAGGTAGATTATGCTTATGAATTTTGCACTTGACTAACGAGAGATTTTTTTTGTCTGCTTTGTCATTAAATTGTGCTGAGGATAGCTGCGAGCTGCCAAAGAAATAATGCAGTGTATGCAGGTATGCTTTGTTGGTATCTGTTAATAAATTAACTAGTCCTGTGTGTGCCTACAGTTACCTATGAAACTCACTGTCATGAGGTACCATGGTGATAAAGCCCCAGAATCTGCAAGTCCCAAACTGCTTATGTCCCTGTTTCTGCCAACTGGTTGTAGGGCCTTAGAGATGCCTGACAAATAGGAAATGCTAATGAAAAGGGTCAGCAGTAAAATTTTGGCCCCGTTAGCAGTGACTCATTGGGTGTTTGAATGGAAATAGGGTATCCAGATGTGGTCATGGTTTTCATTTTTACAAGTATCAGGAGTTCTGAAGAACTGCCGACCTTTTTAATTAAAAGTTTGTATCAATCTTTTGGTAATGGTGGCTGGGACAAAAACCCTCTTCCTTACAGACAGGTGATTTTATAATGTCTTGCTGAAGTGTTTCATGTGCCTTTTTGTAGAGCAGCTGGTGCTCGCTTCTGTCAGACACTGGATAATGAGCTGGATGGAGGGGGGTGGGAGGGAGGCTGCAGTTGTTGCGTTGGCACAGACAGCCCTGGCTAGAGGAGCACATCAAAAATTCTGAGAGAAATGTGTACCGGATAAAATAAGACTAGAAATAAATATCATTTACTACCTTTATTTCCCTTTATTTTATTGACTGCTGTTATTTATAGGTAGGAGGAATGACATGTAGTTCCCAGTCTTCAGTCTCGAAAAGTGCTTGGTGCTTAACCAGTCCTGAGTACAGGTAAAAGAAGAGGGGGCAGTTTGCCAGAAGGAAACAACTAAGCAGATTTACAATCTGCCCTTGCGTACCTGGCATTTTCACCTGGCCAGGCACATAGAGCGTAGTTTGAGATGTGAATCATGAAAACAGCTGCGTTCAGCAGCCTCACCCTCCCACGAGAGTGCTGAAAGAGAGTATTTCTCAGGGCTCATTATTCTGTGAGCGCGCTTATTTTTATATATATAGTATACACGTACACAAACCTCGTGTATATTAAAGGCAGCCTTGGGACGGAAAATTTACATCAGAAGTGAGAAGGAGATCTTGGGAATGAAGAGACCCTGCTATGCTCTGATGCTCTGGTCTGCAGTTTTCAATCAGTGTTTTAACAGCAACATGTGTCAATATTTATTTCTTCAGTTATATCCTGTGTACTTGTTACCTGCCCAGAACAGTGATGAAAGTTAATAGGTTACGTTATGTTAAAAGTGACAAAACTCTCTAGTTATTATTTTGAGTGCAGCCAAGGTACCCTCTGGTACATGTGGTGTAATATTCAAGGTTTTACTGTTTTGGCCACATGCCTGAATATTCCTCACCTCACTGGAAGGTTTTTAAGATTATAAAAATGTTCTGAGTGATTTTCACCCCCACAGTAAAGATCTCAAACCCACAATTAGGGGCATTAGAAATGCTAAGGTCTGTAGTTAATGGGCTGATCTTGAACTTGGAAGTGTTGATATTGAAAGGGCACTGGAAGTAACTGGAAAGATTCTCACTGACTTTGCTCCTTATGGACTCTAAGACCCAGATTCAGACAAGTGCACATGGTTTAGTTAACATGATGTGAGCCAACCCACTGGATCAAGAGAGCTTCATAAGCACTAGTCCATGTTTGGATAGCTTCGTACCTGGGTGCTTAACAACTTACATGCTTGTGGACTGGTTTCCTTTGATTGTTCTCTCTGGATCCTCTCCCAACATGTCCAGGTACTGTAATGCTCTGTACTCATGGCTGCCTGTGAATTTGAGCTTGCAATGTGCTCATCAGAGACTCTTAGGTAGGGACCATGCGTGTCCCCTCTTCCAGTGATGTGACAACGTTCAGCGTGCCATCTAATGGCAGGGACGATGCTGAAGTCAGTGATTTTTTTTCCCTCGAGCTTTTGCTATAGGAGGCTAATGGTTGGGCAGCCAGTCTTTTTGTACCAGCTCTGTCAACTTGTCACTTTTTGGGTTGTGTGCACACCAGGGAACACTGAAAATAGGTGCATTTTTTTCATGAACTTAAAAATAAATAGGTTGCTGCAGTGTTACTAACACAAAATGGATTGTAGCGTATCCTCCAAAGGTTACAGGGATGAGTTATAGCTGTTCTAGAGATATAACAACGTGGATGTTTCTGGCCCCTTCTTTGACAAAGGTGAACAGTGATGATGTGCCTGGTCTACTGCACATTCTGAACTACTGACATATAAATAAAATGAGTTGAAGTCATAATACTTGAGTGAAAGCAAAACCTATTGTTTATTCAGCTAGTAAATACAGTACCTCTTTATATAGTGTCATTCATGCAAAAGTACTGAGAAGCTGGATGCACAGAGTGCCTCTCAGCCAGACAGTCTAGCATACAAATACAAGAGCGTAGGGTTAGCATAACAAATTTATTTTATGCAGATTCTTCTGCACACCTCATGGTTGCGTCTCAGTGCTTTCTTTCCATGGCATTAAGCAATGTGACCAATGGCTGCCACATGTTGGCTCCTGTACGCTTTTCCTGTGCTTCCATTTGTGTGTTGTGGAAGAAGGCAAGGTCACGAAAATGTGTCTTTTACTTGCTGCAAGGTGGTATGGTTTGTGATGGTCTTCAGCTCTGGAGGGGAAGTTTGGATTTGTTTGTCGGTGTGAATTTTTGCAATTTGTTTCTTCTGTCACACACTATTAAGTCTGTGGGCAGTATTGCTAATCTAGAAAACAGCGTAGTGTTTGTTATGTAAGCCTTCCTTCGTTTGGAGGAAAATGTGCCCAGAACAATTTGCATAATGTTCAGCATAATTTTCAGAATTCCCCCGTGAATGGCGAGTTTCAGCGCAGCACAGAGCGATGCAGCTCTGCGGCTGTCCATTGAGAAGCGTGCTATCTGAACGTTTTGGCAGCAAACAGGAATGGTTTTTCTCTGAGCTATCAAAGCTATCTCAAGTCACAGAACCGTGACCAGTGGCATAACCTGTAGATACACTGGAGGAAAACTATTTCTCACTTTATGCAAGTCCTCAGAGTGTTTCCTTAAAAAAGCCCTGTAAGTGGTAGCATTTGGTAAATAAAATGTCTTCTGGGAAAAGTTGTTTTAAGTCAACCAAAACTGTCAGTGAATTCGGATCTTGTTTGTTACCTAATGTGAATGTTACATCTTTTCTTTTGTGGTTACTCTCCTCTGTTTCCTTTTTTTTTTTTTTTTAATTTTAATATTAGAGAAGCAATAAGGGAAAGTGGCAGTGTTTACAATAACCAGAATACAAGATGGAGAAAATGTTTTAGTTAATTTTAAATGCTGTAGAGGACTTATTTTTCACTTGAGAATGGAAACTCCAGTTTTCCTTTTGTGTTAGTACTTAGCAAGAAGAGTTTTCTTTGGTTCCTTTATCTCATTCCTTCCTCCTGTTGGCAAAAGCCAATTTAAAACAGTTCTCTTGAGGACTGCTGGTATGCCTGGACTAAAAGCATATGTGTAAGACCTTTGCTGAATCAGAGCCTAGGAACTGAACTTAATTCTGAAGTTGACCCTGGAGCTGTTTCAAGAAACCATACGGATCACCTTTAAATGTATTATTTCTGAAACGTACCATTCAGTATGTGCACAGTTCAGCTATATAATAGTAGCAGTTGGTGGATCGATAATAAACCACCATGCAACAACATCTTTTAAGAAGGTTAAACTTTTAAAGACTCAAGACATACAGTGGACCACGCTGTTAAATAATGCAGATCACCAGTCCTGTAAAATGTAACAAGAGGACTCACCGGTGTTACAGTGCCATTTTATATAAAGTTTTGCAAATTTGTAGGTTCTCTGTGCTTCTCTGTACAGACTTATTAAACCAGGAGTAGTGTGTTTGTAAAAATACTTGCCAGATACTGTGAGTAACAGGCAGTGGCAGTGTTAGTGTATTTGCACATGATCTTCTCTGTTAAAATTGTCTCCTTTCTTATCTGGCCTGTCTTCTGTCGCTTAGGACTGTGTTGCTCTGTCCCCTCACGTATTGTGTTCCTGGCTTTTCCCAGGCAGCGTTCAAGCAGCTCTGCTAGAGTTATTGCTAATTAGTTATCAGTTTAATAGTGTACATCGCTCTTAGGAGACACATAAACAGAATTTTTACATGGAAGTGTATCCAGTTCAAGGACCTGACTCTGCATGTTCTTTACTACTTTCATATGTTGTCCCATCAAGGAGAGGGATATTTACAAAGCATTACCTGCTTCGGTGAGAGTGTAGGCATGGAAGCTCAGGAAGAAAAGGTGTTTCATTTCCTTGCTTCAGGATGTACCCCACATGCAACAATATTTGCCCTTTTTATTTTGCTCATGATTAGGAGTATCAAATGTTTCTTTACGTTTTTTAACTCTGAAAGAAAAAAACCTTTAACCTTTCTGCCTCATTAAACGTGCTGCAAGCCTCACAACACTTAAACAAGCATCCCATGTGAGGGGCTCTTGACATCAGAGTTTTCTTTCACAGATGCCTGATTACTTCCCCAAAGGTGTCTGATTACTCTTTGCTGGAGTCTCAAATGATGCTGTTTCCCATCAGTGGGAATTCGCCTTAGAGTACCATCTTTAATTATGATCCTAGACTAAGTTAAATAATAAGCAGTCATAAATTCACTCTAGTAAAACTTTGAACTCTAACCGAACAGCTGGGACATCTCTCTAGTAGCATACAGGTGATCATTTTCCTTTTTTCTCTTTGTCAAGCCATAGTGATACACAGTTTGGAGATCATTGTAACCTAGTGCCACTAGAACTACCCAAAAGGTACTTGGATTTTCCTTCCCACATGGCTCCAGCCAGCAACCTGCAGTCAAAGGTACAGCACCACCCAAGCAAAGCACTTTAGTTGGTATTCATTACTTCACAGCTCCTGACAACAGGAAAGAAAGCTGGGCTTTCTGCAAAGAAGGCGTCTTTTCTGTATGGCGTAGCATGGCGTGGCACGGCATCGCTGTGCTGGAGTGCATCTCCGCTGCGGCTTTGTCTGAAGTTCTGCTGGAGATTCAGCGCGACGCAGTGACAACGTCACTCTGAGGCAGATAGTTCAGAGCACTGACAGCAGTATTTCTCAATGAGAACAAGTTGTTTGCCTCAATTAGCGCCTTTGTTATTGCTCCCAGTAATTTGTTTTGCTTTCTGAATGCCCATGTTTTACGAGAACTCTCTCAAAACAACTTCACGGTCTCTTCATGCCCTCAGGTTCTCTCTGGGAGGCCAAAAAGGGGGATAGGCAGACAAATTCTGCTCCTACAGAATGCCATGCATATATTTTATTCAGACCTAAATGACCACAAAATATTGCACAGCAATAAGTGTAATCTCCTACCTGAAGCAGCATCTAAATTTAAAACAGTATAAATGTAAATTTAAAATTGCACATTATTGACATCTTGGAATTGCTAAAGCAAAAAGATACTCTTTATTTTCCTTAAAAATCTTAGGGAAAAAATGAACAAGAACCTTGTTAGTTAATTTATGATATGTTTACCACTTAATTGTTCTCATGCTTTGGAAGAATCTGTTTTACAGGTTGATTTCCTCATAGATTAGCAACTCCTTCCCCGTTTCCTTGGATGACCGGACTTTTCCTCCTTTCCTTTTTGATTTCATATTGTTATGAAGATTGTCCTTTTCCGATTCCATTCCCCTTTCATGGACTGTGTACTTTAATCAGGTCAGTGCCCTACTACTGTGTGCTGGTGCAGATGAATCTATGTATCATTATTAGGATTTCAGCTGGCGCAGCAGGCTGACTCGGTGCAAAAGGTTGCACTTGAGGGTGGTAACACCGTGCTGCTAATTGCTTGCCCTGCATCTTCTCTGCACTGTGGACTTGCCCAGCTGCCACTACGCCTCAGTGCTCCTAGTAAATGTACTCCCTTACTGCTGCGATAGTCTCTTCTGACATGAACCTTGGGTAGCTGCTGTAATCTCTTTAGGCAGGAATCAGTCTGCTCCTTGTGCATTTCTCGTCCTTTCCACCTCAGATTTGCTTTCCTCATCCGTGTCCTGTTCTGCAAGGCTTGGTCCTTGGGCATGCAGTTGTCTTGGAGCACACTGTGCAAAAGCAGGAGAGGACAGGCTTCTTCCAAAGGTTCTTGCGTTAGTCAGGTAGAAGACAAAGCATTACAGCAAAAGGCCTGACCCATTTTGAAAGGGAATTGGGTACAAAAAGGTGTGGTGCATGTACTTGACCTCATGCTTCCCCTTGCAGCAGCTCTGCTCTGCAGGCTGCTCTTTTCACCTGTCGTAACCTTGGTGAGGTTGTCATGTGGAACAGCATGGGTCCACACCTGAATGTAGTGGGCAGCGTGCCAGTAGGTTTATTAATAAACAAACAGTAATTCTTGCACTTGTTTAGATATTATGAAAGGCCCACAGCAAAAGAGCAAGAGGAATTCGGTGTGAAAGCTGAAACGTGGTTTGGGTTTGTAGCTGCCACTAAAGCTAGCAGAGCTGAGTACTTGTAAGGGAGCTTGATGATTTATTCCACTTAAACCCTCCAGGGAATTCATTTCTGCGCTGCCTACCTACTGGTCTAGCTGTATGGCCCACAGAAGTACTGATTTTAATTTCAGTGTTGACTGTACTTTGTACCATGAATGCCTGCAGCAAATCCCTCACATAGGAAAAAGCCTCCAAAAGCTGCAAAAGGGAAGCCACTTCCCCACCCTGATTTTGGACATCCCTGAGGCACACACCAGGACTCTCTGACTGCCCTGTTGGCTTGTACATCCTACGCCTTGTGGTGCAAGCCACCCTCACCCAGACATGGCACTTCGGTAAATGCAGCAGAGACGCATCCTTCCAGCAGGAATTCCTTCTTGCTGCCCACACCGATGAGCACGTGCCTCTGAACATGATCACACGTGTTATATCAGGTGCACTGTACAGATAAGGAGGTGGGTGTACACTTTAAACACAAGGCACCCTCTGTGTGTGCACGCATGTGTAATATAAACACAAAGCTTGCAGGGGCAGATCCTCAGCAGGCATTGGCTTAGCCCAGCATGGAGCAAGGCTGATCTGCGCCTGCTGAGGGTTCAGGCTGTAGCTCTAGAAGTGGTGTTTGTGAAATCTATGAAATATTCGGGCTCAACCATAACATAGTAAAACGCATAGCCTGTGCCTTTCAGTAAAACAGGGTCCGTCGCTGTGATGCCATGGAAACTCAAATGCTACAAAGAAAGCCATACAGGAAGGAATCAAATGCACTCCAAACGCTGGCTGTACATTCACCTCAGGAAACGGGCAGGCAGCAGAGGGGCAAAACCCGCCTGCCCAGAGCCCCTGTGTCAGAAGTGCCCCCATGCTGGTTAGCTCGAGAGGTTGCTTCAGTGTGCTCATAAAACAAGTGCGGGGTCTGTCAATGTCCCTTACACCTTAAGAAACAACCTTGTTTGAAGCACAGTGAAAGGTAAGAGCAGGGAAGATAAATAGTCTGTCTCCTAGCTACATTCTGTCTGTGGATTGAAGTAGATCAACACAAATATTTGTGTGTACAGCATGCTCCGGAGCCTGCAAATGCCTGCCGGCAAAGTACAGGCAAAGGTAAAGGAAAAATACATGCTTCTCTTTAAAGCAATTATCCTTATATATTAATAATGTCATTTATAAGCACTGCGAGAAGTTAACAGCACACAGGAAAGCAAAGAAAAAGAATTGCAAACATTTAGTAAAAGGAGAAGGGCAAAAATGTTGTAAGTATGCCTCTCAGCACTTCTCTATGTATTAGAGCATGTGTTGTCTCTGCATATGATCCTCGTAGTCTATTTGTTATCCTTTGGGAACACAGCCCTCGCTGAACTCCAAGATTGAATCAGACAGCCAAAAGAATGCTGTTGTTTGTCACGGGTCACATTCTCTTCTCAGGCATTTCCATCGTGCCTCACCAGAGCAAGGTAGCTGAAGCTGGCACTGCATCACCTCTGCCACCACGATGCTGTTGGCATGGCACTTAAAGCAAGTGTGAGTTCTCTCATTGGAGTATAGCCCATATTTCTGCATTTCGGGGCTTATTTGAAGTTTTGAGGGGTTAATAATGAGCAAGGATATATATGTGTGTGTATAGATACATATTGTGAAAGTATTTTTCTTCCCTTCCCTGTTAGTGGCATTGTTTTTGTCTTGACTGCAGTCAGGATCATGCAGGCAGAGTGAACATGGTGCAGTATTTTGCCAATAGCACAGGCATTGATGATGCTGTTTTCAGGCTTCTCTGAAATCAGCTGGGGAAACTTGGGGCTGAGTTGGGCATTGTGGCAGCAAGCGGTCTGTCTGTCCTGCAGACCAGCTCTTCCAGGTCCTTCCCAGTGCTGAGACAGAGGGGAAATAAGCACCCTCTCTGCCCAGAGAGCTTGGCCACCAACTTGATTGCCCTTATGGGGAAGAAAGGAAGGGTTGCAACCTCTGTATTGGCCTCTCAGTTTCTCCTCTCCTGATCTTGTGGGAAGAAATCCCCTATCTACCACGTGCTTCACTCCTGCATTGTAAGGAAAGAACAGGATTTCTTGCCACCAGTCCCTGTGCGTTTCCAGAGCAGGTAAGAAAAAGAAGTGAAGCCCCTCTCACTTATGGCCTATCAGCTGCGAACCTGAGCAATACAAGCCCCTCATCCCTGTATTTTAGCTACCTCTGAGCAATCCTGAGCCAGCAACATGCTGGGGGCACATCCCGGCACAAATGTTTCCTCCCTCCTTGTATGAATGGCTTCAGAAGACCCCTGCCCGTCTCTGTCTCACCACAAGGGATTGAGGACTCCACTGGCACGTTGCTTTTCTGTACAAGAAAAATGTCACAGCTCTACCACACAGCGCATATCCCACGGCATCAGGGAGAGGAACAGCAGTTTTGTAGTGCTGAGACATGAGGGAGAGAGTGGGATTTTCCAAAAGAGGGAAAAAGAACATAGCTAGAAATAACTGCCTTTAAAGTGGTGACATTTCTATGCACAGAAGAGCTAACTTGGAACATTTTTAGAGGATTTTATAAATCCCTCTGAGCCCAGTACCACTGGATTCATCACATGAGGCACCTGCAGTACAGGGAGAAGATATACAAGAAATAATCCAAAATACAGGTGCTGTGCTCTGTCAAACTTTCCCTAAATAGTTCTTTTTATAACCACAGGTAGCATATGCAAAAAGCATAATGAAACGTGTGAAGTTTGGCTGGTTTTGCTTTTCCCTCTTTGAAAGACAAATGTAGGCTGCTTTTTTATTTAAAAAGTAAATAAAAGCTGTTATAATCTCTTACATGCCCTTTCCACAGTCATGGGTGTATCTGAATATCAGTGGTTAATTTTTTGCAAAACAATAAGCCCCCTTTTTGTCTTTCATCTCTCTGAAATGGAGCTGCCAGGAGCTTTTGGATTAAGCTTTATCGGGCTTCAGTTAGGAAAGCCTTGTGGAGGTTACGTAGCCAAATACAACATACAAATCAAATTATGGAAGAGATGAATGTGGAGTTGTTAAATTAATTTTGTTTGTTCCAGCCCATTGGAATGTTTTTAACATGAAGAAAATAATTCTCTGCTGTACGGCTGGCCTGGCCAGTGTTTAGGACCGTATTAGCATGCTGCATTTGTCCACGAGTGGCAAACAGGTTTGCTCTAGGCTTGAGTGAGCCCTGGAGGACAAGGCTGGCCAAGATGCTGGCTTGCCCCCGGCCTTCCCGGGCAGGCTGATCTGCAGTGAAGCGACACAGCCAGGCTGCCAGGCAGCCCCACACGTGGCTGGGAACGCCGCTACGTCAGGTCAGAGGGCTTCCCTCTGGATGCACCCATGCAGCCCAGCTTTTTCTGCAGGACTTCTCCATAAAGCAGGAGCCAGCGTGCCTGCCAGCTTTCCAGATCAGGTTATCTCCAGCAGGACTGTCTGTAAGCTGGTGAGCTTTGGGGTTTTTATTTGGAGAGGTTCAGGACATGCTCCACACAGAGCATCGCTGCCTGCTGTGCAGCATGGCCCTGGTACTGTGAATGTCCGTGCTGATGTGTGCCCCTCAGGTGCAGCCCTGTGGCCCCCCCGAGGCTGTTCTGCCTCCAGGAGGGCAGCAGTGCGCAGTCTCGGGCATCACACCGCACCTACGCACAGCCAGTTCAGGTGTCTCTGCTCTGGATTGCATTATAACACAGAAAGATGTCCTGAAATCCCCCTCGATATTTTTATTATCCTGTAGGATCTGAATTTAAAATAGAGCATTAGTAATATTTTCTCTAAAAATAGCTGAGATTTGCTATTTCAGTGTGAAATGTTGCTGGTTGTTGGGTTTGGTTCTTTTTTTTTTTTTTTTCCTCGAGCAGTCATGTTTCTCTTCAGTGCAATCTTATTCAATCCAGAGGAACATGCAGGCTTCTCCCTCCCTGTCCCAACCTCTTTCTGCATCTGTTTGTCCTTCAGCTGCACATTTTGTAAAATCAGTAGAGGCTCTTTAGCATTTAAAAAAAAAAAAAAAAAAAAAAAAAGGAGCCTGCAATTCTTTTAATCTTCTACAGAAAATACAAGGCACGCAGAATATTGAAAGGAAAATTAGGTCTGTGGAAAATGTCAGTTGTTTTATAAATGGTCAATTCATTGCACTTTTTTCTTGCTTTTCAGGCATTTGCTATGTTATTATGTATCTCTTTAATTAAATCATCAAATTGAATTATTGGATCAAGCTTTTTTTTTATTATTATTCCACTGTGTCCTGAGCAGGTTTGGTTAAATTAATAAAACCATATGTTTCATTTTATAAAAAAGATTTCTTTTTTTTGCCCATTCATAAACTGTAAAAAGAAAAAAAGAAAAAAAAAAGGAAAATAAAAGAAGTGGCTGAGCAGAAAATGCAGGTTATTACTTAATTACATCAGGTTCTTCTACGTGCCTTGGAGTTACTGAAACGAAGTCGTACTGAGTCATACGAAGTTTGTAACATTATTTACTGTGAAATAGCAGTATTGTAAATTCAATCTCCTTGTAGCTGGCTGTGAAGGCAGCTTGCCCCAGTCATGCAGTGGCCCCAGTCAAAACCTGTTACAGTATGTCCCAGGGAAGTTACTGCAGTCACTCAGCTGCCTAGAAGTGCTCATACCTCTCTTGGATCAGGATGCACAGTCATGGAGGGTGTCCTAACTTTGAGCCTGTGAGTCTCCCTTCAGATATACCTGCTTCTTTCTCCTGTTTGGTACGAGCTGTTCTGCATTGCATTGATGCTGGCTGTGACGGGTGGTGTGGAATAGAGGACGTGGCAGTCTCCTCTCCCTAGGGTGGCCTAGGGTCGTTGACTTAGAGATGGTTCAGAGGGGTGTTGCAATTCAGGTAGATCTCTCTGTCTGTCCTGAAGGGCATCTGGTTGAATTATTTCTAAAACAATTTGATGCATGATTACTTTAACTATATAAATCTCTGAATATTCCTGTGGAGGAGGACTGGGTAGGACTTCTAGGTCTGGGTAGTCCTTCACTATGGACTTCAGTCTCCCATCGGATTTGACGAGGTGGAGCAGTAAAGGCTGGCGGAGCATTTTGAGGAATAATTCTGTGATGAAAAGGGCTTCAAAGGGAGCAGCTATGATTTATGCAGTTATCAATACACGGTGATGTAAGTGAGAACTGATCTGACGATCTCAGAGGAAAGAGGTGAGCATGGAGAGGCACACTGAGGCTCACGAAGCTCTGTAAATCCTTGTGACTGCTTTTAGCTGTGCCCTCTCAGCCGTGCTCCGCAGCACCTGAGCTGGGTTGACAGCAGAATGAAGTTTTGGTCCCTTCTACTCAACATAAATAGAAACTTTGACTCATTTGGTCAACAAGCAAGTGCTACGAGATACGGCAGGGTTTGTTTGCTTTGCTGGATCTTCCTGTGCTAAGCAGAAGGATCTGCTGCAGAACTGCAAGATCGTCACCACTCATGACAGGGGCAAACACCGAAGCCTGCCCAAGCATATTTCTGCAAAATATGTTCTTTTGTTCAGCCTGCCTACGAAATGTGAATTTTAACTGCACAAATATATTTGTCGGGTATTTTTCTGTTGCAATGGTAATATTGGTGTTAACAACATTTATTCATTTTTATGTAGGAACCCTAGCTATATGAGTATTTCAGAGATACAAGACCAATCTGGAATTCCAGGCCTAGAAACAGACATTCCTCCCCTTCAGTATAGCCAGGACTCCCTAGAAGTGAAATAATGTCCAAATCTATAGCTACAGAGTTTGTACAACCTGACTGTGCTGACTTTAAATGGAAAAGTCATATTGGGAAAAATAATTTAGAAAACAGTATCAGCATGATGGGGTAGGTGACACTTTGACTTTCCCTGGCAGAAGTGGCCATCTCCTTTGCCACAGCACATGTGTTTAGGTATCATTTCAAGTGATTTTTCTTGGTTCAGAGTTTATATTTGGAAAGCGAATGTAAGAGTCTATCCTGAATTGTGTATTTTAAACACGATTTTTAAAGCTTGGAAAAAATCTAAACTCTGTATTTGGAAAGTACATGATGGACTTCATAGATAGCATATGAGTGCCATCTAGTGTTCTTCATTAGTACCTTGACCTTCACATTTCAATTGCTTGAAAAGTATTTTCTGTAGCAGCTGGGAGCGGGCTGTGCTCTGCATCACATGAAGCGTTCGTGCTGCTTTTGTGCCAGGGCTTGGTCTTCCCTGGAGAAGTTTGGGTTTGGGCATCTCCAGGAAGCAGAAGCTGTAGTTTCACCATCTAGTTAAGCTGTTCTGTGCTGACCTCCCCACCGAGTTCAGCTGAGGCAAGAAGTAACTTGTGCCTCTCCACTATGGATGTGGTCAGGAAGCCGTACATTTTGGAGGCTGGCTGGAGGGTTCCCCTGCCTGTTAAGAGAAGGATGGCTAAGGGCCATCAAGGCTGCTCTTTCCCGTGCTGGTGATATTTTAATGACAAACAGTTCAGAGACTGTGAAGGAAAACATGTAGAAAAAGGAATGAAAAGTAATTTCTTCTCATGTACAAAAATGTACTGTGTTAAGAGGAGGATGCTTACGGAACTAACAGTGTCACATTTGCAGAGGTTACAACTATTTCCAGAGCCTGCAGAGCACACCAGACTATTTACCCCCTTCATACGGCAGGAGACTGTGTGCCAGAAAAGGTGGGGTTCAGATTTAAGTGAACTTGTGAATGTTGAAATGCACAGCTCGTAAGTAATCAAGTTAAAATATATGTGCAAATGCCAGGACTAAAGTTAAGTCAAAGAACTAAGCAACTTGCCTGCAGAGAATGGTTTCTCTCTCTCCCTTTCCCCTGGAGAGCAGAAAGCAGCTGCAGGTGGTATTAAATCCCATTGGTCTCAGTGGATTGCAGTCTAAGCTATTACTGTAGGCAAGGACATTAAAGAAAAAAACACTGGCTCTTAGAGTGAGGCACAGTTCTACCTGTTTGTTTTCTCTGTGTTATTTAGGAGAGTTTCATATATTTTTCTTCTTTTTTAGCTTGCAGCACTCCCCCGGTCAACATGAAAGTGCAGCCTGTGAACAGGACAGCATTGCTTGTAACCTGGAACCAACCAGAGACCATCTACCATCCTCCAATCATGAACTACATGATCTCCTACAGCTGGACTAAAAATGAAGACGAAAAGGAGAAGACTTTCACCAAGGACAGTGACAAGGACCTGGTAAAACCACAGCATCAACCCCAGAAATATGTGTCAAACTATCCTTATATCGTGTTCTCAGTAGAAGTAGAGGAGGAAAGCTGTTGTTACATTACAGACAGGCTAGCATTTGACTTGCTGTGAATTGCTATTAAAATGTTAGGCATTAGTTGAACATTGCCTAACAGACTACCCAAAACACTGGAGTGTGAATTTATGTTTATGTGAGTGCATAAAGGACTAAATCTGCAGACACATTTTCATGTACTGTTGCTGAGAAGCAGCTGGCTCAGGAAATAGTTAGACTATGAATACCTTTTGGCTTCTGTTCAGCTCACAGATTTTCACATTAAAATCCTCGATCCCCAAAACCTACTCCTGGGTTCAGGCTTTTCCCTGTGTGCAGCCCCTTGCAGTCTTTGGAGTAGTTTCTGATCAGTAAGTGCTGCCTGCAGTACTTGTGTCATCAGGGCTAGAGGATTATTGCAGAGAAGCCCTGTATAAGCGCTGCCTCAGTCTGGCTGTAAGAGAAAGAGGGAAGAGCAAGACAGTTCCAGCACAGATGCAAACACTGATCTATCTCCTCCATTTAGGATTTGATCTGCTTGTCATTCCTGTCTAAGTGGAAGCAAGTATTGTACCGGTCTTTAACGTTCTCTGCATATGAAATCAAAGTGACATATTCAGGTTTGAAAGGCCTCCGTTTATTGTTAATCAAAGAAAGCCTCTAGAATAATGAAATCAGTAATTGTATATGCACATAAAAAATGCAGCAGCACAGAGTGTTATTCCTAATGACTGTTATCGTTGGCATTTTTTTTTTCAAATACACAGTCCTCTGGGCCCATTCAATCAGTTATACAATAATACTTCTCTTATTCCCTTAGATGAAGATTCTTTTACTTCATTTCCATTTATATTTTCAATTTCCCCACTAGACATTGTTATCTGGGTCACATTAGGGAATGATGTGCCTCACAAAATCAGAAAGGAATCTATTGAAAGGCACCCAAGGTTATGATGTATTGTAACCTCTCTCTTGTCATAACTTCGCACTCTTAAGGGAGATTTTATTTTAATCGGGTATAAGGAGGAGAACCTTAATCAGCAAAAATGAGGTGGGCACAGAGACAGCGTCCTGTTTGAAGTAAAAGAAATAATTAAAAATGCAGGGGATGTGATGGAGTGATAGCTTGGAAATAAATTGCAGTGAGACTCTGTGCTGTGCAGCGGAGCTTGGAGGTTAGGAAAGCAACGACAGCTTAGTCTACTGTATGGGCAAGAGAAGAAAGAAACTCTTTTTAAAAGGAAAGTGGAATTTGCCTTTAGTGCTCTGGCAGAGACAGCTGGGCTGTCCCATCTTGAAACAGAGCTAGACAGTGTTTTGCTAAAGAGATCACGGGTATTTCAAGTGATCTACGCAGCTACTGGTGCTGTCTGCTTGAAGCCATGAACTGACGTGACTGTGGTCTAAGGCAACAGAAAGGAATAGCTGGAAGGCAGCAAGGCAGCGTCTTGAGTGTGAGAGTATAGAGGGACATCCCAGCCCAGGGTGCTGAGCAATCATGCTATATAGGCCACCAGCATCGAATTGCCATAGCCAGTTAGTTGCAAAATAGTCAGTTTGAACATACAGTGAATTTCTGGGCTTATACCAGGACTTGCATCTCTACTCTCAGAAATCTCGTTTCAGTTCCTGTAAAGTCAAATAATTGGTGGTGTAGGTATTTCTGAGGAGAGCAGACTCTCAAAGACTGTCATGAGAGCAGATGTGGGACATGTTCACATCTTTCTCATGGACAGAGTCAGCAGGGTCTGGGTGCATCGTCTTTATCCCAGGGAAGTTGTTTGACCTTTGCCTTGCTTTTTCCCAGGGGACTAGAGAAAATTTCCATTTAGATAAGAGTTTGTCTTACGTGGCACAAATGTCCTGTGTTAGCACAATGCTTTATATATTTCAAACTGATCGTGGACAGTACTGTGGGGGTAAAAAACTGAATAATATCTATTTTTTTTAAACAGAAGGCCATCATTAGCCATGTCTCACCTGACATCCTTTATCTGTTCAGAGTTCAAGCAGTTTGCCGAAATGAAATGCGTAGTGACTTTAGCCAGACTATGCTCTTTCAAGGTAAAAAAACAAACATGCATACATATTTTTACATTAAGTGACTCTGTGTGTGTTTAACATTTCCTTTGCAGAGTGCAATATGGTGTGGAATGATTTCAGATGATGTTTGAATGCATGCAGATGATGCTCGCTTCATATTGTGACCAGTGACTTTATTAGAGTCCTATTTCCAATGATGAGGCTTTGCCTACACCTTTCTGCTGGCAGGGGTTCATCAGTTTTTAGGAGAACGCAGAGATTTTCTTGGTATTAGTTTTCTAAAACAAATTCATTGAAGACTCTTTATGCATCAGGGGCACAGCTATAGCAGAATGTGAGTCTGTGGTGTCTGCTTTATGTAAATGGAAAAAGAGATCAGCCCCATGTTGAGAACCAAACGTGGAGAGGTTTTACCATGCTCACAACATCACTGATTTCCAAAACAGTTTAAGTTCATAGGAGATTAAACCAAGATATGGTAGGATATTTCCCCCCCCTCTCCCCAAGGGCTTAAGTTTTGCTTCTACCTGGGAATTTATTCCTAATGTTTTTATTAAGTAGGGCAAAATTTGTCTCTGCTGAGAGCACTACATCCCACTCTAGTTTACAGATGCGTAAACCTTGGAATGGATAGCAGAAAACAAAAGAAGCAGAGAGTTAAAAATTCAAATCCTTAAGGTGAAGCAAGGACTTACATTAGTTAGGTCTGATGCTGTAAATATAATAGAGGCTTTTTTAAATTTGTTTTTGGAAAATGGGGGTTCAATTCTAAGCTTCTAGACTTTAGCATATGAAATATATCAAACTGTGGACACAATTTAGTTGTGTTCCAGTGCCCATGGCATGTGCCATGGTGTTAGCAGTATTGCAGGGAGAGCAGGGATCAGACAAGAAATGTCCCATCCAAGCACTATCTCCCATGTAGCTCACATTTTCTTAGTTACTTACCTCAGCATAGTGTTATGGAGTTGAAGTGCCAGGCAGAAGTCAGAAGCCTGTGTATTACTGATTGTGGCCTCTTTAAACAGATGGTAGAATGGAAAGATTCTTTGAAATTTGAGCACGATGCCTATTTAATTACAGTTAAAGGAGTAAATTCTTATTGACAATTTTGACAGATACTGTCTGGGAACTCTAGCCCAGTGTTCAAAACAGTGGAAATGATACACACATCTGCAGTGGAAGTAAATGTTACGTTTCCTTCCATGTCTACCCATAAAGAATTTATTTTCCAAATCTTTGGCTGTACACAAGATCTAACCTAAAAATAGCATCCACTTGAGCTTTCAAAACATTCTTCAGAGTCTGATTATAGTTGTACTTCAGATAAATAGTGATAAAGATAATATTATCATAAAGACAGAAAGAAGCTATTATCATCAGCTGCTCTGGCTTCCTGTGTAAGTCAGGACATTTCTTTCAACTTGGGTTTGAAGGAGAGCATGTGTTTTCTAGCAGTGTACTTAACATCAGCATTACCAGGCCTGAATAAAGGCAAACAAATCTCTCTTTAGTCACAAGTGCAAAGTTAGGTGAGTAATACCAAGGTTGCCTTAACTCCAGACTGAGACCAGCACACGTTTTAGTCTTCATTGCATGCAACAGGTCTTCTTTGATATTTTCCTGCCAAGTCTTTGGTTAGTTACCAGTTCATTCACAGGCCTCAATTTCTTCACCCTCTTGACAGGTTTAATAGTAGCAATTCAGCACTTGTTTAGCAAGAATTGTATACTGATACGGCTGTCAATTCCTGACTCCCTTCCCAACCCGCTGAAACGCTGTTATTCTTTGTTTCTCAGCTAACACTACTCGAATTTTCGAGGGGACCAGAATTGTGAAAACAGGAGTGGTAAGTTGTGGTCATAAATCACTGCCGTGAGCTGATGGGTATTGGTAATTTGGGGCAGCGTTCCCACCAGGTGGCAGCACGATGTTGTAAATCTGCAGCAGGCCTGTGCTTTCCTGGGAAGGTGGTTGTTCAAACCTGCCACAAAAGGTTTCATAACCTACCTAAAACATTGAAGGGATTTTGGCTTTCTTGCTTCACATTCCAAGAGCCTTAACCAATGGGGAATCAAGTGTTAAAAAATCTTCCAAACTATTTATTGAGCTCATTTAGAGGGGTTACGTAATCTTAATGCTGACTATGTAAATAAATTTAACTGCATTTATTAACTATATAGCCAAAAGTCTATGCGACAGGAATCAGGCTTCATGCACAGCATCTTCATTCATCCAATGCTTTAAGGTTATCTGCTACTGTGTGAATAAAGCCTTAACAAACTTTTTGTTTTAATTTTAATTCAGCCGAGACTCTAACAAGTCACTGAAAAAGGCTTTTGTATTCCTGAATCAGAAATCTTGGTACATTTATAGTAAAAATTGAATACGTTCTTTCAGTTTTGAAAAGCACCTTTCAGTTTTGAAAGCTTACTTAAACTACCCCTAACCTAAAATTCTTGTATTCAGTGCACTGAACTGTTCAATCAAATTTATGGACTGAATTCATGCTATTGAATTTGCTATAAGTACGTTGCTTCTGGTTTTATTCTGTTCCAGTTTGATATACTCCCTAGTAAGCAAGTAACGCATACAAAGCTTGAATTTGAATGATTAATGTTTGTTTAATGATGTATAGAGCTATTCTAGACTTATAAAATCTGCTGTCAAATTTTAATACTCAGTCCAGCTTTGAGACCATACATGCCAGCAACAAGCAAATCTCACAACGCCTTAGGGATTTATGCTGATAAGTATCCGAAAGTTTCGATGCTTATTTAAAGTTTTGGCTTGAAATCTTTAAAGCACAGGTTTTCTTTTGAGATCTCTGTTTCTCTGTGATTGCAGCTGGTCAAAAATAACATGAGAAAGCCTTTCTTGTTTTGCTGCAGTATTTCGACTACATGGCCTGATTGAAACTGGGAATTGCAGAGAGATGCAGATATACCGTTAAGGCAGAGATTTCAGTTCCAGAAATGCATAGACATTTTATGGTCTTGTTCAAGGTTTAGTAGGACCTATTTAACTCTTGTGTGCCCTTGTATGATGTGTGCATTCCCACCTAATGCTCTTCTTGCTGATGAATTCAGTAATGTGAGACATTTTTGAATAAGATGGAGAGGGAACATAGTAAAATGGTTTGAACAGAAATGTTGATCCTGGCTCTTGCACAGAATTACTCCTTGGCCATAGACAACTGACTGAATTTCAGTGTTTTTTCCACATGTAATTTAAGGAGGTGGATTGCTTGTTTAGTTCTTCAAATATACACCAGGGTTCTGATAGGTAAATTGAGGAAATAAAAATACCGTCCAAGGCCCTCACAATGCATGTGGGAAGAGCCAGAGTTCCCTGTCAGAGCTGACCCACCAGCCATGGATGCACACATTGGCAGCACAGCGCTTATTCTGGGACAGCCCTTATGTAATACTGTATTTTTTAAACTTATGTATTCTGGGGATTAAAGAGATGTGAGTAATGCAGCTAAATTCATTAAACTTCTTTAAAGCTTTTCCCAAACCGAGAGGAAACTTTACACACAAGTCACCAGTGACGTGGGTGGAGAAGGTCCCACTGTAAAATAAAGATAATGATGAAGAGGCTTCTGATGATAGTGATCGTTCAGAAATGGCAAACACAAGCTTCCTCTCAGCGTTGTTTGCCATAGCATGGCTCTGTTGCTTGTGCTGTTCCTGGCTTGGCCTTGCATTTAGGTGGTTTAGGTCTTTGTTTTTTTTAATAGCAGAATTGCATTTGTGTAGAAAGGGAGGGAAAGCAAAAGAAAATTGATCCCAAGTAGTATACAGGGGACCCTGCTGATGCTCTCTGCTGTGTTTTCTTCCTCTCTGCTGCCGTTGACCTCCTCAAGCCCACGGCCTCTCCTGCCTCCTCAGCTGACATGGCTCCCATCAGTTCTGGCTCCTCCACGTGGACCTCCTCGGGGCTCCCCTTCTCCTTCGTTTCCATGGCCACGGGGATGGGGCCTTCCTCCAGCGGCAGCCAGGCCACCGTGGCCTCGGTGGTGACCAGCACCTTGCTGGCGGGGCTGGGTTTCAGCGGTGGTGGCATCTCCTCCTTCCCCAGCAGCGTGTGGCCCACCCGCCTCCCCGCGGCAGCCGCCCCCAGCAAGCAGGCTGGCCGGCCCGTGGTAGCGACCACCGAGGCTGCTGCCGCCGCCTCCCCAGGGCCAGAGCGGGACTCGGCGCTGACGAAGGACAGCGAGGGAGCCGAGGAGGGGGAAAAGGACGAAAAGAGTGAAAGTGAGGACGGAGAGAGGGAGCATGAGGAAGAAGATGAAAAGGATGCCGAGAAGAAGGAGAAAAGCAGGGCGACGGCAGCCACGGAGGCGCGTAATACCACAGAGCCCAGTGTGGCCACGGCTTCCCCCAACCGGACTGCTGAGGAGGAAGGAAATAAAACCATATCGGGTGAAGAGCCAAACCAAAATGTTGCCCCCAAGGCTGGACACCCTGAGGAGAGTTTTACCGAAGCAGATGCTCAGCCCCAGCCTCTCCCTTCCACCCAAGTGCCGCCAACATTCACCAACGAACTTTACCTGGGGAAGATCCCAAGAAGACCAGAGACAACAAGAAAACCTCTTCCGAAGGATGACAGGTTTCCAGAGGAATACCCCTCAGACAACAAATTCATCACCATTAACCCAGGTGAGTGACCTTGTTTTTACCAGCATAAGACCGTTGGAAAATTGCACAAACCAAATTCCTTACTGATGTCCGTTTGGTAGATTTTTGCGGTGCCTGGATTCAACGATAGACAGGCCATCACAGGACCAAACCAAGAAATTATTACTGGGGGAAAGCGACAGGAAAGAATGGTATTTTTATTTTATTAGGACTGTTTCGTGCCTCTTGTGCTTCTTACTAGAAAAGGAAATTCGGAAAAAGTTTTGGAAAAGGCTACAAGAAGCATTATTTTTGATTGTTTGTTTATTTTTAAAAGGGGGGGGAAATGCAGTGAACTATGGTTGTGAAATTAATTGGAAGATTGGTTGCTGTGCAGAGCTGGTGTTTCATGGGAAGCTCTGTATGCTATAAGCTAATTTTGTTTATCTGCAGGATTCTCCCTGATTGGTTTTGAGACATTCTCCAAAATACAGGATAGATGTTGGTTTATTTGTCACCACAAAATCTACGTGCTCTGATCTTTTAAGACCAGGCACCTTTTGCACCATGCTTACCTCCTTTTTTTTCCCTGTGAAAAAAATTTAGCCAGGCAGAGCTCACAGATTTGCTATATTTGTCTTGATGAGAATTAATGATGCTCCTGTTCACATCAGCTCTGGATATATGTACCTATTCCACAGTATGCACACAGCAAGTACAGCCTTTGGAGGCATGCCCTGGTGATCTTGTGCACCAAGTCTTGTGTGGTCAGAATTTGCTGCACAAGCCTATGCAAAGAGATGCCCCTGGTGCTCCCAACTCACTGTGCACCAGGTCTATATACATACTCCTGCTTGGGAAGCTCTACACACTGATGAGGAAAAATTTGCAAGGAGAAATGGACTACTTTCATACAGATCTATTTGCAGAGTAAGGACTGGGATTTAGATATGGCAATGAGTTTGTCTGAGTGATTGTGTATATTATGACAGCATTTATAAGATAGTGCATGTTTTTATTGTTTGTTTTTTTACTGTTTATTTTGCTAATCTATAGACGGTTTTCTAATTTTGTTTTTTCATCAAAGCAGCTCTAGAGTTAGAATACTGTGAAAAAAACCTTAAATATTTATTTTTCCCTACATTTACAAACACAAAAATGCAGACATTGTGCATTCAGTTATAGCTCATAACCAATTTAAAAAAACAAAGTTAAATCCAGTCTTGAATAATATTTGTTACAGAAATGCTGACCTGACTGTAATACTGTGAATCATAACTGTTCTGTAAGAGAACAGATTAATGAAGAATCCAAGAAACTTGCACTGGGTTTTGCAGATATATATATATATATATATATTAAATACACTGCTGTTTTTCTTATTCCTCACCTGGCTATCTTCTTCAAAGTCCAGTGCTCCCTCTAAGTGTACTGTGAGATGCCTATCAGGCAGTTTTCAACACGCCACTTGCCCTAAAAACCTTTTAGCAGGAAGGCGGGAACGTGTCCTCTCCGTGCTTTGCAATGCTGAGAGTAGGCATTCAGCACCATTTAGGTTTGAACCCCAACTGTTTGATCTGCCTGGGTGAACCTGCCTCTGGAGCGGCTGTCTTTAGTTGGTCTTGCTTTCTGCTTCCTGGTTTCTCATGCACCAGATTCTTGAATGGCCCAAATATGACATCCCTTATATAAGCCCTAGCAAAAGCCCTCATGGCTTATTCTCAGCCTAATGTAAATCGAAGGAAAGATGGGTAGCTGGTCATGCTTCTTAGCTCCTGACAAAGGGATTGTTATTAGATTGGTTTTTATACCATGAAGAAGATAAAGATCAATGAAAAGTTGGGGAAATATTGTTCATATTGCTAAGAAGTACTTGCTGGTTGTATCCTCTTAGTCTGAAGTGAATTCTGTCTCTTTTTAGCATGCAGAGAGCTATTGCTGAAAGTGGTTCAATACAGCTTTGCCTCCTACCAGACAGGCTCTTTTAAGAGCTCTGCTCACTTGCAGGCTTGGAGGCTGGAAGTGACCCTACCTGAAGACTGCACACAAAGATGGATTGGTCTTGAAAGGACTCTGCAAATTAGGTTTTTCCATGCTTATATGGGGGGAGAATAACTTCTGAAGATCCTTGTATCTTACACATCTGGCTTCCATGTGTAGAAAATTAAATCTGAAATAACCACCATTAGCTGGGGGAAAAGATAGGAGAAAAAGTCATCTGTTTCACCCAAGCTGACCTTGGTTGAATCTTTGTTAAACTACTGGTTACATACCTGCCAAGAAGAGAAGGAGCTATACCATTCCCAGATTGTCCCCTTGTTCCCAGATGAGCCTCTCCCAGATCCTTCAGGGAACTGAGGAGACTACTTGGTGGCTCTTCAGAGAAGAAGTCTGCATTTGTGCTACTTTCCCTGAGGTGGAGGTTCATTCCCTGTCCTTGACTTCAAGGGGGAGAAGCTAGGCTGCTCACAAGCGTGGCAACTCCTTGCCTAGACATTGCGTAAAGCTAACACTTCTCAGCTCTGAGAAGATTTGGAGATGCTTCTTACTGGTTTGGGGACAGAGGTTCTGAGTCTCAATCCCTCTGTACCAGTTGTGAGGATCTTGTCCTTCAAAGTCTCTTCAGGTGAGTTTTTCCTCCTTTTCTTTACATTTTTTGTCTCCAGGCTACTACAATGAATAGCTGAGGTCTGCTTTACTAGGAATTTGCCCAAATATTTCACTAGATGTGTCTGAGTAAGGCCTGGCTGGCCTTCTGGGGTTGTTATCCCTGTGAGAAGACTAAGGAGCATAGACGGAGGAACTTTCCCCCAGGCTGGATCTGGGTTACCAAAGAGACCAGCCAGCAAAGCTCACACCTGGGAAATGGGCCCATAAGCCAAACACAACCATGAAGCCTGTGACTGGTTTCTTCGGATTGATTTTTTTCCATAGTAACATGGAAATCTAATTCATACAAACAGACCAGACCTAGCTCACACAAGCAGTTGAGTTCAGTGAAACTCCAGGCATAAAAGGGACCTCTTCCTCTGATAAAAGGACTTAAAGATTTTCCACAACCAGGTGAACCTGAGATCAGGACAACAACTAGCAAAGTCAAGAGGATATTGCCAGAATTCTCTGAAATAATTCCTGAGCATCAGGACAGTTAAATGAAGGTGCAGCTTGCTTCTGAAATTGAGCTGAGACAAAGCCACTGGAGCTTACTGTGTCCCGTAGAGGGCAGAAACTTTTTTGGATGCATCTTTTCGCCAGGAAATCAGTTCTTAAAAAGCTGTCAGGGTTTCCAAAATGTTTTTGTGAGTAGAAAGTTTAATCATTTTAAAGAGTAGAAAATTGTTTCATAACAATGTACACTTGTAAAATTAATTATATAGCATCAAATTAGCAGTTGTAAGGAGATAACTGAATGGGGAAGTACTCACGAGTGTGGATGATTAGAGGAGAGCAGGGAACACATGAGAAATTACGGGGAAAGTGCGAGGCCAATTAGTACAGCAAGGCTCATTTTCTTTTAGTGCTTATTTCACACACACATACACACACCTCTCCTGAGGCCATGTCATTATTTTCCAAATGGCATTGGCCTCTTCTTGTCTGGTGGTATTGGCCAACGCTAATGATTTTCTTCTGTCACTGAGCGCTTGCTTGCATTCTCCTCTTTCATTTTCCTGATCATCCCTTTCTCTGTTTTGTTGCCCACATTAGACTAATTGTACCTTTGATCTGCAACTGTTACACACGCAGCTGCGCAGCATTGTCCATGACTCTGAAACCTGAAAATTAGAAAAACAGCAATTAGAATGATGCTCTCCCCTCCTCCCTTCCCTCCAAAAAAAAAAAAAAAAAAAAAAAAAAAGGAAATAAAAAAGGAAATAGGATGATTCAGTTTAATCAGGCTAGACAGACACAACCCAACAGAATTCTGGTTTGTTGTGCCAGACAGTTAAACAGATCCTTTGTACTTGGTAGGATATAAAGAAAGAGCTGTTGTGAGCAATGAACGTACGTCTGGCTGGGGCTTCTCCCTGAGTCATGAGCCGGGACCAAGAACAGAGATCTGTGTTAGGACCTTGATCAAAACTTCATCCGGGTCCTCCCATCCTCAGTGCCCACCCACTTATTTTGAGTTCCTCTGATGGAGAGGGCTGTGTAGAGAGATTACAATGTGCAGGCTAAATTTCATGCCAGGCATATACTTTTAACAGAGTGAATTTTAGTTTTTAGAAGAGTCCTTGCCAGGTCTGAGGTTACAAAAGCCTTTTGGGGGTAACCTCATTAAGATAATTAAACATCTGTGTAATTCTTTCTTTCTCCATACACAGCAAGGATTATTAAGCTGTATTTTCATGTGGCACATGAGCCATTTTGTATGGCAGTTTATGGAAGCAAGCGGTAAAATGGCTTGTGTATAAAAGAATTGGATTACTGAAAAAAAAAAAATTGATGCGTGCAAACAGTATGAATCTCAGTTATCCGACATCAGGTTTAAACATGATTGGCATCCGTTTACAAAGCAGTGAAAAGCCATGCTTAGCTGTGTGCAGCTTCTAAGTATGAATGCTGCATAAATGCCTTTAAAGAAATAGGAAGAAAATAGCTATCCAATGATATGAGCTTGTGTGGAAGTGATCGTTTTTAAAAGAACATACATTTTTGCTTTTTTGTAATTGAATGACATGGCCAATATTATTTTCCAGAATTAACCGATAGTTTTATATAAGTCTGTAATTTTATTTACTCAAAGGAGGGGTGGGCAGGTGACTTTCTTTTAAGTGACCAGAGGGCAGAGACAATTCTGCAGTGGTTTTCTTTGGGCGTGCAGAACGTGTATTGTCGTGGTTATCAGTATCTGCAACAGTACAACAAACAGAACTTTGTACTGGCTGCTTGTGCAATATCAAGGGCTGATAAAGGGAAGTTTCAAAAGAAAAAGGCAGATCCATTATATATTAAGGCTGTGGTTGCTTATTATAGCAAGCAGTGTAACTTAAGGGAAATAAACACTTTTCTATTCTCAGTAACCAATTAGCAAGAATATCTAGAAAAACTGTACATTTCACAGACTGGAGAATGCCTTGACCTTTGGGCAGGAGTTTCACTGCCAAAGCACCCCTCGCTGCCCAGTGCTCTCTGATACTCTCCATGCCAGGGCCTCATCCATCCAGGCCCTGGATGGCACTGCTGAATGGGCGGTTCACAGGAAAGCAAGCATTGCGGATTTTATAGATGTAGAAGTTGGTTTAGCAATGCTGGGCTGGTGTCATGTGGGACCTCCTGAAACAGATATGCTGTAATAATTTTTATTCCTTCCTACCGGGATGTATTCCAAGCCAGTAAAAGGCAAACTGAATTAATTCAACGAAGGCATATGCCACTGGAAACTGTTTACATTTCTTAGAAAAAATGGAGTTTCCTGGTCCATTTTTAAGCTTTTTTTTTTTCCCCTGAAGTAGTTACATGGGCACAGTTACAAGGTTATGCTGTTGGTGCTACCATGCCTCAACATTCTTACTTTAGTAAAGAAAGAGTAAAATGCAGAGCATTTTTTATTGTATGGTATTTAGTTGTGAGAAAAATAGGAAAATATAAGGGCCCAGATCTGTCCTTTGTGTGTGTTTTCTTCAATTTTTTTCCACGTTACCCAGTGTGCTTTTTTTAGGCTCTTTTGCAATGACACTCAAGAGACACCTGCCAGCACTCCAGCTGTACTGCTGTGCTTCTGGCCTCAGCTGTCATTCTTAGAGCAACTTTTATTGGTGTTGGTTTGTTTAACCTCTCTCAACACTTTACTTCAGCAGTGGAAAACACCTAAGACTTTCTCTTCAAATACAGTACAGGAATGGTTTATGTTTTTCTTCAGCACATCACTGCTTGGACATTCCCAACTGGAAGCTGGGGCCAGCCGTCAGCATGCAGGAATGGCATTTGCAATTCTGGCACTCAGCATACTGAGCGCTTACTGATCCTCACATCTGTGGTATACAGAGTTGGCAGGGTCAGATAAGTGTGTTCTCCACAGTAGACTGAGTAAGAGGAGCGTCATGAGCATTGCAGAATTTAATAGCGTGCATTGGGACTCCAGCCCATGCTGTGCTTACAATGGAATTTAATTTTCTTTCCATGCAAACAAAAACATACGTTTTTGTGTTGAAATATGTGGAGGTAAAACTGAATAGAATATTGTCCTTGGTGTGAAATGAAGTAATACCCATATAGATGTAAAGTGGTAGGACCATTTGGCTCCTTACTAAGATTTATTACATTGCATGCTTTTTACTTTGTCTTTTTTTTTGCCATTCTGATTAGCAACACCTCCCAGACTTAATTTTTCCACGATAATAAATGATTTGAAATGCACTGATAAAAACCAATGCCTCAAGGCTTATGATTTCTGCAGGTTTTGTAAATACAGAGAATAAGCCTTTGCTCTCATTGTCGGGTTGTTCTTTTCCTTACTCTTTGCTGGTCAGGGAAATCAAAAACCTGTCTTGAAAATGGTATCTAGCATATTATTAGTATGCTGTGAAGACTAACACTCACCACGTGCTCTAAGTACATCGTGTGCCTGTTCTGCAGAGTGGTTCTGTTGGTAACCTCAGTAGCCGTTCTTACTGAAGTTGGAGACCAGTGGCTCCTCATCTCTCTTTTGATCAGTTCTACACTCCGTGCACGTTCACTTCCACCAAACATCCCTCTGATTAGCACCTCATTTAGGTCCCTTGCTAAAGGGCATTACCTCCATCAGCCTAGTTCTTAAAACTAGAAAGATTTCTTGCTGGGCTTGCAGCAGCCTGCAGCCTTGCTCTGTTTTCAGCAGTCAGGCAAAAGCATTTACAATTAACCTTTACTTCCATGTTAGTTGAATTTTACTCCTGCCTATGGAGGAATATAATCTAAATGCTATTAAAATAGAGTATGACTTCATATTATGTGACATCTGGTGACTTCCAATTATCTGTGTTTTGCCTGCCTACGGTGAAAAGGCAATTATGTTCTTCTGGTAGGATTTGCAGCAGTTTCAGAAGATATGATAATACAATAGCGAGTGAGGGCAAGGAAGCACATTGGTAAGGAAGGACCTGATGGTCTAATATGTAGAATTCAAGTACGTTTCAGTCCTCATTCAAATCAGAAGCTGTTTACACTAATCCTTTCCCTTTAAGTCCTGTTGACAGGTATTAATCAATTACTGTCTGTTTTTTAGGAAACATGAATGAAATACAGAATCTGCTTCTGTATTTCTGATTTATAATTTTTTATAATTATTTCTTAATTTATCATTCAATTCTGACTATCATGTTATTGGAATCATAGACTATTCCAAGTTGGAAGGGACTCACAGGGATCTTTGAGTCCAAACAGGATTACCTGAAAATCTTATCTAAAATCCCTGGTCAAGTCTACTCGAATTTACACAGTTTTGTTGTTTTTTGACATACAGTGTAGGTGTAGGGTCTATTCTTATTAGCTCCAGTACCTGAAGAACTCCTAGATATTTATCTTACATATGATACAGTAATTTTGGCATGGTGTTAGAGTCATGCAAAAAGTGAAAATGGAGTTTCTCGGCCAGCTCTCATATATTGACCAACTTAAATTTTGTTCAAAAGCTGCCACATAACAATTTCTTCTGTCAGTTACAACACATACTATCCATTCATTCATCCATCCATCTTGACAATCCATATGCTAAAAAGTGCTTTCGTATGCAGTAACTCACCAGATTGTGACAATTCAGCAAATGATGTGACATGACACCCAGCATGTTGAGGATTTTTTATTTGAAGATAGTTACCAAGAAATTTATTTCTGAAGCAAAGTATTATGCTGAGCTTTGCAAACAGAGCTGCCCTGCAGTGTTGAGAAACAGGGTGCATTTACCTGCAAACACTAATGATGGAGCAAAACATTTACTTTGTTGCTGTGGTGGAATGACTCGGCAGGGTCCTCCACATCTGATAATAGGTGCTTGAGTGATAGAGTCCTAAAATTGTGCATGAGACTGTAATTACAGGCAGCAGTAAAATCCAAGCCATATGAGGCAATAAACACCATACTTTTGTGCTCTAATGTTTCAGACTAAAGACAAGTGGAATCCCACCCTGCAATTAGAAGATCTTTGTTCTGGGTGTTTGCTCGTATCATGTAAAATGCACAAGCTATTTGTTTTGCTTATACATGTTTCCATACAGTAACTCTGTTTACACTTAATGATTGTCTTTATTATGTGTTTAATACACAGCTGACAAGAACAGCTCCAGCATGGCCACGAGACCTTCTCCTGGTAAAATGGAATGGATCATCCCACTTATTGTGGTCTCAGCACTGACCTTCGTGTGCCTCATTCTTCTCATTGCTGTGCTTGTCTACTGGAGGTGAGCCTGTTTTCTTTAGATGGGGAAACTGATCATGATTTAAAACACATTTTGGATGGTATTTTTTAATGTGGTCCCATGTTTTTTATTTTATTGGATGTTGTGGTGATAGTTGCATTAGATATCTCTCCAGATGCTAAAACAGCTCTGTTGGTTAACTATTCAGCCATCTCAAATATTAAATTTTTGTGTCATGAAGTTACTAGTAGCAGTGGTAGAACCAGCTGTAATGTCAACAAATATTTTCACAATTAGTTCATTTTAGATAGCTATTAAAAGCCTAGTGAGACTGTGCTAGCTTCCATGTGTGACTTTGCCACTGACTTTGTGTGATCTTAAGGCGTTCATTCTTTTCCTTTGACTTCACTTCTTCAAAAGCGAGATAAAGTTGTTGCACATTACATAGCAATGCTCTGTGTAGGAGCTCCTTAGCACTGGTGAAGCATTCACAAGTACAGACTGCAAGATCTTGCAAGTAAAGATTGCTTCTTAAAAAGAGATAACATCCTTTACACCAACCAGTCTCAGTGGTGGAAATTAGGTTTAGCATCAACAAATACAACTCTAGGTGATTTAGAGTAAAACAAAACCTGTGGTGCCTTCTTATGCCAGAACCAGAACTCTAAGATACTTCATTTTTCTTGTAGTGAAAATTAGCCAGGCATTAGCCTTATACAAGGCATTTTGGAATTATTTCAAAATCTGCTTAGATGGGACACAGAAAAGTAGCCTTGGTGAGAAATAGCAGTCTATTGATCATTATATCTGCAGAATCAATTAAAAAAATACCGATCTGTTTTTCAATGCACCCATTTTACTGACAGTTAATTGGCCAAATTGTTGAGACTGGAAACATTCTAAAGTATATTAACAAGTAGATGACAATATTCTTGTGAAATTAATTTCTATTAACAGTTGCAAGTAAATAACGTGATCACAGTAAAACAGTAAATAAAATAGCAGTGATATGTGCACAAATGCTAAAGTTGCAAAGGTTCTGAACATCCCAATTTAGTATCTCATCCTTCAGTGTACTGCTTTTCAAAAATCTCTCTCATTTTTTTTCATTTGAAGAACTAAGCTTGGTCATATTCACACCAGACAAGCCCTTGAAGTATATGGTGTATGTATCCTGAAGCACTATAATAAAGGGCTTGTAGAATTTATCTTGCATTGATAGAAAATGCTCTTCTAAGGAAGAAGGGTTTAGAAATAAAATGCTAACAGCAGTTACCAAGAAGAGTGTTGATACCTCTCATTGTTGATCCTGCTAGGCGGGAGGGTTCGATTAGATGATGTTCAGAGGTCCCTTCCACCCTTAACCATTCTGTGTTTCTGCGGTGCATGGAGAGAAATACTTGAAAATTTAGTATCAGTACTCTCCTTGAGAGAATATTAAAGTTGGAAAGCACTGGCTTAGTGACCAATTGTTAGAGACTAATTTTTGGTAAATACTGTTTTTTTTATAGATAATAATATCAGTTAAGTCTCAAATTAATATATGTTACTTAAATGCCTTTTGTCTTTCAAATTCCAAACCATCTACCTCATGACGTTTTTATTTGCTTAGCAATAATAAACAGGCACATAAATCAAGGAAGTGAACAAAAGCTTTAACTGAAACCAAATTATTTTTCCAGTAATGTAGTTTGTTGTTTTGCATAACAAAACATTTTTGTTGCAGCAATTGTTTTTTATCTGCTCTCCAGAATTTTCACGAGTAATTAACATTCATCAATAGCTTTGGTAGAATTATGAACACGTAATACGTTAATACACTTGACAGTAGTGGATCAATTTATTGTGTATAATTGATGCTAAAAAAAAAATGTAGAAATTTAAAATTAATATAGGCATGGAAGGGTATGTCACATCATGGTCAAAAGTTTTGGATAAACATGAAGCAACAAATTGGAGAACAATAAGCAAACTTGAAGGCACATGTTCTCAATTCAAAATAAGCTCCTGTTCCTAGCTTCATAGTTCTGAGGATTTTTTTTAACAAATAGAGAACAAGTACAAAAGAAGTAAATGCGTGTTTTAGAATAAATCAACGAGGAACTAGAACACAAATTATCCTCAGTAACATTTCACGTTGTGCAGGCCATGTCATTGAAGTGGTAACACAACATTTTGTGTGCCCTTTTCAGTTTGATTACCATTCTTTAGGAAAAATAAAATGTTTATCTTTGTAAGTGCTTCAAAGAAAGGAAAAAACAGAACCTCAAACACCTCAGAGTCTAATTTACAAGTTTGAAAGGAACAGTGATCTGGATTTTCAGGACGAAATACTTAGCTTAAAATGTAATAGGCAACATATGGAATAATTTGCTAATTAACACCATCAAAGCAAATGGCATGAAAATGAGTTTGAGACAGATTTTTCAGTAAGGGAAACATGGTATTGAAGTGCACAGCAGAGAAACACTTACTATGAAAGGATAACCCTCGAGGGGACAGGCATGCTGGACCAAGGGGTCTTCTCTTGCACAGCAATTCTTTGTTTTGGTGTGAGAAAAAGCATTACAAAATACAACCCAGAGAACTAGAAAATGCAGAAGAGACATGGTTGCCTTTTGGCGATACATTTTAAGGGAAAAACAAATGATATTTTCCCTTTTTCATTTTTGAGTATTAGTGGGAATAAGAAGATTGGAGAACAGAGGTGACATAAGTAGAACAATGAAGCAGAGCAAAGCCTTCTGCTTCTTTGCATTGCATCAGTGCCCTGTTATCCAGGGACCAAAATAAGGAGTTAAGGGGTTGCTTAGGAAGGCTTGGCAAAACGTTTATCTCTGTTCTGCGCCTTTGTATCTCATTCTGTGATACAGAACTGAAGTAAGTTTTGTGATGATGTCTGGTTGGAAAGAAGCTTTGTTTTTTGTTCCCTTTATGTGAAAAGGTGAGTGAAAGGGAGCAGCCACTGTTTGATGAAGCTTTCCCTATATCTGTGGAACTTCCACGCTGTGTTCATTAGAGACTTCTTGTAATTTAATATATTTGGGAATGATTTGTCCCATTTCTGAACAAGACTCCCTTATTTGCAGAGGTAATTTGCTGTTCTCAGTTCCTTTTCCATGTGGATCCTGGACAAATGGTGAACGAATATGATTGATGTTGAAGAGAAAGGATCACTTCCTTCTTTTTAGCACAATGGCCATCTCGGTAATGAAAAGGGATGGGAACTTAGAGGCAAGCAGCCGCTCTGAATTACCTTTCTACTAAAGTTTCCTGAATTCAGTACTTTTAATGGCACCGCTGTGCAAAGAGGGCTATGTGATTTTAAGTTGGTAGAATGGAAAATAAACTAGGTCAGCATAATGAAGCTGCAGAGATTGCCCTGCCTCTTACCCCAGGACAATGAAGAGAGCGGCACCACGGGATGACCAGGAGCCAGGGAGGTTCACTGGGGCTGGATGGGAGTTGGGCTTCGCAGCAGGCGGGCTGTGGTTCAACAGTTTGCTTCTGTGCATCTTTGATTCCTCTTACAGAAAAGCTGGCCTGGCTGGTCCTTGAGCTGTCATGGGCATGACGAAGGAAGCTGCTGCTCCCAGTTCTAGCACCTGAAACTGATTTCTTGTAGTGCAAAGAATTAAGAGTCTTAGCAGATAGAAAATATGAGGAGGCCAGATCCGTGTAGTACTCAACATACAGCATTCATTTCTGCAGTGGCACAATGGTATTTCTTTTTTCTGCTTTCATTCCATTTGTACTAGTTCCTGAAATTGGGTTCTGTTTAGACAACCACTGCGTGTTTCAGAGAACTGTTCACTCCGATTTTATGATCTTTGTTGGAGCACTACCAGCTCATCTAGAGCCCGTTCAAGCGTGTGCATCGTAAGCTGCAGTTTCCCAAACACATTATTTTTGTGTTTCTGGGCATTTGTTTTGCATCTGTGATTTTATGCCCAGACTCAGTATCATGAGATCCTTCTGCAGTTCTTCAAGGTCAGTTTAAATTTTGACTTGGATTTTCTGCCATCTTTGCCACTGTTACTCTTAAAACCTTTTCTACAAGCTTTGAGAATTGCAGCGTGTGTTGGCAGTGACCTCCAAACTATTTAGGGATTGTGTGTGACTTCAGTTTTTTTTGCAACAAGGCAAGTTCCTACAGCATGCTGAGCCATACTATGCCTGGAAACATTCACTGTATTCCTGTCACGACTTGAAGAAGTCCTGAGTATTGACACTGTAAGGGATACCCGGGGTCAGTGGCACTTTCTTTCTCACAGAGGTGCAGGAATGTGAATAGGGTTGGGAAATCAGCTAAAATACTAAGATGCACGTTACGTTCTGTCACTTTAGAAAAAAGAAAGGAGTTTCAGGAGTGACTGGTGACCTTCCCCTGATTGTTTTCCATTCTGATTTTTAATATAAATACTACAATACCATAGACCATGGTTTCAAAGGGGGAAATAAGCAGAGAATATTAAGAAGCAATTAAGATTTTAGAGTTTAGCCAACAGCAACTTTTAAATGGGAACTAAATTATAGCCATTTCTCATTTTCAGCTAAGAGGAAGAAATTAATTCACAACTATAGCTGGAGAGTTTTCTGTTTCTTTCTTTTCTGCAGATACCATAATTCACCTCTGAATTATTGCCACTATCAACATTGTGATCCCAAAGACAAAGCAGGAATGTTGTATTGCATTTCTTATTAAATCAAGCTGTTTATACAGTGCTAATATGTTTACATTCAGGAGGGATTTTTGGAACAACACAGCTGCTGCCTTTCAAAGAGCAAGCAAGCTTACATTGCTTGTTTATAGTCATGTGTGTATATGAGACAGCTTGGGAAAAAGAGGCCTTTAAATTTCCTTAGGCAAAACTGTACAGAATTTAAAAGAAGAGTTTTCTTAGGTTCTGGGAAGCATCCTACTGAATTGAACAGAGGCCCTGGAACAGGTCCTGTGACAGAGCCTCACGCTTCTTCAGCAGTGCCTTTCTGTGCAGAAGAAATGACATTGAGCACCAGGAGATGAGGGTTCTTTTTCTGACTGTCATTGATTTTCGGTGTGACCTGGGGCCAAGTCACTTACTGTTTGGCTGCATTGCTGTTGAACTCGGTGGCAAAGACCTCACTGGGAGCAAGCTCAGGTGTTCAATATTTCAGCACCTGAACTCAGTCACTGGTGAAATAGCACCACGGAAGGTCGGTTAGCTGTATTTGTAAATCAGTTTGCAATTTAGAACTATAAGCTGCAGCGTAGGACCAAGGACAGTTGTAGTTATCATGTCTAATAACCATGCCTTGGTAAAACGCCATTTGGTGCTAAATTCAGGGTAACTTGTGCTGCCGCATAGCTAAGAGTGTTAAAACTTCATTGGGAAAAAAATGTGAACTTCTGCCTGTAGGAGGTTGTAAAAAGTGCTGAAATTGTTATTTGAACCTATCTTTAGATTTTATTTTATGAGTACACAGTGTGTTGTTCATCTACTGTACTGATTGAAAAAGGAACATTGCAAATTTACAGACCTTTGTAAAATTGCTTGCTTACAATGATAAAAGCTGCTTTCAGCTTACTCTGAAATACTTGTGATTCTGCTCGCTTTCTCACTCTTGGAGGATGCTAGGTAACACTTTCTGAGAGTCTCTGTGCTGATTTTAAGAATGACTTGGGTGCAGTTGCTAGTGTATTTATTTCAGCAGCAGTGAATCAAGCACCCTCCTCTGTTCCTGCCCTTGCACTGCCCTCTGTGATACCAAAGCAAATGTTTGTACAACCACGTGATGAGCTGGATTGAGAAATAATCCATGTGTTGTTTTTTTTTTGTTTTGTTTTTACTGTTTTTGTTTTTAAAAAGAGGGGGTCTTTCATGCCCTGATTTAGACCAGATTAACTCCCAGTCTGCTTCATGCAGTAACCAGAGAGTTGCATGACCAAGGGACCAGCAAGAGGCAGGGAGGAGCAGGAAGGATGGGGATGCTCGCACTGACACTGCCCCAGTGGTGCCAAAGGACCATGTCCTTTTGGCTTGAGGACAGCTTTGCCTCGGGGTGCAACCCGTGTTGTCACAGGCAGCGGGGAGAGTTAACCAAGGGGAGAGATTTCCTGAGCTGGGAGACGGGCAGCACTACAGGCAGATGAGGAGAAACACGGAGGTGAGCTGTGTGCCTGAAACCTCTCCCTGTAACCATCCCAGTTCGGAGGTTCAGTAACCAGCCTTGCCCTGCTCACGCCGAGCAGGACGTGCCTGCGTTTTGCTCTGGAGTTGGCTGCATGTAGCTTTGTGTGATGGAAAGCAGCGTCAGAGGGATCACTGCCCAGCAAGCAGTGTGCAGCCCAGCCTGGATTCAGAGCCCTCTGATCTCCCTGCCTCAACCTAGGCAATGCAGGGAAAGCACTCCAGCCTCTATGGCAGAAGACCCAGGCTGTATTTGATTTTGCCAGTGCTGGAGGTGAAGGTACTGAAACAGCGAGCCCTTTTGTGTGCTGTATCTCAAAGCACTGCTCGTTTTCATTAAAGGGGAGCAGGCCTGTGATCATCTCCCTCTTATCCCACGCGGGGAACCGAGTTCAGCCTTTGTGCCGGCGGCAGGCAGCTTGCTTTCCAGCCTGAAGCTCGGGGCAGCCGCTCATTGCTTGTTCTAGCTGTTGGCACCATTCTTTGAGCGCTTGTCGGGGAAAATCGATAGGAAAAATTCTCCGACTGCATCGCCGCTCTCATCTGGTGATGTGCAGCGAGGGGGGAGAGCCCATGAGGAGAAACGCAAATGCCAAAGCGTAGTGCGGTGCTGCTCTTCCTCCCTTCGTGGGCCTTGGGGGGGGGTTTATCCTCTCTTCTCACTGGGAGCTGGGACGGATCCGGCCTGGCTGCCCTGTCAGGGTGCTGGGGTGCTGGGGCCTACTCTGCGCAGGCAGGGCCGATGTGGCGAGCAGAGGGGAGGCCTCGACACCACATCCCGCACCACCCAGCCTTCCCAGCCTCTTCCTCAGTACCCGTTTCCCAAACGGCTACTTGAGGCCTTTCAGAAATCACAGGAGTTGTCAGTTGTTATAGTAACGGACCCCCTGCTGCTGAATTGGCCCTGAGATGCCCATTTGGGCTTTTGAACAGACTAACTCATGCTCATTAGACAAAAAAGAGAGAGAGACAGATTTGCAGATGGAAAGTTGCTTTTTAAGCATGCTGGATGATCTGTTAAGAGCTAGATTGTGGAAGGGGGCATGTTATCTAATTATATGCCTGTTACTTTTACTCTTCTTTAATTAACACTAGTTTCACTTTTTCTAGCAAAGCAAAACACTGCAAGATTTTGGATTCCTCCCTGGTGAGGTCGGTAGCGAGCTGCTGCTTTGCAAACAAACAATTGTTGTCTTAAGAAAGGAGAAAGAAAAGAAGTCAGAGGGAAGTTAAAAGAAGTGAAATGCATGTCCGTGGTGATTTCTAGAACTTTAATGATATCTACAAGACTCAGAAAAGAGCATTTCTAATCCTCATTGTACAACATCAGGAGCAACATCAAAGATTAATGAGCACATTTTGACCCAGGGATGTCCCATTTCAAGGAAACAGCACAGTCTAGATCTTGCTTCAGGTTTAAATCTGAACAGCACCACTGATATTAATAGAGTGACTCTGAATAACTGCTATCAGTTAAATCAGACCTTGCCCTCATAAATTTGAGTCCACATAACTGTAGAACCTGCATCACCTTAAACGGGTTCTCAGGAGCACAAAAAGTGCAATAACGAGTTACTTCTTGCCAGGTGTCTGAAGCCAGCTTCTTCCTATGTCACGCATGGCCAGCCTTCATCTGAATTTCATGAAGCAGTGTTCTTCTCTCAGCTGCCTTGTAAATGAAAAGCAAACCAGATCTACAGCAGGCTGGTGTATCTCCATGTGTAAAGAGGACCGTGGCTGTGAGAGGTGAGGTATATCCCACAAGATTCACCTTTTCTTTGAGGAAGCTGGTCAGACCATATGGGCAGGCAGGATTGTTAGCTGAGAGGGGATGCAAGTGTTCCTGCGTACATGAAAGGGATCTGCAAGGAATAAATGATCTTCTACGTCCATTGTGCTTAGGATGAGGAGTCTTAGGTTTAAATTGAAGCAAGGGAGGAATTTAGGTCTGACATTAGAAAAAGCTTTATGATGGGAAAGACAATAAAGCAGTGGACTACAGAATTTCCATCATTTCTACGTTCCAAAAAAAGGTTAAGCAGCCATTTGTCAGGTGCAGCACAGGAGTCATCGATCCTGCATGGGAGCTTGGAGGCTCATTCTCCACAGCGCTGCCGTGCAGGCTTTAAGGCACACATGCAAGTACAGAAAAAGAGGAGGAATGGAGTAATGTGATAAATGTCCTGTGAATCACAGACCAGAAGGCTGAAAAAGTGTTTAGAAGACACCATTCAAATGCATCAGGTTTAAAGTGAGTAATATGAAGCCAGTAAAAAGCACGTCTAAGAAGTGGGGTAGGGACAGAGGAAGGGGCTGTAGCTTTGGGGAGGGAGAGGAAAATACAGACAGGCAGGAAAGAAATGGCACAGGCAGCTTGCAGAGGACAGCTGTGTCAGGAGACTGCAGGTTGGTGGAAAAAAATCTGTTTGGAGTTTGATTCCATCTGTTCTCCTGCAGCAGTGGGCCTAAAATTAGGGAAGAATTAAGAGTACAACAATGATAGGAAGATTGGAAAAAGAAGAGCAGGGGTGAGCCTAGCTGAGGTTTGTTACCCCTGTTGGGTGCTATCCGAGGCATCCATCTGTATTGCACGTGTCAATACTGCCATTAGCAGCGGCGAGTGCCAGCATGAGGCCATCCCTCGTGTCAAGGGAAAGGACCCTGCGAGCAAGCACCTAGGGTGGCCGAATCAAGCCATGCACAGAGAGCTCGTTATGGGAAAGTATTTTCTTGCAGAGCAGACAGGGAACTGCGATGGCTTAAAGAGCTAAATTCTCAGAGCTATGAAGCCTCGCACAAATCACCCATCCCAGCCCAGGCAGTCCTGGTGCCTGCTGGATTGTGGTTATTTTTAACAGTGCATTTAAATGAGAGCTCTTAGTTGAAACCATGCTTGTTCCACAGCTCCTGGGATGTTTGTACCGTGCGGGTCAGTTGTGTGAATGTCTTTTCTGCAGGCACTTTTACAAACTCAGTGGGAGCCCCGATCTGCATCACCTCTTTTTTAAAAAGATAATGTCAAGCATGCAATCGTAAGTCAAATAACAGCAAAATATGTGCTTTGGTTGTGGAAGACTAGAATTCAAAATATCATGTTGGTGACCTTGAAAACAATGAAACAACAACAAAAAAGTTTTTATTTTAATCTTTAATTTGCTATGAAGCATGTCCCATAAGAGCTGAGACATTTAGGGTATGCTAATTTGCTAAAGAGGATAAGGTCTTGGCAGCAGGATGGAAAACTGCTATTGACACACTCCTCACTGCTTTGTGTAGATGTGTGGCAGCATTTCCCCAATATTTGCAGAAATACCTTCCTCTGGGGAGAGAGCAAAGGGGAGCAGGCAGGGACAGTTGAGGTCAGGCAATGAGGAATCTGTGGCGCAGCTGCAATTGATCTTTGTTTTGTTTCCGTGGAACTAATTAAATGGATTAATTCCAGACACTTTCTCTGGAAATGCCTTCCCCAGTGCTGCTGTAGTGATGAGGTCTTGAAAAAAAAAGAGCAAGGTTTTATTTGTGCAGTAACTGGATTAAAGGCGGTATTTTTACAATGCATAATTTTGAAGCAATATTTTTAAAATATTCAAATGTTGAAGTTAGGCTCCATTAAGAAGTGGTTTGTAATTGCTGAGAAATAGTACACCATGAGGAGTGCAGGTTTTTGATGAGCACAGCAGTAGAGGATGTTACTGCTGCCTTCTCCTACTCAGCTTTAGTTCATTGTAAGCTTTTTTATAAGAAACTTTAAAACTTCTGAACTCTGGATTTTAGAATAATGATCAGCTATTAAAAACGAGAAATCAGTCTTAGCAATCATGCTTTGTGTGAAATTAACTTGGGGGAAAAAAGTCAAAAATAGAAATATTTCTTAAGAGGCTGGGTGCATTTTTTGTTCCCTTTCTTAGCTGCAAGAAACAATTTATTAACCCATCCTTGTTTGATTTGTTGCTAGTTTATGTTCTTTATTGATCTGTTGCTAATGCCTATGTTTTATATAATATTTTTAGTATGTATATGCTAAATCGTGTACGGTATCTCTAGTATTCTCACATAAATTGGTAGGCTGAGAGTTAGAGGAATGTCTCGGATGAACTGTGAATGAAATATCCTATAATACAAGTAGATGTACCCAGAGGGAACAGTATACCTCTGCTGTGAAACTGTGAATTAACCACAGCAACCAGATAAATTATATTTTTTCTCTCTCCTTGTAACCATAAAATACAGCTATTGAAGTGCCCTGTGCTGTCCTAAGTCCCACAGCAGCATTTGGACTAACATTAGCACTAGCTATTTCACAGCGGGATGTGGTCTAAGTGTAAAATTATAGGGTAAGAATATTAAATCAGTTCAGCAATCTTAACTGGTTGGATAAATACCAGGATTCAGCAGCCTAGTAAAGCAATAACAAGCAGGGGTGGGTTTTTATTTTTACTTTCCTTAAAATGAAGTGCCAACCTATGCAACTTAGGATAACAAATGCCTTGGGATGCTCGATGCGTATTGTGCTGCTATTACAAATGTTGCAACTATGCGAATTCATTCAGGTTCTTGTAGAACACTGAGTCTGTTAAGAAGAAAACATTTCTTCTATCACCGTGAATGGCATGTATTTCACTCTGCCACCTTACAAGTCAGAATCCATTTGAGCTCTAACATTTAAGCTGGAATGGGAGCAGGTTGCATGCCTGGTTGTCATTTTGTGGGTTGTTTCATGTGTTAGAAATCCCATTTTTTCCAAAACAGAACAAAAACATTTGAAGTATCATACAAAGAGACATTTATAAAGCAATATATTAAAAAAATAATAATAATAATAACAACACAGGTTGGTGTAGACTAAATTTTTTTCTCCGGTTTTGAATGTTGAAAGCATTGTCAATGTAAGAACAGCAATGGTTACAGATGAGGATTGCAACAATTGCTGAGGGCAAGGAGGACTTCCAACCACATCATAACTCAAAATGATGATCATTTACTCCTCGGTCTTCTAAGTTTCCTGAATTCAGTGTTCATTGCTCATAGTGACTGGTATTGCAGACATGAGGTGAAAGCTTTAGAAGGGCAGTCCTCATCCCTGTCACTTTTTGTGATTATTTGTTCATTTTGAATAAAAGCCTAGGATGTAAACCTACCAGAATGCTTAGTCTCTTCCCATTCATACAGCTCCTTATTTTTGAAGCATTCAGGGTGCTCTTTCAATCAGAGAGTAAATGGGTTTGCTTTGCAGTTCACTCTCCACAGCCTGCAGATGTTGGTTTTGTGAGTTAATGTGGAATCCAGGCTTCTTCATCCACATAACCAACATTTATTCAACATAGACAAAATAAGATTCCTGGCCATGATATTCTTACAGGCTTCACGTTCATTTCGATGAACTATCACCACTTTCCTCACTGCTAAAGGTACAAACAGGCCTTTTAACTTAAAAGGGCTTTTCCTACGATCTGTTTATTCTTCAGCAAGCTTTTCTGTAAGCTTTGGATGTCAGAAGTCATAGTCATGTTTTCTGCTTATGCTTAGTCTCCTTACAGCTACCCACTTGTCCTGTGCCCTTGTACTGTCTAATTTGGGGGAGCAGAGAACGAAGGGAGAGAGAGATTAACAGCCCATCAAACACCAAGGGCATTTGGTTTATATCTGCTAGAGTTGTTCAGAACATACTTTGTGGTATTGAAGGGGAGAGTGTATACCTTACATTTATCGAGAGCAATTCCTTTTCCAGAAACCTCTGATAATAATTAAGTAATGCCATTTGCATGCACAAATCACCGTAGTTTGACTTGGGTGACATTTAATATTGAATCTGTCTAGGCAAAGCAATTTTAGGAATTGTATTTCCTTGGAGATCACTCCTAA
This sequence comes from Anas acuta, assembly GCF_963932015.1. Taxonomy (NCBI): domain Eukaryota; kingdom Metazoa; phylum Chordata; class Aves; order Anseriformes; family Anatidae; genus Anas; species Anas acuta. The sequence continues at coordinate 7,953,787 of NC_088989.1, read as the reverse complement.
AGAATAAAAAAAAGTTGAAAAGATTTTTAAAATCATTTCAGCAAAGAAATTATTCCCTTTTTTTCCAGTGACTGTGAAAATAAAGTTTCTGCTTTCCAAAGGAAAATAAAGTAATTAGGAAATTTGCAAATGTAAATTGGCCTGTGTTGGTCTTCGTCTTTATTTATGTCATTAAATGGAGTATTTAATTAGCATATATATTATTCAAGTTTCAATATAATCTATTTTGTAAGTCCAAGTTCAAATATAAAAATCAAAATGGGCTTGATGCCTATTGTTCACATGCAAAGCAGCTAACATAGATGTGGAGATATGATGTGAATTGAAACATTCATATTTCACAAGGATGCAGTCTACATTTTCTGAAATTACGGGTTGGACTCTTATTTCTAACTTTTTCTAATTTGCATACATATTAGTCCCTGTTTAAATGATGTGTTAATTCTATTCATTAGACTTCAGTGAATGCTTCTAACTCTCCTGATAATCAAGCATAGGTCCCTGGAAAGCAAATTATGGACTTCCATGTTGCAAAACGCATCGTAAACGTGACATTTATCACTGCTAAGCCAAGTTACGTGGAGCACTTGGCTACAGTCAGTAGGGCAGAGCCCTTTTTCTTATGCTCGCAGTGATAATTGTCATCTCTGAATAAGGACCTGGCTCCAGGTCCCCAAAGTCTCTTCAGAGGTGGTTGGGCACTTCACAACCACTCTGCCCTCTTGAAGTTAAAAACGCCAGTTCAGCTCTTTGGGAGAGAAAGAGTAACTTGACTGAGATCCTCACGCAAACGGCTTCAAGAAAATGGATGAGTAAGTGTTTTCTGTTCCACATAATTTGATGCTGGAGATGAGAATTTGGGAGTCTTTGGGGCTCTGCAGTCTCTTAAGAGTATTTGGTTGCTAGAGCAGGAGCCTGCAAGCTTTGTTTTGCTGCAGTTCAAGACAGGTTTGTGCTTCAAAATGTGCAAAACGGTAGCCCTGAAAGCAAAAGCATGAAGGCGGCAGAGTGCAACGGGAGTCCTTGCTTCCTTCTGAGCCGGATCCTGTAGTGAATTGCAGAAACAGTCCCTGGGAAGACAAGGGACAGCAGAATGGTATTGGAGTTCGGTGTCTGCTCTTGTGTGTTGATTTATAAATCTGTGACAATTCATCTTTTTAACTCTAGGTATAAAAGCATTGTTATCCCAGTGGTAAACCTGAGGTGATAATTTCCCAAGGTTTTATGTTGATGGGGTGAGCCCCGAGTGGTGCCACACGGGGAGTTGCCATGTGTGCTCTGATTAATAAAAAAATTGATGGGAAGAAGAAAGATTCTTATGCCATCATTGCAAGGAAATGCTTGACATCTTTAAAGGCCTATAAGTTTAGTTTCCATCTGTTTTTTTGCAGTGTCTGGGCCTTTTCAAAAGCAGCACTGATGTGCTGCAGGGAATTAATTTAGCTCTTTGTGGTAGTGGAAGGTTAGAGTTCAACATCACTGTTTTTGTTATCCACAGAGCTACACTGAACAAGTTCCCTGTTGTATAGTTTAAAGGAATAGGTGGAGACTACTACAAAGAGACTTGTTGTCCCTGCAGCATAGTTTTATTCAAGATGCACAGAATAAGCGAGCAGAAGAGAAGAAATCACAGTATTTGATATACATTCACAGCAGCTGCTTCATCTCACCATGTCTGAATGTGTAATCTCACTCTCAGGAGCATTCTGCACGAGAAGCAGCTGGGCGCTTCTGAACACAGAAGAAATGCTCCCATTTCACCAGCATTTGCAATAATACAAGCTGCACTTAGGCCTGTGGGGAAATGAAAAGTCCACGTTTTACTGGGAGTCTGAGATTTTGGTGGGTTTTGGTGCTGTCTGCAGGATCTGAACTTTCACTTGAATGTCCAGTCTGTCCCTGGCAATGCTTCTTAGTACTGAAAGAGCTTTATACCAGCTTATTTTCAGACATTTAAACCATCTGCAGTACACTTCTCTTCTGCTCCTTAGCTGACAAGTGTGGGTCCTGTTGACTTCCAAAATAATCAAACTGGAACAGCCTGTGTTGTAATTCCCTGTGTGTTGGGGACAGAAAAGGGTGCTGAAGAAAAACAGCTTTAAACCATCTTTGTGGTCCCTATATTCCCCTAGCCCGGAGTTTAAGGTTCACTGGGGTGGAGGACAGTGGGGGAACATTCCCTTTCCACACCTCTTTCCAGCATCTTTTTTCTTTGGTGCTCCAGGCAGCAGCTCCCCACCCCAGGGAGATGTGCTGGCAACCTCACACGGCATTTCTCTGGTGACTGGTTGAGCTTTCCCATTGTCATTGCCCTCCACCAATCTCACTGTATTTACTAGGCTTTCTGTGCAGAAGGAGTTAAATTCATATGGGTTGGATGTTTGCTGCTACAGCTCATGTTCTGTTTTGACTTTTTTGGTTTCATGTTTTTTCCTCTTTTAAAGTTACCAGTTGTATCTGAGACCTTAACATCAGTGGACCGCTTTGTGAAAATAAATATTAATGGGATGGCTGCTGATAGCATCATATGGGTCGAAACAAATGCTTTTATAATAAATGGAATGGATTATTAATTGAGTGGTTTGGAGATAAAGCGGGATCTAAAGTGACAAGCTCATGGCACAGCAAACTGCCCTTTGCAGGAATCCAATTAGAAGTGTGAGCAGCAAATTGTAAGCAAACTTGCTATAATCATATGGGGGCAATACAAGAGTGGAGCGTAATTTGGAGCCTGGGACCTGTCCCCTTGAACGTCTCCTAATTCCCTTGAATCAACATTTAGTTACTGTCATGCCAAGTTTGCTTTCTTCAGCTCTTTCTGGGAAATGCTGCATCCCGTTGGTCTAGTCCAACCGGAGGGAGACAGCATGTTTTGAAATAAAAGGGCATATCAATTAAAGGCGCTGGATTCTGCTGCATGTCTGTCTGAGAAAAGTGACTCATTTGTTAGCCTGCTGAAATTACTTTGCATTGAATAACTTGTGCTGATGTTACAGAGTTTTGCCTCATCACTTGAAGCTGTTACATTTGCCATTTCCTCAATGAGAATGTTCAGGAATTGTTTCCTCTCCAAATTGCAATGTTTGTTCATGACTTGGAAAAATAGATGGTTTGCTGCGATGTGTCATAGATAATGGTTAAATACTGCCTGCGGTAACCAAGCGCAATTGTCACAGATATATTTGAGCATCCGTGCCAGCAGATATGTCTGGTGTCCTAGCGAGTGATGTAAATCGTTCATTGGGTATGAATGGTTCAAAAAGAGTTTTTCTAAATATTATGTATCATTTTCGTCTGGCAGATGGAGTTGTGGAAGCTGCTATAGCGAGAGTTTGTGAAAATTCAGACATCCTGGGCATTGCGTGAAATAGGCTTAGCAAGCCTCAAAAATGAGGGTGCAGGATGAAAAATGAGGGTGCAGGAGTGATGAAGACCTAAGCACAGCATCTGGGAAGTTGGGGTGGTATTTTCAGGCTGGTGGAGAAGCATGTGAAAAAACAACACAGAGCAAATCAATTTGTCTGTTCTGTCAAAATGGCTATGATCAGCCAGGAGGCAAATGAATAAACGGATCAACAAGTATTTCACACTTGTGTGTTCTCGACAGGAAATCACAGATCTGAAACCAAATGTCTGGGACAAAACTACCAGAAATAGTGGCAAAATACTCTGCTGTTTAGTCTGCATTTTAAGCATTTTTAGCTCACAAAACTCCTTGAATTAAAATACAGGAATAAAATAGGAAGGCTTGTTACTACCATTCCCAATTACCAACATAAATGGAAATTGTTGGAGTGGGTCTAAAGGCAGGACCCCTGTCGGGGCTGGAAGCTCCCTTTGCCCACATGCCCGAATGCATGGTGCTGGCCATGGTGGGTGCTGCTCTGGTTTCCCCTCCTGAGCTCCCTGTCTAATCGCTGCACTAATCAGAGCAAAAGCAGCACCGCGGATCACTTAAGACCATGGAAATGAAATGCATAAATACAGTAGGCGGAAAATGAATCTGAATTGTTGGAGGTGTCAGCACCGAACAATTCACCTAGGTGCAGACATCTCCTACGTTCCTCATGGATAGCATGCCTGCTTTTGCAGCTATGTCACTTCGTGTGCTGTGAAAGAAAAGAAAATACTGAGACAAGAGCTTGCCTTTAATTTACATGTCTACTTCCAAACAAGTGCCTGACGTACCCAGACACATTTCTTCATACACTAAGGAGCATTCACGTGTTTTTCCTAGATGCAGACTCCCTTTCTTGTGTTATTTTTTCTCCTTTTCCTCAGTCCCACATTTGCCAACACTGAAAGGTTATGAGGAGCTTAATAAAAGGTAGATTAAAGTTTTGAAAATCATGCAAAAAAAGGAGAACAGTCTATAAATAGAAAATATATTAAACAGTATCTGGTGTTAAGGTATCTACTAATTAACATAGGTCGACTGAATTTCCTGTTTTTCTTATTTGCAATGAACTTTTATCTTGAATCAAGATATTCTCCTCACTGCGATTAGTTTTGTTATTAGATGTTTCTACAGACTGATTAAGACAATGGGAAAGCAATAGGTTATTTGCCCAAGTGTATTCTTACTGAGAAAGTTTGTCATGAGGATGAAAGCATTCTGAATTTTCAGAATAATTTGGAATGATTCCTTAAAGGCAAAGTCTCGTCTACATCTGTTGCTTTGTAATTTTTCAGTTCTTGACTCTTCTGTATAATTGGGGGCCTGTCAATATACTTCATGATGACTTTGCTGATATGCCTCATGCTTTGAGTCCCCATGTGCTATAAAAGTGCATTTCCTTGACACTGAAATTCAAGGGGCTTTGAATGAGCCATAGGCTTGAAGCTTCAAAGATGTCCTTGTTCTTAATAGATACTTTGAAAGGGAAACTCTTTCTCACTTTATTTCAAGTTCTTTCAGGACGATCCTTGTAGTCCCCTCTGGCTCGTGTTATAGTGGATATAGTGGACTTCATTACTTGCTTATATTTTTAGATTTTTTTTTTTTTTATTATGGCTTTTTTGGTCTGTGGAGATGGTAATTTGAAATATGCATGTTTTTTTACTTCATGTGCTCATTTATTGAGTCTAAGTATGCTTAATACTGCTTACCACTTTTTGGTATTAATCAGATTTTTCTTCAAGTATCAGTTATCTTGGGATTTGTCTGATGTTACTGCTGTTGCTGATAGTTTACTTTTTAGAAACATTCTCGCAGAAAATACTGCAGTGTTTAATGTAAATACTACTGGACTGATCCTACTGATGGAGGGACATTTTATGCTTATCTATGAATTGATGTGGGTCTGTTGTCTTTAGCCAAGGAAGCCCAGGGGCTATGTTTACACCCCATTGATGGTCCTGTTTAACCTGAACTCCACTTCAGCTCATACAACTTGCTTCTCTACAAGATAGCTCTATTAGGGCAGAGCCATGCCCGAGGTATGTAGCCCAGCAGATAAGGAGTATTGGAGCAGGCAGAGCTCGCACTAGCATGGCTGCATCTCTCCTGGCATCCCAGATAGGTCACTGGGGTCTGACTCAAGTATTTTTACAGAGCTTGTTAGAGATGTGTTCAGCATACTAGAGCAGAATACACAGTGCAGCATTTCTCAGGGGTTTGGTTCAATGGACATCATCTTATTGTCTCTGATATTTGTGCTTCCTTGTCACATTTGTTAACCTGTGAATGCAAGAAACTCATTAAAGCAATGCTTCAGACATGCATACGCCAGGCTTCCACAGAGCTCTTGAGTCACTACCGCATTAGTACCAACAGCAGCAAGAAGCGAGTCGCCAAGTGGGTTGATTGATAGCAAGATTAATGATCCTCAAGACTTCTGTCCAGGTTTATTATTTGGCGGCTTACAAATCTTTGCTTTCAGGGAGATGGGTGGGGAAGGAGGACCAGCTGGCTGCCACCCGGTCTGTCTGTATTAGCGTGATGAGGTGACGTACGCAGCCCTGTCAGAGCGCTACCATTAAGCAGTGTATTCTCAGTGTTCTCATTATCTTCCAGGTACTAAATAATTTGCTTCTCTGCTCTTGGTGCCAGCTGCTCTTTTCTTTTCCTTTGTGCTATGCTTCTAAAGGTGTCATTTTGTTCCATGACTAATTGTGTCCTAAACAGAGTTAAGAGAAAATAAAAAATAAAAAAATAAGTAGGAGGTTCTTTCTGAAATGGCCAGTGAAAAAGGCCCACCTTCTAAATACACAGTAAGGAAAAGAGGAAAGAAATAATTACATTTTTAATATTTTGTCCTGGCCCCAATATGATGAACATGAAATATGGCCAGTGGTTTTGCAAAATCTTCCTAGTTTCTCCCATACAGTTTTCATCCAGGTGCAAGTGGACATCTCTGACGAGAAAGAGTGCACTTCCCACCAAGTAGTTTGTTATATTTAATGAACTGTGGCATTTCGGCTTGAAGATGGTCAGGGCCTTCAGAAGAGAAAAATTGTGCCTGATCTGTTAGCACATTCTGGTGTCATGTTTAGGTCCCTGTCTGTAGCTTGGGATACCTAAGATAATTGTCAGTTGAATGTCCTGATGTCTCATTCAGAGGAGGAAGGAGCATTTTAGCAACAAGAAGAGTAGAGCTCTTCCATTTTGAGAGCTGAGGTAAGATTAATTGGGGACATTTAGGTGAATGTTCCAAGCAGAAGCCAAATCTTTTCTGTCCTCTCTTAGCTGGGATCATTTCTGTATCGTGCTTCTTACAGCACAACTTTGATCCATGAATTACACTTTGCATTTAAAAATAGCTGCATCTTAACTTCCTGGTGTGCCACCCTCACTCTTTTTCTTACCTCTTCTGAGATTCATCCCAAAGGGAATTCATGTCCTGAAATGGTAATATCAAGTATGCCCAATTTTGAGTTCTTGGAGGTGCTACTAAAAGCTCCTTTCTAGTAAGAGGCAATCTTCATTGATTGCTGCAGTTCTCGTGATTAGAGAACAACTCTTCACTTGGCTACATTTAGCTTCCTTCTGTGAGAAAGTTTTCGCTTCCCTTTTAATATTATGTTACGTTTAGGGCATTGGAAGTACACGTTTTGCAGGAATTGCCTGAGGTATTATTTGATTGGAAAAGGCATGCGTTTGTTTTCCTCTGATTTTCTAGTCTTTGTGGTATGAATGTTGCATTAAATAAATAGTTGGCTCAGGGAAAGGAAAATGAATACATCAGGCTTCTCTTTGCTTTTAAAACTATGCCTAATTTTTAAACCATTTTAAGATACCACCTATAGCTTTTTTTACCCCATTTTTGCCCGAAGACATTAAAAATTTGAGCGGTAATGCATATGCTAAGAAGCTCGTTCTCTTACAGCAGCAAATACTGATGAGTAAAGTAAACCCATTCAGTCATCTGTAAAATTGCTGAGTGTATCCAACACAGCTGTTGTGAGTATTGATTAAAGCAGGAGGGGAAGGCCTGATGCTGCTGGCCCTGTCAGAGGTCACCAGGAGAGTAATTAGCTACCAAGTGGTACAGGGCCAAGTGTCATCACAAATAAGGCTTCACGATCGTCTTTGCCATTCTCCAGGGACCACAGCAAGATGGGATAAGGAAGCGTGGAAAATGTTTGTGCTGAGTTAAACTACGATTTATCCACTTACAATTTGCAGTTAAAGAGCTTTCTAAGTGCATTTCTCCGTTGGCCACCTGGGCACTTTCTGGTCACACAGCTGATGATGGGGGGGATGACTTGAAAGCAGCTCCTCTTGGTGTGTGCTGTTAGCCATTTCAATACCCTTCTATTAATGAACATTTCTTGTCTAATGTCTGAGTTCAGTACCATACGTGATTTAAATGGGTGTGTCATCTGGTGCAGGAAGATGACATCTAAATCCAGGATCTCAGAGGATAGGAAGAAGAGGATTTTTAATTTTGTGGAGAGCTGTGTAGTCAGCTGGCAAATTTAGGCCATCAATATTAAATTAGCTGTCTTTCTGTGTCAAAAATCCTTTGCCTTGTTTGCAGATTAGTTTTTCAGATGGAGAATTTTACTAGTGGTTTATTCTTCATCACAAATACTGCCTCAGAGTTTTACACACTTTTTTTTTTTTACTTTTTTTTTTTCCCTCTCTGCCTTTTCCCAGCATTTTTCCTGTCTTTATTTCTCTGTGATTTAGTAATATGTGTAGTTTTAAGTAGGTGTGGTTGGACTGGTGATTAGCACTTGGATCCTTTTAGCTTCTATGGGACTGTGTTGGTACACGACTGAGGAGTGTGGAAAAGCATTTCTCCTTGCCCAGAGGAAGTCTTCTGGAAGGGCCAGCCTTCTTTTCACCATTTGGCTTGCCAAACACTTGGCAGCTGTGAACCTCTGAAATCTATCCATGTACTGTCTAGACCTCTCCAGTTATCATATCTGTACGATGCTTAACACTGCTCAAGAAGATTACAGGCAGAAATTGCTTTGTGGGGAGAAGGTGAATCGTCTTCAGGAGGGATATGCAGGAGAATCAGCATTATCACAGGGAAATTTTCCTCCTTTTTCAGCTCTTCTTCACAGTCTTGGTTTTTGCTCATTCCTGCTTTGTATATCCTCCCATAGCTCAACTTCAGTAAGCCTTCGCAGCGTCACTGTTCCAGCACAGCATAGGTTCTTTTGTAACTCAGCTTTTGGATTCTGGTCTTTAAGCATTAAGACCTGAGAAGGAAAATAATTGAGGAAAATTGGGGCAATACAAGCCATTTTATGGCTAAAAAAGAGAAAACGCAGATGCCCTTCTGATACAATGAATGGAATATCACTGCTCCATGCTGGTCACTTATTCATATTCATAAGATCAGCTTTTTCCATGTGTTTTTTTTCTTCTCTTTTTCTTCTTAACGCTTGAGTCAGTTTTATTGCTCATAAAAATCAGTGACTGATGACCCCAGCTAGAGCAGTGCAGACTGCAGACAGCTGTTGTCCAGGCTCCCATCCACTGCTCTGCTGGTGACATGGTCATGATTTGCAGCACTTCTGTTGTTCTGTAGTCTGCGGCTCTTTTCTGAGGAGTCATTGCCAATTCTGACAGTGACAAATGCTTGCCAAGGAATAGTGAAGCTAGTTTAAAGTGCAGAGCCATGTGTTACTAGTACACTTGACTGCATACATACCCTGGTTTTGGTGCCAGCAGAAACCAATCTTAATTGTGTCTCCTGGAAAACATGCAAAACAGTTCGGTGAGAATCTGAAGCATCTTTTCTTCTATTGAAAGCAAAAATGATTGTGCAGAGGTAGTGAAAGGGATAATTTCCTGTCTTTGTGGCCTTATTTGGTAGTTATTTGCAGACCTCCCCGTGATGGAGGAGCATGATGAATGAGCGCCTGTATCCAGGTTGCGTTCGATAAAGAATAAGCCATGTCCTGAGCAGCCTGCTATAAAGGTCTCTTACAGATCCTGGTTTGACTTCTGGTCAGTCTTGCCTGTGCTGCCTGCCAGCCAAGGACTGTGTGTGAAAGTAGGGTGGCTGCAGCACCTCTTCATCAATAAATGTATGTTCTGCAGAGTTCCTGTCTGTGGGAGGCTGTTTCTGGAGGAAGGGTACCCAGAGGACAAGGTTTGCCCTGCACTGATGGTAGTGAATAGGCCTCCAGGACCCCTTCAAGCCATCTGCCCCGAATTGGTCATGCTTTAGGAGGTAATGACCCAAGGAGAGAGTAACTGCAAAGAAACCAAGAGTCTGGAGCTCCTCAGTGCTCTTACAGAAATAAAGAATAAATCTGCCCAGCCTCGGAGAGGGAATACATGCTGACTCCAGCCAACAGAGGCTGCTGTGGAAAGAAAGAGTAGATCCCTGATGAACAAGGGATCGGTGACCATGCCAGGCACTTCAGCGTGTAAGGCAGGACACGGCCCTTGGGTGTCCCCAGGAAGCGAAGCATTCCCCTTTGATATTTCCCATGTTCAGCCGCTGTTCTGGCGGTGTCAGCCGGCCACTGCAGAGGCAGTCATTTGCCCTACCGCAGTAATCCCCTGCTCCTTTTCCTCCTGCCTCAGCTGCTCCTGAGCAGTGCAGATCCCTCGCCTGTCAGCGCAGATCAGGGGATGCTGCCCGTGCAAGACGGAGCACAAAGGAGTAAAGGCCAAGCGCTGCCCTCAGAGCTGGTCCCAGCACTGCCGTTGGCTGCAGCACACGCTGTGTGTTTGCATTGGCGGCAGAATTAACTAAACACTGAGGCATTATCTTCTATGCGAAAATAAAATGCATCCATGCTTCCAGGCCGTCGTGTGATCTGGCTTTTAGATGAGCATAAAGGAGAAGCTGCTTGAGGTTTATTAACTAATAACCAAGGAAACCTGTTTTGAGTGTCAAAATCTCACGAGGCATCTCTTCTTTTACAGCAGCTAATCTGGTGTTTTGCTCAGCAGAGATGGAACAAGCATTTAACCTAGCTAATCAGAAGCATCTCTTGGCATATTTTTTTTGCTTGCAGTGTGATAATGAGGTGCTGCTGCTCTGGACTTTGCATTCTGTTAGCTTCCTTTAATAAAGCGTTGTTGGTATCTCTGCAAAAAGATTCGGGGCAGGGGGATGCTCTCCCTAACGTCATCTTTGCATTCCAGACCCTGCCTCTGCTCCTTCTCTCGGGAGATGCTAATCTCGTAGTCTTTTACTTTCTGCATTTCGGTCCATATGTGACAATTGTGTATCTGATCACCACAATCTCGCACAGTTATTGTACCCCAGGGAAAGGGAGCCAAAAAACATATGGGGCTAGAGAAAATTGTGTGCTTCACTGCACACAAGCCTATTTCAGAGACAACAGACTCTGGTATACTGCAGAAAAGATGTGGGCTCTCTGAAATCTTTTGGAATTGAAATGAAGGCTGCGATTTGCTTTTGCTCAGCCTCTGCTGAATACAAGAATTACTCTAAAATTAGTGTTTCAGTTGCTAAAATTTTAATAATCATTTATGCCATTGACAAATTCAGATTGCTCATTCACTAAGGGCTGCTTCTGTCAGAAGAAAAAGCTCATTTTTTTCTGCTGACCATGTCGGTTTTCTGAGCAAATGGGCAGATGGGTGCAAATACCTGAACATGTATACACCCTGGGGTCAAAAGTTACAGGCTGAAGTGCTCATCCTGAAAACTGTTGTAGACTTGCACCTTGTCAAGCCCTGCATCCATTCCCACTTCTCTTCATGGCTGCTTGTCCAATGACTTGAAACAAGCAATTTTCTGCTCTCACCCCTTCCCTTTATCCAGCCCTCCCGATATACACAGATTCACTGCAGCCTTTTGTAGCCTTAGCAACTGCTGCCACTTAAGGTTTGTATACCAACGGGAAGGTAATGGGCAGAAGAACGTGCCAGGGAAGAGATAGGAGCACCCTAAAGCAGGGAAGAAGACACTTACTGAAATGGTTTCCCATAGCCTCCATTCCAACGATCAGTGTATATTACTACAAGCTAGGTGAGTTTGCAGAAGGCTCTTCTTGGATCCAGGCAGCTCCTTAACTGGTCAGTCCCAGGCTAAAAAAATGGCCATTATCCAAACTGGGCGGCTTGTGGGCATCTGTGTGGTGCCCCAAGGTTTATGCTCCCTCCTGGAGCTGCACAGAGGAGACGTACGAGAGTAAACAGAGGCCCAGTAAGCAGAACTTGCTGGAAAATTCATGGAGTGAGTTTGTGAAACTCATTGTAAAAGGTCTTTTGAAGATCAGTCTGCTTTATCCTGCTCTTGAGTCTGAGCCTGCATATTCCCATCGGTGCTGCCTTACCCCATCACCAGGAGCCCCTGGGAAATGGGGGAGTCACCAAGATGTGGGTGCCAGGAGCTCAGATGTAGAGGATAAACTTGAATAACTCGGAAAACAGCAATCGTGAGCAGGTTAAAAAATGTTTGAGGGGTATGTCATTGTGTAACGTGCCGGTATCTAGCATTGTGAAGTGATGAGCACGCTGTGTTATGTACGGGTGTACATAAGATAAGGGTGTATTTTATGTGATGTTTGTAACCGAGAAAACCTTTATTCAAATCATGCGGTTGCCTTTTCAAAAACAGCTGCAGAAGGTCTACCAGGAGTAAAATACAGAATTGTTAATGACATTAAAGATTGCAGCGAACTTTGCTGTGTGAAATATTCATTTAGTACGTTGTTATTCCACCCTTGTGCTCAGCAGAGATACGCTGCGCTAGGTGTTCGGCTATCGCCATCGCGGGCCGTACAGTATCACACAGCGTGATTATGCAATACAATTACATGTTGGGAGGCTATTAAGGAAAAGCTATCTTACGGCTGCACTGAAAAAAAAGCATAATGCCAGCCTAACAGAGTCTCTCGGAGTCTAAAATAACAAATTACAAAAAATAATTGCTTTTCTTAAGTATCGTCAGCTTAAAAAAATCCTGTAAATCCCTATGTAAAGGTCTGTCCTTTTATCAAACACCTTCTTAAGGCCTTCATTACGAGGAGAAGCAGTTCAAGGATTTCTGTAGTATTGACTCAAGGGAAAGAGCCCCAAATATATCAAAATCAGGAACATTTTGCCTGTTTCATATTCATAGTTTCTTCTTTATGTGTGACTGATTTATTCTGCTCTGTGCCCCCAGGGTGTGCATTGTCCAAAATAAAGGCTGCCAAAAAAAAATGAGACTGGGGAAAGAGTAGGGTGGGGGGGGGTTTAGCTGATGGTTTTAAATGCTGAGGCTATTGCACATCTTGCATCCTCATGTGTGAACTCACCTTATGGTGTTTCTTAACAAAAGCATGCCGACTAAATAAATAACTCCAGCACAATGCAAGACATGGTGTCTGAAAATAGAAAGCTGCTATGAGACAGTTGCTCTGTGCTGTGCAATATGCCCTTTCCTGCTTCTGTATTGTCTTAAGTTGTACTTGTGCTGCTACAGCATGTGCTTGCATTATAAAGCGCTCTGATTGTGGGCTAGAAAGTACAAATGCATAGAAAGCAAGTGCCTGTGATTATTTTTGGTTCTGGTTTTGCCTAGGAGAGTGGTTTGCTTTTCAGCGACTTTTTTGCTCTCTGGCACATATGGATGTTGAAAACAAAGCGAGCACAAATTACTTTGACCGTGTCAGCAAAGCCGGCTCAGCAGAGTGGGCTCTCTATGCAGAGCACAATGCCCAAATTACAGAGGAGCAGGCTGCAAGGCAGAAACTTAGAAGCCACTCCATGCAAATATGTTTCAGCAAGGAAAACAGCAACTTGACAAAGGGCGCAGCTCGGAAGGCCGCCTGCAAACTTTGCCCAGGTGTTGAGCAGTTCATTAAGGGCTGCAGCGAAGGGCATCTTTCTGCAATGGGAAGCTATTGTTAAGTGCCCCTGACAGATGAGAGCAGACCCTTCTCGTGTCACAATAGCTGCTCAGACCAAGCAAGACTCATTAAATATTCAGTTCCAGCCTCAAGCAGCTCATTAAGTCAGCAATGAGCAGTGACGCTGGTGTTGGAAAACCCTGCCTCAGTTAACATCACCATGCAGAGTCTCCTCGGATCTCTTCATGTTGTTCTGCTCAGTACCTTTTCTGTGATGACCAGCTTGTGCTCTCTGCTTTGCCTTAAATACAGGTAAAAAAAAAAAAAAAAAAAAAAAAGTCAGGTGGATTTAAGTTCTATTCTTTATAGGCCTTTTCAGAGCTGAGTCCTGGGGCCCAAGCTAAGTGTCTTGCATTTTTCTGTAGCAGCATATGTAATACAAGTTTGCAGGAGGAGGATGGGATGAGTGTTATATGGCTCTGGTGTTAAAAAAAAAAAAAAAAAAAGAAATGTTTGAAAGATAACTTCTGTAGCAGAACATCGTGACACGCAGCAGTTACAGATGCTGTATGACTGTCTGTCCGCTGATACATATCATAAACCTTTACAGTAAGTGTGTGTTCCCTGGAAATGTTAGTGTCTTGGGTGGATTTGGCTTGAAGTGTATGCTGAATATGTTTCTTGTGTGCAGTTTCTTTCTGGATGATGTATTTGAAACCTGTTTTGCAACTGCTGACTTTTGTGAGTATAATTCCATATTCAATGGTACTTTGGAATAATGTACAGAGGCATTTATGATGGCTGGATGTCAGATGTCAGTGAATTAGAGCACACCAGAATCTGGAATTAGGATTGAAATTGTTGAAAACTCAAGTATGTTTTCACTTACTGATTTTTTTTTTAAACTATAATATCTGAAAATGTGGAGTAGAAATGGAGAAGCCAAAGATGTGCAGAACTTTTGGGCTTTTTCACACCCTGAACCTTTTTTTTTTTTTTATTTCCCCTTTAACAGAAAGTGTTTTCAGACTGCCCATTTCTATGTGGAGGACAGCAGCTCACCCCGTGTGGTCCCCAATGAAAGTATTCCCATTATACCTATTCCAGGTAAGACGGGTTTAATCTCTTGTGTTTGTGCTATTTGGAGTCTGGTTTAATTACATAAAGAGAACGTTGTATTAAATCACGGGTGTTTTTATAGAAATTTGTGGTATTGATGCTGCTTCATTTAATTTAAGATGCTTTGCAGTGGGGCTCTGAGTACTGATGCTGTACTTCTCCAGAGGCATCTCTCCCACGTTATTTTAATGGGAATTTCAGAGTAACCTTTGTCAAATGTCAAGACCACGAGCAACACTTCTTAAAAACACTAACGCGTTGCATCCAAGGTGAAACAAACTGCTCTGTCGGGGTGGGTTGTGGACAAGGGACACCCAGCTCGAGACCAGGGGTTTGTCACCGCTTTCAGCATGTGCAGAGGGTGGTGTTTGCTGGGTCTCAGGGAGGAAAGCATGACAGAAAGGATAAGCAAACAATCTTGTAAAGTCCAAAGCCGTCTGTTAATTTGGTATTAATCAAGTTACCAAAGGTCAAATTCTCCTCTCGGCTATGTTGAGAGTAAAGCTGGAAGCAGGGCTTAGCACTAGTCTCTTCATGAGGCATTTCCCCTAGGAAATATCAAGTGCAGGATCCAGATCCCTTTAAGTAGTAATGGCAGAGAATAGCTTGGTGTTACAGTGGCCTTTGCAGCCTCTGACTTCTTTGATGTTGCTCGGTTTCTCAAGCAGAACCAAGATACCCAAAATGCTGTACTGACCTCAGCCTGTCAAATGCTTGTACTTATCACTTCAAAGTTTCCTTGTCATATTCTGTAATTTGTATTGCTGGTATGGGATTCAATTTGCAGCTATTAGGTTCATTTAAAAAAAAAAAAAATCAAAGCCATTTCTGAGACATTGAAAAAACATCCATCCTCGAAAAGTGAGAAAGTCCATTTACATTTCCGTTGATTTTATTCAGCAGACATGTGTGACTGTTCTTTCTAGGAAGACTTTCTAAAAATCCCCATGGGAACTAATATGAAAGGTTAGATATTATACTCCTGTAGAAAATGATAGGCATTTTGCCTTGCAGCCTGATTCTGTGCAACCAAAGAGGAAAGAAAACATACTATCATCCTGTCTCCATTCTGTGGCAGACTGAGATACGTGTCTTGGCTACCTCATCTGCTTAGCAAGGAGCCACCTTTCCTCTCATTCTCTTTCAGAGTAACAGGAGGCAGGAAACCAGTCTTAGACCACCTGTGATAATCTTTCACAGAAGAGCCTGAATAGGTGGAGAACTCATTTTTTCTGACTCTAAAACCAGGTGGAGCACTTTGCTGATAGGGCTGCCTTTGACAATGAGTGGAATGGTTCCACCTTGTCTGCTGCCATGTGATGCCTCCTTAGAGCTTGTGAGGAAGGGGAGGGTGGGCTAGCCTTGACAGAGCAATGTCAAAACCTGGGGGATTCTGAGCACAAGGTAGTGAGAAGAGAGAAATTTTCCCCTCAAAGAGCATTCTCTTTGGTCAATTGTATTTTTATTTTTTATAATCGAGGCAAACTTTTCTTAGATAAAGAAACCAGCAGAAAGCTCCATCTTTTTATGCTCTGCTATCTGTTGAGTTGAGACAATGGTTCTTCCCCGTTTCATAGGGATGTTTGATGGACAGTCCATTAAAGACTGGAATGCACTCGTATAAATTGTAATACAGACTGAAGCAGTTCCATTAAAGCAATGCAGGTGGCAGGTATCATAAGGCTAGCACGTACACTAGTGCTTCTCAGCAGTCATTCTTGCATGTAAACACCAAGTCTCTGAGAAATGAAGAAAATGAGATTTTGGGCACATCTGCCCATGACTATAGCAAGCCAAGTTGATGGGCCATGGCACCTTAAGGACTGATGCGATGCTGCTGTCACAGCAGTGCACACCGTGGTCTATTCAGACTCAGTACTGCTAAGAAATTGCTGCTCGCATCTGATAACGGGCACTGAAGATTGAAACACCTGCTGATCAAGTGCTGTAGGACACCTCGAGAAGCTTTGTAGTAAAAAAAATCTGCAAGGACTGCTGATCAGCTCTAGGGCACTTGGAGAGCTGGGCCTCAGGCAGAGGTTTAGTCTAGTTGGATGTGAAGATGAATCTAACCCTCAAATTTCCATTCTAATATGATTGTTGTGGATATGATAGATATTGAGACATCTGCATATAGACAACTGAATGGAGGTGCCTTAATCTGAAGCTGAATCATACCCAGAAGGTCTTAACAGAGAATGCACGGATGAACTTGAAGATCTTGGCACTGACAGTAAAGCTGTTCAGGCTGTCAAAACTCAAATCACTCTCTGGAAGTGCCTCCCTCTGTGCATATTAACTATTACCTGAACAGGGAGTCAGTAATCAGGCTCTAAGTTAGTAGAGAGAAATTCCAGCTATGTGGCCTTTTTCCAAAGATGGAAGATACCGCTTGAAAAGATTGTGAAGCTCTCCTAAACATTTTCCTTGTTTAGAAATACAGAAAAGGCCTGTTCCCCCCGTAGACCTGCTCCTAAATGATGATCTTCTCTGACATCAGCTGCTGGTCCCACATAGGCAGCCCACTGAAGTTCCTTCAAGACATTAAATGACAAAATTCTCCTTTGAACTAACAGCAACTGGTGAAGTGATAAACCCCTGAACTTCTCCAGTGGAAGCTGTCAGAGTGTCTGAGAAAGTCTTATTTTGGTACGTTGATCACAGAATTAAAATATAAGCGGCATTTTTGCAAAAGCAAGTTTTTTTGAATTTATCTTGTTAGCTCGTGAAACCCTAGACGGTACATCCTCAAAAAATATATTTGGATAGATCCCCGTGGAACCATGCATTTACCTCCTGCAGTTTAGTGGACCAACTTCTACTCTGAATTGTACGCAAGCAGCCACACAGGCGGCAATTCAGAGCAGTGCATCTGAAAGATACTTAACAGACTGGCCAGGGCCCATCTACAGCGTGCAGAAAGCTGCTGCTAGGAGAAGGCTGAGCGAGTTTGGGCTGGCTGGTCCTGGCCCAGGTGCGGAGTGGCTGTGCCAGGTGCCTGGGAGCCTGGCGCAGCGATGGCCTGACGCAGCTCGAGAGCTCTCACGGCGCTGGTGTCTCTGCGTGCCACTGCTCTGGATGTTGTTGGCATGCTCAGAGGTAGCTTTCATATTTATTTCTCTGCTACACGCTGCTCTTGGTTACACACACCGTGTGTTTCCTCGGTTCTGTGAACTCTAAAGTCAGTCTCCCAGCTACCTCCAGTTGGTACACGGTACAGCTTTTTGGGGCCAAAAATCTGAAAAATCTTTTTCTAAAGGAATGATTTTACCCATTTTCTACTTCGCTTCCCGTAGCATACATGCTTAATTATTGTGCATGAAGCCACATCACCCATAGGCATGTGGTTATCTGTGCAAATTTGCTCTGAGACCCAAATCATTATCATTATTCATAATTATCTGCACTGCTTGATCTAGAGAAACACAGGACAAAGGAGATATTAACTGAGTCAGCCACTGGATATTACAACCGAGGTATAAATCTAAACTCACAGCCTTGTGCCTGACTGACACATCTGTTATCAGTGGCAGAACTCTGAAACCACCTCCATTCAGCCAAACAAAATTATTTCTCCATATCCTTTCTCTTTGCTGCTGTACTCGGTTAATTTTGGCCATGCCTACATCATCTTTGCATGAATATCTTCACTATAATGGCAACATCTCTCCCAGCAAACCAGCTCCTGTACTCGCTTGTTTGTCTATGTCGTTGGGTTAGTATCTAGACTTGATCCATTTCAGTAGAGTCAGATAAGTAGGAATAAGAGCAGCAGCATTTCTGCAAAGCTGTATATTTTGCACACCACAAAACAAAAGGCATCTCTATCAGTCTTCCTTTGTTCTGGTTGCAAGACCCGCTCCATGAAAGCAGAGCAGAAGTGTCCGTCTGTAACCTAGATGGTATCGAACAGTGGAATTAGCACAAATTTCACTCATTCCATCTTCCTACCATCATTTGTTTCAGAGTTTTCCTGCTTTTGGTTGGTGCATTGTTCAGGAGCTTCCTGTGGTTTTCCTGGTTCCTTGCCCAGCCCAAGGGCACAACAGGCATTGTGGCACTGATGCCAGCAGGACTTGTGAGATCAGTACAGAGATAGCCAAGGCTTGACCCTATGGCAAAACTCAAAATTCTGCATAGTCTTGACCACAGTCCAGAGAAACACAGCTCATAAAGAACAGAACAGCTGGCCAACGCAGCTGGTTCATTTAGCATATTATTCCAGCTGTCTTTCACCATTTTCAGTAGAAGTAAAATGTGTCGGATGTGATGCCAGTCCTTTCAGCTGTGTCTAGACTGCAAGGCTCAGGAGCACTTCCTAGTGCACCTAGGTCACGGTGCATGCAGTTTTTGGTTTAAATGGCAGTAAATTATTATTTTTTAACTACCACTGGAGTTTCTGAATAGTACATTTAAAGTAAACAGCAGTAGAATCTGGGAGAAACACTGCCATACTTCTTCAAGAATGACACAGGGTGGTTGCATGAGCCCAGGAAATTGTGGAGTAGCCAAGTGCACTGCAGTGAAAAGGTGTCTTGGCCACCTCATGCTATCATACAAGGTTGTGAAGGCCAGTGCAGCCATCAACCTCTGTCATATCCCTCTGTCATCTCATGGTTACAAGAAGTCATCCTATCAAGAGTCCATCTTCTTAACTCATAGCTTCCGTTGGCTCTTCTGCAGACTTTCAAAAGCTTATTTTTTCAATAACCATAATTCTCTTCAACCTTTCCTGACAAATGTATCAGACTAGGTGTGTTTTCTACAAGCCTACCTCTTGCATTTCTGTTATTTTGTGGTGGCAACCATCCTATGATGAACTGTTTCTATTAAAAGACCGTAGCGAGGTACCTCACTTGACAAGGAAATTGCAGGTTCCCAACTGAGGTTGGTTCCTTACTGTTTTCTGCTGAGATGCAGCTGTCCCCAGTTGCATCCCAGGCCAGAAGAGTGGAGCACCAAGACGTGTCAGTGGCAAGGTGAGTGGCCACTGCAGTAACACAGTGATCTTCTGTGCTAGGGACTGGTGAGGGGCAGGGAGAAGTGCTAACTGCAGCTGAGGACTTATTTCTCAAGGGCATGGAGTTTTTCACTGAGCACCGAAGTAGTGCTCTTCAGCTGTTCAAGACTTCATGTCTGCTTTCTGCTCCCCGCGGATTTATGTTCCAGCACCATATTGTGAATCGTACCTATCTTCAGCTTCAATTAAATTCACGAACGCAATATTGCAAACGCAGCCATCCTCTGAAGCCAAGAAAATATCAAGGTATTTTAGGGAACATCCACCTTCCTTTTTCTCTTTGACCATCCCTGTTCCTGCAGCACACCGAAGAATTTAGGGTTGGTATCTAATTATGATATTGTAATGGAGGCTTCAGGAGTGGACTCGGTCATCCAAAAATGTTTTCATGGTGGCCATGTAGAATGTGGGCAGATTCTTTCTTTTCAGAAAGCTTTCGCACTGGACTGCAGATTGCTCCAGAGTTGCACGTCCATGTGTCTAGTCCTTAAGTGTAAGGTGTGTGTGTAACGAATGGCACAACTGGACCAGAGGATGGAAATGTGTGACATTAAAGTCATCCTCCTTAGCAGACAATACCAAATAAGATCATGTTTAATGTCTGTGCTACGGGAAAATTCATATTATTTCATTCTCTTCACTGGAAATTATATTTTTTGCTTAAAGGGAAGAAGTATATTGCTATTACATTTATAATTAATGATAACCTAATCTAAGATTTGTACAAGCAGATTTAAACTGAGCTCTTATTTTGACACATATAAAATTTTATCATTAAGATCTTTATATTCCTGACTGACACATGGCTAATAGCATTGTAGTAGATTAAATCTTGAAGCAAGAGAGATGAATGTAGCTACAGTATTACACAGGTGATTTTTCATATTCTGCTTTTTCATGTGTCTCTCCTTTATCAGAAACTCGTCCTTGTATTCATTTGACTTGATTATAACAAATAGATAGTAATTATCTTGAAGAAAAGGATTCTGTTTTTTTTTTTTTTTCTTTCAGCGTTTCAACCTATGCAGGACTCTCAAATGTATTCACAGTTTTACACGCCTTTTCACACTGAGAAACATTTTTATTAAAAACAGGATTTGATAAACACATAATTACAAAGATGTGATAATTAATGAGGAATGGTATCCCCAGTAATCAACTCTCAGTCATTTATTATTTATCTTCATTTCTTCTAATTTATAATTTCACTGAGGTCAGTGTATGCAGGAGGATGCCAGCTATAATGGACTTTCAGCATGTAGTTGGAGCTCCTAGAATGAAACCTGCAATGTTGCCTTTTTAGTATTTATGCAGAAATGATCTCCATAGAAAACAAATTCCTTCTCAATATTAGGGAGTTTGTAATGGCTTTTGTTTTATCACAAATTAATTGATACTCATGTTATACAAATAAAACTATCCTTATATTTCTAACTTTTTTATACAGCGAGCAATATGATCGGTCAGAAAAATTAATTATTCCAAATTAAATACAATGGCTTCAGTTGCATCCTTATTTTAAATAGCTAAGCAAGGAAAGCCAGTATACTGCAGAATTAAAGGCTTTGCCTATATAAATGTGTATAATTCAAATGCATTAAATCTAAAAGCCTTTGAAGAAAGAAGGGCACTGCCCATTTTTACACGTGGAATTTCTTGTGGAGTCAAGTACTGGCATGAGTTGGGGCAGGATCTGGATGTGGGTTGCCTGCTCAAACATTTCCATTTCAATCAGTGCCAAAATTTGAGCTGCATGTGAAGTTGTTGGCCCCTGTAGTGTGTGTACTTCAGAGTATGCTCATAGTCTGTAGGCTTAGAGGTTTTTGTCTAAGCTTCTCTCTAGACCGTAATGAATTTGACATGAGTTTTTCAATAACCTCCGCTGGGGCAGAATTTCACCCGAGGGTGTGCTATTAATCCTTGCAATACTCTTTGTGATTAACTGCTGTTCTAGAGACAGAGCGGATACAGACATCTGGGGCTTTACGTCCCCACTAAGTGCTGTGTGCACTCATCCTGTGTTGTACAGCTGCATGGATCCTATTTAAGTCTGGGCTGTGAGAGCCCCATTGCTGGCTGTGTAAATGAATCCTCTGGAATCGCACTGCACATGCACTTCTGCTGCAGTGCTGCATGTACCGGCAGGCTCTTGCTGGAGCTCTGCAGCCTTTGCTCACCTGGTACATATTGTAACTTACAGAATGGCTGTTGGACTCAGTTTTAAGTCATATTCCTCCTAAATATTAGTGCCAGGTTTTTCAACTGCATGCAGGATTTTTCCAAAACTATTTTGCAGGAGATGAGAAGCGTGAGGATACATTGTTGAGGTGGATGCTCCAGGATTAATGTCCATAGTCACATCACTGGTTTCATGACTGTCATGAGCCTGTTTTGGTTTGCACTGTTTTCAGAAAGAGCAGTTTCCCTTTCTGGGAACAGTCACTTATTCCCCATGGCACTGAGTAAGATCAACCCGTTTACCCCACTGACAACTAATCCTTCTTCCCCTCCCCACAAATCCATTAATCCTCTCTTATATTCATCAGACAGCTTAGCAGGCTGTTTCAGTTCACTGCTCAGCCCTGTAGGCAGGGAGAAGGGAATGGGTCAATCCTTTTGTCCTTTGGCTGGAGCAATCTGTGGCTAGCACACTGAGAATTGATGGGGGTGCTTCTGAGATGCAAGGGGTGGCACAGGTCTGCTGAGTGGTGCAGTATGTGGCTGCTGTTTGAGCAGATGGGCCAAGCCACAGGGCAGCTATGGCACATGAATCCAGATGACCTTACAGATGAGAGGCTAAAGTGCAGTGACTAAGAATCGGAGTAAGTCTTCACATTTAAAGTAAGGCATAAGAAACAGGGAATGTATTGGATTTAGTAGAGTGAGTAAGATGATAGTTGAAAAACTAAAAGCATTTACACACACAAGGAAAGACATGGGAGAATCTTCTTACCAAGACTTCATGTGCATCAAATGGCTGGTCTTCAAAAATGCCAAAACTCCAAACTAGACAAAGGTAATATGAAGAAGTATTTTGCTTTTGACCTTCTGGATTAATTCATGACCCAAACCCATCTATTCCAATCCAATACCACTAAACCATCCAGTGAGCTCTCAGGCTGTAAATGAATCAAAATGAGTCCCCGATCTTATTATGTGGAAATGCCATCTCTGATATGATATCCCATTTTTCTTTTGCAGTTGGCCTCTATTGCTTTAACTTTGCAAAGGCAGCTTAAAGTGGGAGTTGGAGGAAAATCCATCCTGGCAGGATTACTAATTGTCCAAATTTTAAATGTAACCCTGTACTAACTTTATTACTTCTGTATACTTCGGGCTTCTTTTGACGGTGGTTGTCTTCTAAGATAATGTATTATATATGTGCAAGTAAAGGTTTTCCTCTTCTATCCTTTTTTAAACACGTCTTTCTTCTTGGCATTCTCCTTTTGTGGCAGAAAGTGAGCTGTGTTAGGCTTCCTTCAGTTTTGTTTGTGATACTCCTCTCAGATACTTGTCTTGGCCCAGCAAGTGAAGATGGGAACACCACAAAAGTTAACTGTCTGGCATTGTAATAAAACATACCCTCACCTATCAGCTTCAGTGGTATCTGCTTATAAATATTATTATTATAAATGATGTTGTTAATAATAATAAATACAAATATGTATAATTATTTAAGTCATGGAGACTTCTGCCTCTTTCCATCAAAGATTATTTCTTTCTCTGTATAACACAAAGGATTAATATGTTAGTATGGTGCCAGATTCAGCTTATATTTTGTAAAGGTGTAAATCCAGAATCACTTTATTTACACTGATAAAACAGATGGCTAAACCCAAGCTAGACAGACCTGTAATTATGTCTTCGGTGTTGGAGGTGAAGGTATGTTATTAAAACATTTCCCTGCTCTCTTTGAAGAATGTGTGGGTCTTGCAAAATGTAAGCATCCCACTGACAACATCAAACGTCACTCTGGTTTCTGGATGGGAAAAAGTGTATGGTGCAAAAGGGAATATGCACAGAACAACTATTAGAGCTCTTAATTAGCCATTATAGGATTCCATTAATCTCTTCAATCGACTAAAAGAATTATAGTCATTGAAGTCTATTTGTCTTCAAGATGGAAAGAAGGCTTAATCAAAGCCTTTGGACTGAAGACAGTGCAAGGAAAAGCATACTATGTGCATCTAGCTACATCTGTTGGTTTTCTTAGAGAAGGTCTCGGCTATCTTCAGGTAACATCAGAGCAGATACCATTCAAGAGCACTGAGTATATTGCTACATATTTTGCCAGAGGTCTGACAGCTGCCCAAGGCTAAATATGCATGTATACCCCACCTGGGGTAATGTCTGCTCCTAGCTAAGGGTTTGGTGCTAGGGGGCACGAATCAAAAAGTACAGACTGCAAGCATCACTGCAGGGGTGGCCTCCTCCTAGGTGCTGTGCAGTGTCTGCCAGATCTTGCATGGTCAGTAGGACCACGTTATCCCAGCAGTTTAGAAGCTGGAAATCATAAGTGTCTCTTAAGTTACTAATGTTTGTGTTTCTGATGTTAATCTTCAAACAATTACCTTTGTTCCAACATGGTTTTCCTGGGTTAATGGGCACCTTCAGCTGCCTAAGATCCCTTTCTCCCAGTGAGCTTGTATGTCAACAGTATTTACTATTTATTTCCTGTTTAACTGTTGCCCACATTATCAAATGGGGTAAGAAACCATATTGAATGATGCCTTCTGGAGGGAATCAGAAAGGGCTGTACAAGAGAAAATGCAGAAGAGAAAAAAGGGAGGAGAAAAATAAAGGATAGTGAAGAACAGAGCAGTGAATTAACAGTGGCTCTAAAGGTGGAGAGATACTGCCACCATGCAGTGATGATGATAAAAGAAAACTAACCATATTTTGCCATGGATCTCTGGTGCAGACCCATCCTTGAAATTGGTGGGAATTCAACGGACTGGAGAGCACGTTATCTCTAATGTATTTTTTGGCTCACAGATCACAATTAAAATTAAATTCTGCCTTCTGCAAAATTAAATTGGACACTCTGGTGTGCTACAGTGAATCCTTGATCTTGGTTGGTCGCAGCTGAGCTAAACTACTCAAGGAAAAAAAAAAACAAATAATACATATGGAACTCTTCTTGTGACAGTTTGTGAAATTGCTATCATAGCCCAAGTTATTTTCAAAGAAATTAAGGATGTGTGGGTTACTTTTCCGGAGATGAAAGATTGTTTTACAGGCTCTTGCTATTGACTGCTGTTCCTATAGATCATTCCACTCAAGTGTCTTGGCAGCAAAAATATTAATACAAATGTTGTTATGAGATGGTGATATTCTCAATATTACGCAGAATAAATGTTAGCACTTAAATATTGTAAAGTGCCAGCATTTCTACATGCTGCAGCTTTTTGCTAAGATGAGCATACACTTGTCAAATGTTTTGAATTCTTTATTATTCAGTAAATGAGCATGTGGTTAATTAAAGTAGTATTACTATACGGGGAGGTGATCAGATTGCAAACATATCTTTAACAATTGGCTCTTGTAAATAAAATAGAAGAGAGCTGATTGAAATCTGAAAATGTCAATAGATGCAAAAACCACCCTAGAGCGCTACCTGATAAAATAAGAGTAGAGAAGTAATGACATGGTCAATATGAACTGCCATCAGCTGGAGAGCAATCAGATTGTCAGGGCTGGATCTATAAAATTCTTGCCAAAGAAGAACCTCATTTACACATACAGATCTTCATACCCTTCGCTAAGAAAAGCATATGTGACAGCTTAGGGGTTTTAGCTGCCAAAGATCTTTCACTCTGAATACAGTAAATGTCACATCTATTTATTTATCGTTAAATTTTGCTAAGTATCTGTAGAAATATTTGGATTTTTTCTATCATAATGTAGATGTTTAAAAGGAAAGGAATCCAGATTATAATGCAGCTGTAGCACCAAACCATATGGCTGTTAAATGGGAGCAAAAATACACCACTGAATTACCGGGAGTAAACATAAACTGGATGCGATCTTCAGAAGAATATTAAATGGGATACTTAAATACCGGAGTATTGCCATAAAATCATGCAATCAGACAATAGTAGCCATCAGGCAATAGATTATTTCACATGCTGAAAGTAATCACAGTTGTATAGCAATTTACATTTTCCAAATGCCAGACTGAAAATATTAACTAATGAATCTTGGCAAGCGCAGTGTTTCTACCAACTGCAGTGGTGGTTATAACAACATCTAGGCCTTTTCTGAGAGAGGGAAAGAGAGAAAAATAAGGCAACCATCCTACACCCCAGTTTTATTAGCATCTGCCCACAGGTGAAGGTGCTAGAAATAGTCTTGCTTGTCTTTAGTTCTGTTCCAGCATTTGATTTCTTATTTCTAAGAAAATGTTTGTGGGTGATTTATTGGTATATTGGGTAGTAATTGCACTATACTGAGCATAAATGGAAGGTCCAGCAGAATACATCTGGCATGAGAGGAAGCTCAAATTACTGTGGCTCTTGGGTTGCCTGTTTTTTTTTGCTCAGAAACGGCATCATGCTACATTCTTTTCTATACTATATTTTTGTGTAAAAGGAAAAAGTTAATAACTTTTCCATTGCAGGAGAAAAGCTTGTGTTTCTGCTCAATCTGATAAAAACTTACTGGGTGCATTGTGTACTGTACCTTCCTATTTGGGGTCTATTCTGTTCTTTGGCATCTTCATCCCCTTCACAGCTATCTTCAAAGTGCATAAAAGAACAAAAAGATGCTTGAACTTCAATTGGACTTTGCAAATAAGCATCACAGGGAATACACTCTCAATATTCATATTTGCAGTGGTTAGAATTACAAGTATAATATGAAGAATTTGCCTCAAAATTGGCCAGATTCATCAAGATTTCTTATTACTGCATATTGAACTAACTATGGTCCTGGGAACTCAAATCTACATGATATGGAGTGAATGCTTTCTTTACTAAGTTTGCAGTTGAGAAAGTAAATGTTGAAGTTTTACTTGTAAGACATAGCAACTCTGAATATCTCTTTCTTTCTACAGATGATATGGAAGCAATTCCAGTCAAGCAGTTTGTTAAACACATCAGTGAGCTCTACTCTAATAACCAGCATGGGTTCTCAGAAGACTTTGAGGTATGATTTAATGATCCACTAATAAAATGGCGTTTTCCTAAAGTTAATTGCATATTAATAGTAAGGAGCTGTGTGACATCTGTGCGATGTTGTCATGTCAGGTAAAGGCAATGTTCTAATGCATAAGAAGAAATAGGGAAATACCAATTTGCCACCAGTTATGAGTAAACTGGGACTGGATGTTTACAGATGGTTTCAAGCCACAGAGCAAGAGTCTGAGGCAGCTTTCTACTGGAATTAGTGCCTTTAAGGGAGACCTTACTGTGTTTTTATTAAATAGAAAAAGCTGCCTGCAACATGAAGGCACAAGCAGACGTTTTTAATTCCATGTCTCTCTTCCTATCTGCAGCTTATTTTAGTCTTGTTGGCCTGGTATTTGCTTTTCTCCATCACACTTAGAAGTCACCCTTTGCCCAAAAAGAGAAAAATAGTGCTCACTGTGAGTAATAGAGTTTGGTCTTGTATAAAAACTCCAAACTATGGCTGTACCTCTCATTTGCACCATGTCAGTTCCTTGGAGTCCTTGTTGATTGTCTGTGTTCAGCCAGGAAAGATTGCTGTTGAAGTGATTGGTTATTTTGCTCCGGTAAAACCAAAGAGAAAGGCTTCAGGACTTGTTCGGTAGTATTTACGTAATGCTACATCTTGTTAGCTGCTTAGGACAGGTTCTGACTTGGAAATATGCTGTAAATTTGAGGTAATTCCAATGAAATTAAAGCAGTTTGCCATGACTGGGTTACCCATGCTGCCCAAACACAGTAAACATCCCATAGTATGCGGATGGACTGCAATTGGGCCCAGTAAGTATTAGTCAGTATTCTCTGGCTAGTTTTTAGGCATTGCTTTCAGTCTAATCACAGTCACAGCTGAACTTTTAGAAGTGTTTAGAAGCAGGAGGAGCCCCAGGAAATTGCAATGGAGCTGTGGTGCTGGCTTCCCTATCAGCAGAAGAGGTGTGTTTGTGCAATGCATGTGAATCACACGGGTAGCTCTGCTTACAAACAGAGCAACGGAACAAAATAGGTGGTCTAATATCTACAGCTTCTTTACTTACTGCAGTAAAGACAGGACTGTATGCAGGAATTGTTTTTAATGGGATCATTTAAAACATTTATTGTTGCTGTTTGGTTACTGTCTATAAAGAGAGGCTGCTTTGTCTGATGCCCCAGAAGCGTTGTGCAAGTTAGAAACGTTTTGTATTCATGAGGAAGGCAAATGTGTAAGGTGTTAAAGTGATTTAGTTCAATTGACTGCTGGCTGGATGGCTGAGCAGGAATATTGAGGCATTTAACAATGTTGATGGTATTCAGGACAAACATTTATTCTCCAGAGAGCAGAATTTGATCAGGATGATCAAATGCGACTCACTCTTCTCAATTATTTATGAATTGCGACCCCAGTGCTATTCATCACAGCTGGGTTTTACACCATTTAATTATTCAAAATAATCAGCAACACATCTGTAAACTTGGTCTGGCTTTAAGCTGGCTTTGCTTCAGCTGTCACAAAATCACTGCTATTAACAAATGTTGGACACCTTCCGCCCATGTTTTAGCAAAGGAAAACACTGCTCTAATAGCCCTATTTTTCCTTTCCTCCTGGAGCTCCCTGCTGCGAGTGCCACGCCGTGGCAGCCAGTCAGGAGAGCTGGTTTTAGGCAATTAGTCCTGTGCTGGGGACTGCAGGGTCCCCTCAGAAGGAAGTTAGACTCCTCCAACTACACTGCACACACCAAATTCTGTTCTCCCCACTTGCTCAAAATTTGGAGCCTCTCCTTTGAAGTCTGTATAGCTACTTCAGATGTATTTCTCTGTAGCTGAGGTCTCCAGTTCCTAAAGACTAAAAGAAACCTTCTCCTAGAGTAAGGAGAGGGAACAGGAACGAGACGACTGCTGTCTGGCATAAACCATCCATCTCACTTTTGGTGCTTACGTTCTGCCCTGCTGACACCTCGTGGGCCTGATTTTCTCCCTTACGGTTCACTGTGATGGGATGGAAGAGTGAACCCAGAATTTTTCACAGATCCTGTAGGTAAAGTGATACCTGATCTAGATCACAGATGTACTGCTGAGGGATCGGGCAGTGTGCATACACAGTACACGTGCACAGTATTAGTGATGTACCTCCAACCCCCATGCCTAGGGAACTTCTGAAAAGGGGTGTCAGGTTCTGCTGATAGCCGTTTTTACAAAAATCTGCTTTTTACATCGAAAAGGAAGAGAGAAGAGTGGTAATGAGATGCTGAAGGGGGAAAAAAAAATCAGTCCTACAGAATAAATAAATCCTCCCAAAGTTAGCCAGCACATGGGATTATTTAAATGAGATAAGCATCAAAAATATCCTCAGAAGTTTCTGTGGCAAGAGGTTTTATGGTGGAACCTAAGAAAGGAAAGACTGACCTAGGCATAAACATAACCTGCCCTATGTAGAAGGTAAACACTCTCCAGCTGTTTGTTGCTATTTTTTGGTGTCTCTTCCTGTGTTTTTGGCAGCGTGTGTGGGTTGTATTGAGTTGTTTTTTACATGAAGAAGATTCCCGTGGAAATAAATTGTATGAATACTCCCCCCTTCCTCCTCTTAAAATGAGTGTAATTACAGCTAAATATTTTGTGAATGTGCTTAGGAAGCGGTTTATGTGGAGAGTTAAAAAGGACTTTGAACTCACAAATCTTTTGATGGAAAGTACATCCACAACAATTCCTTATTCCCTGGGGGTAATCACAGTGCAAGTAGCCAGCTTTATTGTCTGGTGATAGCTGAGCTTTCTTGTGTATACAGAATTGTTAAGATTTCCTTTGAGTCCCATGAATTTTCAATTTTTTGATATAAACTAGAAATATACGGCCTGATTTAATACTCTGCAATGAGTAGCTTTTTGAACTGAAGTCCACACTCCTGTGCTGTCGGTGCTGGTTTCTTATGTAACTCTTTGTATTTCAGCTTGGAATTTGTTCGACCTAAAACTGAGAAAAGCTCGAGGAGGTTTTGGGGCTTGCTCTCAGGCAGCTCCAGCACCCATGGCATACAGGGTGAGGTACTACACTTTTACAGGGCAGCACTGGGGCAGAGTTTGGTGCCCTTTTCGTTGTGTGCTCTGGGACAAGACTGAGCAGAGATTGAGAGGCTTCCTGAGCCAGAGATTACATCTACTCACTGTCTAGCCAGAGATTTTCTTGGCATTGTTATATTTAATAGACTTTGATAGACCTTTCTTCCACAAATTTCTAATTACCTCTTGAACCCTTTTAGACGTCTGGTGCCCAAAGCATCCCATAGCAATGAATTCTACAATTTGTTCCACAAGAACAGACTTCCTTTGGTTTTAACTCAGGCCTAATAACTTCTCTTGGCACCTCCTAGTTTTTGCATTACAAAAACCTGTTCACTTAAATGCCTCACATAATTCTGTGTACTTCCCTCAATCATCCTTTTTCAGATCTGAAGAATTCAATCTGTTTTTTTGAGGAAGCCGTTCTAGATTTATGACGACGTGTTTTCTCTGTACCTTTTTCTTTCCTTACCATATCCTTTTCAAGGTGGGAAGGCCAAAGCTGTGCACTGTATGTAATGAGTGGGTTTACTGCAGAGTTCTGCAGGAGCACAGTGATGTTTTCTGTTTGGTTTTCTATTACTTTCATCCTTCCTAATATCCTATTTGTTTTTTAACAACCATTGAGCACTGAGCTGACACCTCCAGAAAACTATCAGCTCTGACCCCAAGGTCTCGTCACTGAATAGCGATAGCAAATTGGGAACCTGTCAGGGTGTGTGTATAGTTAGGGTTGTTTTTCCCAAGTACATCACTTTGCATTTACCAACATTGAATTTCATTTGCCATTTTATCATTCAGCCACTCAGTATTGTGAGATCATTCTGCTTCCCTTAACAAACAGCTTTTTTTTTTTTCTAATTATCCTGAATAATTTTTCATCATAAACACGCTTTGTCTGCTTTGCAGTCCATTTATGAATAGATTAGGTCCCTGTAAGGTCCCACTGGTGAAACGTGAACACTGACAATTCCTGGGTGGTGAATGCCTCTTAGCATACAGGGGCAATTTTCCTTCTGCTTCATGAAAGATCAGTTTTTTAAGTAATGTTTTCTGAGAAACCTTTTCAAAACCATTTTGGAAAACTAAATATGCAGTTCTCTTCTAGGCTGTCCTTACCTATGGGCTTCCTCAGGGACCTCTCCGCAACGCGTTCGAGGCACTCACCGACTCTGCTATTTATTATAGCGTCTAGCACTTTGCCCTGTAGACAAGTCAGACGTAGTGGGCTGTAGTGCCTGAAATCCCTTCTGATTCTCTTGTTAAAAACTGATGTCACGTCTTCTATTCCCCTGATACTCAGCCTGATTATACAGGGCATGTGCCCTCCAAATTCTTGTATCGAAGAAGGGTGTGAAGTGCCACCTCCCACGGCGAAGCTTTTCACTCCCTCTCCCTGGCCTGTTGTTGGAATAACACAGTAAGTTTTCTTGGAGTCGTCATGTCCTTTTGCTCTAAGAAAGGAACATTAAGCCAAGAAATGACCCTCCGTCCCCCAAGCTAACTATGCATTTTTATAGTACGACGCCCTAGTTGGATTTCTGAGATCAGACAATTTTATTTACCTCCTCCCTAATTCTGGAGTGAGTTGGTCAGTGCTGCTGAGGGAGCGATTAGGGTGGGTGAATGCAATCTCCGCAGACCTCTCTCCTGCCAGTGCCCGTGTGAGGGTAATGAATCATTGCCAATTTGGAGTCTGAACAGGCTCGCTGAACTCAGAGGCAGGCTGTCTAGCTCCCTCATCACATAAATTGAAAATATCTTTATACTCCAGTGGCACCTTCTTCTAAATGTCCTGAAATGTAAGAAAATAACATAAATCCATATCTTCAGCGATGGGGCAGGGATTTGCTAACGCTGTTCTCACGGTTGCTGCTGTCTGGAGCAGGGTCACTAGCTGTCTTTAAGCAGTGACCTCAGACCGGTATTCTCTAGTGAAGGGTGGCATTGAAGACTGAGATAATGCTGCGCTTTGCACATTTCTCGAGGCACTAAAAGCACTGTGTAGTTACACTGGCATCTTTTACAGATTAGACATAGCTTACACCAGACTCATACTTAGAACTGCGTCTACACCAAGGAATTTGGCAGTAGAAGGATGCCGTTTCAAAAGCGTGTTGCTAGCAGACATTGCTGCACTGGGAAATGTTTTATAACCCTGGCCCAAAACTGCCATAATTAGAGGTATTCTCAGGCTGTGCGTTGCTGTAGTGAAAGCAAAGGGAAGCAGCACTGTGAAGCTGGAAGACGAAGGACTACTGCAGCAGAGGTCTTCCTGGAGCCTCTGTCTCACTGCCCGACCCACCCTAAGAAACTGGCATGAATTAAGAGAAAAAGTAGAAAAGAAACTCTAAAAGAAATCCAGATATCATAGAACTATTCGGGTTGGAAAAGACTTTCAGATCATCGAGTCGAGCAGTCAACCTGACCCACTGAGTCACATCACCAAGCCATGTCCCTTAGTGCCACATCCGCACGCCTCTGAAACACCTCCAGGCTGCCTGTTAATTGCAGCCCAGCAGCATACACAAAGTTTCTGCCTGGAAGTCCTCAGAGGAGTATTCAGAGCAGCCGCAGCTTCACACAGGGAATGTGAGGCTTCAGCCAGACTCACACCGGACCATAACGAAGGGCAGGATACAGCGAGCAAACAGTGCTCCTCCATCCTCTGCTCTCCCACATCTGCAGGCATCACTTGGGTATACAGCTTAGCAGTATGCCCAGCTCAGTGGTCCTGACTTGCTCGCACTTGCATGAATCTTTAATGATCTGTTCATGATTCCTCCACTGTTATTCCTGGGTTCAGTCCTTTTGATTTATTTATTTTCCTCTTCTGCCTAGGCTGTCCCCAGCTCACCCCTCTCTTGAGTGCCATCAGAGAGTTTCTACTAGTGCTAAATTATTGCAAAAATCTACACTGTTCCTGTGGGAGATCTTCAAATGCTATTTGCTGTCTCTATTGGTGTGCCATCTTCATGTTTGCTGTGATAAAAGAAACAGCGAGAGCACTACCAGAGAATTCTCTAATTTGGGATTAAAATAATAGATCAAAAATGATCTTAGGGATGGATGAACTAGCTGCTTTTACGCTGAAAAATATCACAATAATATCAAAACATAGCCATGGCTCGTTTCTTATTTAGTCCTTTAGGTTAGGATCCTTTCCTTTGTTCCTGATTCCTCCTCATTGCTATTCATAGGCTTTTACAGTTCGGCCCCTGCTAGGACATCTCTTTACTAAAGTAATAGGAAACAACAGCAGCACTGCATAAGGCCAAATCAAAGGAGCGAGTTCCTGCTCAGTCACTGTAGCAAAAATTCTTGCTCAGACCCTTATACTGCCAGCGTGATGCTGAAGCGGTTTGATTTTACACTTAAATGGAAATTCTTTGAAGTTTAGAAGAAACTAATCTTTAACTTGTTTCAGAAAGGCAATGAAAATGGGTCGTTAAACCTGGGTATATCAAATTCCAATTAGCATTAGCATGGACAATATAATTAAAAGGTAAATTAGCCATAATAGCATAGACTAGAACACTTTTTACAGTAACTAACGGTCAATTGAAGCCATGTACTTTGGTTTCTTGGGTTGTCAATGATAAGTTGAAAGGACAGAATCAGAGCCTGTATCCATTCATCTTTGGGCAGCAATGCGTTCTGCAGTTAAACATGAGGAGCAGCAGTGTGCTAGCCAGCCGCCCTTAAAATCAGGGGAAGAGGCTAAGCAGGATGAAGGAAGGCGAAGAAAAGACTTTGGACCTGAAAGTTTGTTTGATATGAGAGGGTGAATAATGGAGGTGGCGGTAGGGGCACTGGCTGTACTACTCCAAGGTGCCAGAAGCAGTTATGTGCTAATTGCAGAGGAGTTTGTTTAGGCTGCAGTGAGCAGCCTGGGATCAGACCAGACCTGGTGGGCTGCCTGCAAATTTAAGTGGGAATAATAATATAATCACGGGGGTGTTTTAAATGCAAATGAATGACTTCGTAGCCAGTGTGACTTAGAAATCCCAGGGCGTTAATTGCGTAACCAATAGAAAATGCTGAGAAAATAAATATGTAATATATATAAAATGTGGTAAAATAGCATAATTAGTATGGTGACTTTTTGGAACTTCCTCCAGAGTGATATTAGTTAATACTAGGCCATCCCCTTCTGCCAAAGGGCAAATAATGTTCTGAGCTGAGGCATAGATAACAGGTTGCTACTAGTCTTGCCTTCTTAAAGCATTTTGTGCTTTGATGAAAGGCAACCCTGTTGACTTTAATAACAAAAGAATGTTAAGCTATGTCATGCTGTCTGATGCAGTGAGCCTGTGGTTTAGTCATTTGCTTTTAGAATTTGGAGAGGTGAACCCAGGAGGGCCAACCATGGATAACCAACCTCTGCTCTCAATCTTACCTGTCTGTGCAGCACAGCCAAGCGTTGTCAGTGGCCAGCATGAAGCTGGAGAATATTCTCAGGCTCCTTCTTGTAGGACAGCCTCAGCATCCCAATGCTTTGTTTGTGTGGCCTGGACTGGGGAAAGGGGGCTGAAATTGAAATGGCCTTTTATTGGCCTACACTGATGTTTAAAAAAAGACAAAAAAAAAAAAAAAAAAAACCTGCATTGGCAAGGGAGAAGCTTTTCTTGAACAATTGCCTTTTCACAGTCTCCTGTGGAACAGGAATCCACCATTATAGCAGTTTTCCAGAGTACTAAAATTCACTTAGAACGTTATGTGGTAGGAAAAGCCATTTTCAGATGATCAGCTCTCACAGCATCAGACTGTCTTTTCCACTGCTGTGTTTTTCACCATCTTAGCTTAATCTTCCTCTTCTATTAACTTTATATTGGCCAGCTGGGAACATGTACAGTTGAGAAAACAGTCAGCATCAACATAAAAAGGTTAATTAAAGTGATTAACCTCACCAACAATTCCCTTATGGAAAAGTCCTATAGAATTTAATAGAAAGTGATACATTTACTGTGTAGTATTTAAACTGTCAGAGAAAATTCCTTAGCAGGGATGTAATTCCCTATTACATTCTATAACTTTTTAGAGTATTCTCCACAGAACCTTTTTGGATTCATCTGCGTTAAATTCTGCAGCATTTGGCATAAATGTTTCAATGCTAATAACTTGTAAAAAGAATTTTGTAGTGATGCAGGGATGTAGGGGCTGACGTAAAGCTTTTCAGAAGTGGGAGGGTATTTTTTAGTAGTGAACTCAAAGAGTACAGCACTGCTATTACACGATTTCTAAATGCAAAAAGAGGTAAAACAAAAATACATTAAATTGAGCTAACATATAAGTAATGCTGCTTTTCCATTTATGACTTGGGCTGAGCTGTTCCTGCCCAGTGTATAATCAGAAGTCCCTTGTTTACTGGAGCTGACAAGCAGAATTAGGGAAGTGCACATTTTAATGTGGTTTTTCATCCGTGATAGAAACGGAACTATTCTGTTAGGATCAGCTGCGAGTTTTGCCCGATTCCTCTTTGTCTTTGCTCAGCTCACCTCCGTGAATGCAGTGTATTTCTCCCTGTGGAGAGGGGGAAGAGAAAAAGAGAGGCAATTTTTATTTGGGAGTGTCATGGGGATATAAAAGCTATAAAATGTTCAAGGTTTTAGTACACTTTGCACTTTTAAAATGTAAATGCTGGGGAAGATACCAAAATTGCAATGCAACTCCTTTGTGAAATGTCTGCATAATGCTGAACTCTGTTACATCTGCTGTTTGTATAGCATTTCTCTTGATAATTTTTCTCTGTCACTTAGCTTGTGATCTTTGTAGCAGCTGTGAGCTCCTAATGACTTTCCCTCTTAGGCAGGTTCTGTACTGTTATTTTTAAAGCCTGGAATACAAAGCAATTTGGCACTTCCCCATATATCCTTGGGGGAAATTGGTTCTATTTGGTGTGATTTCTGGGGCTCACAAAAGATTTAAATAACTGTAGTTTCTTCTGCAACTTTGTGAGCTCCAAACATTGATATATTTTTCAAAAATGTGTTTTAAAACTACAAATATTTATGCTAGGGATAAAAAAGAGTTTTAGCATTTTCAAGACAACTAATTAAACTGACAAAAAAATCTGTCCTGGAGGTGGTATCATACATGAGTTGAGGAATTGTAGTGTTTAGTTTGCAAGACAATCTCTGATGTGTGTAAATCTCTAGGGCAGCCTGGCCAAGCGGAATAGCTGCTTCTCAAGGGGCTAAGAAGAGATCCTCCACTGCCCCATTTCAATAGCCCTGTATTCTGATGGCCGATGGTGTAGGAAGTAGGTTCAGAGCTGAAAAGTCAATGGGAGTTTGGTATCTAACCTGACTAGACAGACACCTGCATCTCGAGCTTTGAGACAGACTCGTTCTGCTTTCTGAATGTCTGAATAGACATCGCTCCGGTATATATACGCGGTTGCAACCTTTTATCTCTTTCACTATATCATTGGCTGTTCATCAGTGTCCAAGAAGTGGTATTTAAAGCACTAGCTGTTATCTTCAAAGATCTATTTTATTTATATTTTATAAAAGGCATCTCTCTGCAGAGAACTAACAAAAGGTCAGTGCCAAGCTGAAATGTCAGAAACCCTGTTTTGAGAGGTTATAAGCAAATTAGTTGTCCTGCGGTCAAAAGACTGCCGTTGAAATGTTCTTCGTGCTTCATTTCTTACCCTGCATTGTGGCCACTCTTGCCTTTGAAGGGACTCTTCTTCCTTTCCCAAGGGGGGAGACAGTGGGGTGCCACAGGAGATGCAGTCCTGAAGATGGATGGACTGCTGGTCAGATGGGACAGCCACTCTTGGGGTGCCCAGACTGCATCTGTCACCAGGTCTGCGAAGAGAAGCATAAGCCAGGCTAACACCTCCTTGGTTTAAGCAGACCACGTCCTACAGGAAAATGCTGAATGACTGTGTGTTTAATTCAGTAATTAAGATATCGATATTTTGAACGCGGTTTCTATGAGCTGTTGCAAAAGGAGATAGAGCTTCATTTTTGGGGCTGACGCGTTTTGCATCTGAATAATTTTTATGCCTAGGAAGTGCAACGCTGTACAGCCGACATGAACATCACTGCAGAGCACTCCAACCACCCCGACAACAAGCACAAGAACAGATACATCAACATCCTAGCATGTAAGTAAGCACCAGCAGTGAGCACGTTTAATCAAACAGGAAAAACACTCTCCTCTCACACTGTGTCTGTGTGACTGGAAAAGCAGGTGGGTTAAAGTTACGTTATTACACAATAGTTAATAAATACATGACAGTGTGACAGGGAGATAATTTTCCTTCTAAAGGCAGTGGATATTTTAACTTCTCTGAGGCTAGGATCTCACTCCAACTTTTGTTTTAAAATAGTTTCCAGTTTGAAAGCATAGATTTAGAAGTACCAGTTTGCTCTAAAACTTTGTGGAGGAATAACTTGGATAAATTGATGATCAGAGCTCTTCTGCCTGCTAACATCCGAAAACTGGCCTAAGGGAAGTGCACGGTGGAGAAAAGAGTTTTACTGATGATCCCTGAGATTTCCTTATAATCCCAAAGGTGCTAAATCTTGCAGAATATATCTGCTGTATTTCAAACCGCTTCAACCATGTGTACGACTTGGACAAGCAGTGATCTTTGTAGCACAGTGCAGGCTTTGCCTGTATTCCTCTGAGAACTGCAAATCTGGACTCAGTGCAAATTATTACAGGCCTGGGATGTAAATGTGGTGACTTTTTTCCATGTTGTTCTCTGATGTGAGGTGCAGCAGTTACTGTGGTTTAGGATCAAAGATGGAAAGTTGCTGATACAGAGTCCCCAGTGTTCTTAAAATGTACAGTAAATCTTGAATGTTTTTGATGGCATAGGGAGGAAATGCATGTCTCTGACTCTCAGAATCTATCAAGGTGTAGGCTAAGGACCAGCAACACACTTGCTACATGTCCTTGGGCAAGGGGATTCATTGCAGGTGTCCCAGCTCTGGTTTTAGACATAGGTGTCTGGTCCCTCTAAGCACAGAGAGAGAAGTACCACTAGAGGAGAATCGAAGCAGGAACTTCGGTGCTCCAAGTTGCACCTGAAGGAACCTCTTTCTCCCTTGGTGCCTTGGAAGGCAAACAAAACCAGATTCTTCCTGCTTAAAGTTAGCCCACACGTCTCTTTCCTGCATGTGTTGGAAGCCCCTCCCAGGCCCATGCTGCTGCTTAGAAGCAGAAGGGCTGCAGTTTCTTCTGATTTAAGCAGGAAGTCAGGCATTTGAGTGCAAAAAAAAAACAGGAGCTAAAGAGTGGAAAAGCACAATCTAAAGTCTATCTTCCTGGTATGATGAGGGTGGTGAAGGAGTGGGGACATTCACTCTCCAGAGCCAGTAGAGCTGTCAGAGCACAGCACAGAGTGGAGGATAATGAGCTCAGACACTGAGCCAAGCAAAGGCAGCTCTACTGCCTGCAAGAGCTGAGCTGGTGCCTCTGCACCACATTACACAGCCCTGTGTGGTGCTGTGGCTCTTTGAATCACATTACACTGTGCAATGCAGATGATCCTAGAGATCTTTCTACAGTGTCTTTTAAAGAGAAGCTGTCCCAGCATGAACTGTGTGATTTAAGGGATGTGAAGCCTTGAGGACCTGCTACCATTTTCAAATGGGGAAGAACAGACAATTCATCCAGGTGACCAAGAACAGACACCTTCCACTTCCAGTCCAAAGCCAGTTTGTGCAGGGTATTAATAAGGGCTGCTCCAGTACCTAGGAAATGGGACGTTTACCTGCAGTTCTGCATCATGTTTCCTTAATGCTTCTGCTCTGTTTTCTGTCCTGCAGATGATCACAGTAGGGTGAAGCTACGGCCTTTACCAGGAAAGGATTCTAAGCACAGTGACTACATTAATGCTAATTATGTTGATGTAAGTTCTTTTCATTGTTTTTTCTTCTCTAACTCTGAATCCCTCCACAAGGAGGAAGTATTGCTACTTGTGAAGTGTTTGTGTTTTCCAATTTCACATGATAATTTTGCTACAGATTCCTCACTATTCTGAATGAGAAAGGCACCTTTCGTTGTTACCTTTAAATTATTAATACCTCTGCCATGATACTGCTTTCATCTCACTTGGCATTATGGTTTTCTTTGAAGGGTTACAACAAAGCAAAAGCCTACATTGCTACCCAGGGACCTTTAAAGTCTACCTTTGAAGATTTCTGGAGGATGATTTGGGAACAAAATACTGGAATCATTGTCATGATCACAAACCTTGTCGAAAAAGGAAGAGTAAGAGATTTTCTAGTTTATTAGCAGATACTCCTTACTATCTCTCCAACTCATGTGGGCAGAATTTCTTTTAAATGGTCTGGGATGATACATGTTGATGTCTAAACCATAGCTAACATAGAGGGTTGCATAGCTAGCCATGATTTTACTTTTTATAAAAAACTTCAAACACAAATGTAAAGAAAGTTCAAACCTTCAGCCAACCCATCCAACTATGTCTTTGTTCAGAGAAAATGTGACCAGTACTGGCCGTCAGAGAATAGCGAGGAGTATGGCAACATAATAGTGACACTGAAGAGCACAAACATTCACGCCTGCTACACTGTGCGCCGCTTCACAGTCAGGAACACGAAGATGAAGAAGGTGGGTGAAGCTTTCACTGTTCTCATCCAGATGCCTTCTAGCTTGTGTAAAGGATGCAAGCCATGCAGGAGGAAATTCAGCTGTTGTATAGGCAACTTGAAGCAGCAGGTGGATGGAAAATAAGTAAACAAAAGCAGGATTACAAGGAACCTGGTGAAAGGATTAACCTATGTTTCTTTCTCTCAAATTTGCTGCTGGTTAGGTATTGCAGCTGCTGCTGTTATTCCCATGTGTATTTTTTCTTGAACTCTGTCTCCACCTAGCAGGAGGCAGAGCTGCAGAAGATTTCTTCTGTAACAGTCCAGCACTTTTTCATCCGAGCTAGCCAGTAGGATTGAATATATTTGCATGCTCCTCTTTCCTAATCTTTCTTTTTTATCTGCTCCTACTTTGCATGCAGGGTCAGAAAGGAAACCCAAAAGGGCGCCAGAATGAGAGAACGGTTATTCAGTATCACTACACTCAGTGGCCTGACATGGGTGTGCCGGAGTATGCTCTGCCTGTGCTAACCTTCGTTAGGAGATCCTCTGCAGCCAGAACCCCAGACATGGGACCAGTGGTTGTGCACTGCAGGTATGATGGGTGTGATTAATTTCTTCATGGTACAAATGCCTATTTTGCAGTGTGTGCTCTTCTAAATGCCAGTGAAGGAAAACACCACGAGTTATTAGCATGGGAGTGTGCCTGCCCTGTGGAGTGTGGGGAGACATGAGTTAGCTTTGCCTACATTTTAAGCCATCTCCAAGGCAAAAGCAGCCCAGTTATGTTAGCAAAGCCCTGCATCAT